>NW_027507685.1:182729516-183053777 GCF_037356315.1 Lithobates pipiens | reverse complement strand
ACCCCAGCTTGGGTTAATCACTTCCATGATTAGTACTAATTACTCCACGACTGTCCCAGGGAGAAAGCAGAGCGGAATTTTCTTGGTGTTGTAGAATCTAACAAAGTCTAGAGACCTGCCAACAAATCCCAGTTTTTTCTCAGATGTAAAAAAAGAGGATGTATCAAGGTCCTTAAGTGCTTCCCCAGTGCGAATCAACTGTCTAATTTCTCTAGTTGGGTCAGGAACCCCTTAAGCTTCTCAGCCCAGGTGAAATTCATGCTCAGTATCACCTGCGGCTACCCAAGCCCCAGAGGTGCATGTGATTACTATGCTTTTCTGCCCAAAGTTCTGCCCCCACAGCTCCTCTTTCATGATCTAAGTAACCCTGGCCTTTTCTGATTATATTTATGGGGCGCTCAATGGGGCTGTCAATGACATCCATGGTGTGTCCAGGCTCATTATCTTCTTACGAAAATATTGCTGGAACAAGGTTTCTGGCAGAGTAGTGACTTGAAAGCTGGCATCATCAATCTTTGCCCCCTGAAGCATCCATACAATGGACAGTTAACCACATCTTTGGTTCTTGGATTTGGAGTCATTCAATTTTTTTGTCCCACTGCTTGACTTCTGGCAGCAAAGCCTGCTAGTTAATGGCTTCCTATGTGTATGGGACCACAGGAGGGGATTCTGACTTTTTCCAACCCTTGGGAAAGTGTTATTCAGCTTTTCTATAAAAGGGCATCCACTCTTTGCACCTCAGAGGAATATTCCTGGGTCGCTACAACAGATAACTGTGTGGGACTGAGCCATCATATTTCCAGATGGCCACCTCCCATTGAGACATCTATTTAGTTGCAGGTCTCTCAATTTACCATCTACAACAGCTATGCTTGTGTCCGAGTCTGTAGGTCTCTACTTTACCGAAGCATCCATCAAAGGAGGGGAAGGAGAGGAGAAGGTGGATGGAACCACGGGTTTCGCTCGTGGGGGGGGGGGCAGGCAGTCATTTCTGCACCCCTCGAGTGCTATGGCTACCCCTGCATGCTACTCCACTGGCTGGGAGTCAGGAGCCAGTGCATTGGATGGCACCAGCGGGAGTTGGGAATTTGGAACTAGTGTAGGGGGTGGACAAGAACAAAGAGGAGGTGCCAACTTGGGGCCTGGGTGTCCTGAGGCACCGGTCCCTCAGGAGTTCCGGACCCCAAACATCTGTATGGGCTGTTCCCCCCTGATGGCAGCCCTGAGTAATTGTATCTTGCAGTTTACTAAACAGGTGAAAAGTGAGAAGCAATAATGCAAAACAGGTTCAAGATGGCAAATAACCTGCATGCACTGCAGAATAATAAAAAAACATGAAAGCTGCCCAAGCATTGACTCTTCACTGTCTCTGTAGCTCAATCACAGTAACCTGTGGCTGCATAGTATTGTCTCTAACAGACGCTATGACAAGAGAAAGTCTAGCAGAAAATCACTACTTCAGTAAAAGCATTCAGCACACAAACAGATACTTCTGGTTATCCTCAAACAGCATCCCTCTCAGTGGATTCCAGAGTAGCTCTGCTAGCTGGAGGCATCCAAAAATCAAAGGACCAAGGACCACCCCTTTGGAACTTGGGAACCCTAGTGGCAATGGAGATGGTGCTCCCCACAGTAGCTGGGTTTTCCAGAAAATGTGCATGTTATTAGGCTCCTGCTCAGCTGTTTGCATGCAGATTCTGAAAGTGGAGGGTCTCTCACCTGGCTGCGGATCATTTCCCCAGTTACCTCTTCCTCGTTAGGTGTGGCTTCTGTTAACTGCTGAAGAAGTGAAGCAGAAAACGTATCTTGCCTGTGCATGTCCAAGAACCCAAGCAGTTATCGTAGATGTAGTTAAAGTGGCCTGCGCCTACATATAAGCATGGTGAGTAAATAGGTACTCCATTACGGTATAATTTGTGTGCAAGATAGTAATCTCAACTTTTACTTAGGTAAGTACTACTCTGGGCCAGCTTAGGGCATTGTGTTCATACTGTTTATATTTCAACATTTTGGATATTCTTGGTTCTGTCTCTTACTATAGTACATTGTAAGTGCTAATAAATTATGTTTTGTTACAAATATTGTTGAATATGTTTCTGTCAATATCAAGCTGGTATTAGCATAGAACTTTATAAGTTGATCACTTTAGTGCTGGGGTAGTTGTGTTTTTTGCAAATGTTTTTGTGCAAAGCTATAGATTTAACAAAGGTACAGTATAACCTCTCCTTACCTGAACGTTTGCTGTGTTTCTTATTCTGTGCAACTACAAAATCAATCATCTTTATAGCCATCTCTACCAGTGGTAATTGTAGTGATGTTTGGATGGTGTCCATTCTAGTTTTGCCTTCTTTTCATACCCTCAATGCATATGTTGAGTAAGAGTGGACTCATATCACTAGTACACCAGTATATCTTTATGATCATTAAAGGTTGTTGTAAAACAACCACACACACACAAAGACCAAGTGATCTTTTTATTATTGGTATCTTCTACACTTTTTTGTGTCCCTTCATTGTCACTTGTCTGCCTACATACCCCCAACTATAGGTACTTTTTCCAAATTTTGTTTTATGCACAACTTTTTATGTGGACAGTAACTTAAAACAAATGGTGGAAACATCTGTATCTAGTCCCTTATCTATGTGATGAGACAGGTTAACTCTTCTTTAGCTGTCTCAGTTTCACACCATGTACCTTCATGACAGCACCTTGGGAGAGAATGACAAACGCTGACTGTTAAATGATAGAGGCCCTGACTGATTTTGCATTGGACTCAGCCCCTGGAGCAGAGATAGAGAGTCGGGAGGGTGGCGGAGGGGAGAAGAAGAGACATCTTGTATCATCGATCTTCCTTAAATACTCACAGCTGTGACAAAACGAGAGGAACAAAATGATGATGAATGAGACAGGTATCTGATGTTTACCTGGGACATTCAGCAGACCCTTTCACTTCCAGAAGCCACAAGGATGCTCCAGTGAGCACGTCATGCCTAAATAGCAACAGACTGCAACAACAAGCCTCACAAATTACAGCTCTGCTTCCATGCTCTCCTTAATGAAATCCCCTTTGGTTACCCCAAATTAAACCAGGCACCAGATCAGTTGTGAGCACATCATTTAGGATAAAGTGGATGATTTCAGTTTAAAAAAAAAAGACCCTCCATCATTTAGGGAATCTGTCTACTGTGAATATGATGAATTTTCATTGCTCTGTTTGCTCAGGATGTGCAAATAATTGCAGACCTGACAGTTTCTGCACAATTAATCAAATATATATATGAATTCCTTTATTGCACTCGCTTGCCATCCAGAAATCTTGTCTGATTCAACAAGATGTGAACTTTGAAGGAAATTGAACTAAACAATGAATTTTAGTTTATAGATTATATAGGCTCTATTTCAGATTTTTCATTCCTGATAATTGCATTTCTAAAGCAGCTTTGCCATATTTAATAAACTCCATCTCAAAAGTTCTTTGTTCCTTAGAAAAATAATGTTTTATATGCATTTTAAACAGGATTTATCTGTCCTTTTTATGGTATGGCTTCCGGAACAGGATTACATACCTTGAAAACTGTAATCTTCTGACATCTGTGTGTACCCCAGTCAACAATTCCTTAATTGTCAACAGTCTAACCCAATAAAGCATAGATAAATTGGTGGGGCAGGGGTGGTAGACATCCGCGACTACTTTTGGGCAGTCCATATGGATCAACTTCATTTCTGGTTCAGAGACAAAGATATCACACTTTGGACAGCAATAGAAACAGTACTGACCCCCACTTCCAGTCTACGAGACTCTTCTAGGGTGTGATTTATAGAAACCTTGGGATGTCTCCCTACTGACAGTGCCCACACAAGCATCCATACTAGTGTGGAGACACCTACGCCAGCAATCGGACACCCAAATAGACACGCAGACTAATGACTACCCTCTGCTGATCTTAAAAGCTATGATCCCCACACTATCCATTAGATCCCTTTTACTACATGGCATAAAGTCTATTAAAGACATTATGCATGGTCCCAAACCAAAATCGGTGAAAGCAGAATATGGTCTCCCAAGAGACCATCACCTAATGTGCTTGCATTATCCACTTCCTGACTAAAACTCCTATACAACAACTCAAAATACACTCCAGTGTGCAATTTCTATAATCCACAGAAACTAATGGACAGAGGAATTTCCATTTTTTACAATATCCTCCAAAACAAAAAGCACCAACACAATGCTTAAATGGGTCTCCCCCCTCCAATGGCAAAAAGCTTTTCGAGCAATCCACCAAGCATCATTGCACCATGCATTGAGAAATTACACTCAAAATCATGCATAGATGGTAATACACCACATACAGGTTGGCCAAGTTCTCAAATTCATCATCACCTAAGTATTGGCGGAATTGCGACCAAAAAGGGCATCTGATACACACCCTATAGGAATGCCCAAGCCTAAAGAGCTTTTGGAAACAAGTTTTTAAACTCATATCCTTGCTAACGGGCATACTAAACACCACCCCGTAAACCTGGGACTGGCATTTATCAACCTTGGTATAGATTTATACCCTAGTTCAACTAGGACTGTGGTCACACACATCCTGCTGGCAGCCCGATCAACTATTCTTAAAAAATGGAAATCTGATATCTCTCCTAATCTTTGAGGTTACCTCTTTAGTCCAACAAAATTATACATACAAACACATACTGGCTATCAACTACCTCACTTGTACGAAATTCAACAAACTATGGCAAATTTGGAACGAAAGGGGTACTAGTTCATTGTCTTACTGAGTACTATGCAATTGCCTCCACATTTGATCGCAAATGTTATATCTTTAATGACAATACTCCGCATTATATACTCAAACCTCTGTGCGTCCATACGATTATTCTGATTTGCACTAATGCCTGACAGTTTATACCATTACCTAACAATTTGTACAAATACCTAAAACAGTTTGTAACTCCTGTGTACCATGTTTATATATCATTGTATACAGAGAGGCCCGGGGGGCGAGAGGATCAAAGAGGAGCGTAGCAGAAGGGCCAGCATGACAAGTGTGAGAAGGGTGCAGCAGGGGTTAAATTAATAGTTGGAAGTGTGGAGCTCAATGGGGGGGTGGTTAGGCAAAACAACAGGAGGGGAGGGGTTTTGATTTATGTAGAGAGGAGGAGGGGTTCCCGGGCAGCATTCCAGTGGGAGCCAGGATAGGAGAAGTTTGCAACATCAGCTCCCCTGCTTGGCACATGATGGCCGACATTGAACTTATTTTTGCCCAGCTCAGAGCGGCTGCCGCTTGCCACAGCCCGGACTGGCTGCAGAGGCAAGTGGCACCACTGGTTAGGGATCAGGCTGGGGGACAAGTCATGCCATGCGCATGGAGGTCTAGGCCTCCGGATGCTTCCCCCCGAGCAGCACGCCATGCCAGGAGCCCCCCGTACAGGACCCGTGAGGCCCGCCGGTGAAGTGCCCCCCAGCCTCTGTCGTTGCAGGGCCTGGACGGAATCCTTGTCTCAGGCGGAGCTCTGTGGGCGGGGCTTTGGCGCAGGCCAGCGTCTCCCCCGCCCACTTGGTCGGATTCGGCGAGCAGATACGGGCACCCCCTCCACTGCTACGGCAGAGAGGAGTAGGCCTCAGCATGTGGCAAGTGCGTTGACGGCCGCAGGGCCTTCCCCATCCCCGGCCGGCAGTTCGGAGGGATGGTGGAGGGGACAAGATGGAGGACGTAGACCTCCCAGGAGTGCCATTGCCAGGGCACCTGTCGGGTGCAACAATACAGCAGTGGGCGGTGCGGATGTCGAGAGGCGGGGCCAGAGGCCCAGTAGAGTGGTACCAGGACCTTCATCCCTGAGAACTGGTTTTGCCTGCAGGATCCGCGTCTGCCCTGACGGTGGTGCCAGTGGCCTGGAGAGAAGGCTGCGTCACTGGAAGGGGGAGGCCGGACGGATGTGTTTCGCATTGCAGATGCAGCAAAATGCGAAGTATATGTTTGCTTCGAGGGACCGCTGGGATCGCACTTGAAGCCCGAGGTCAGGGAAAAGATTGTGAAGGGCGAGTACGTGGAAATTTTTTCCCTCTTGCCGCTCGAGAAGTTTAACCTCGATAGGGTGAAACCGGAAGATAGGAAGACGAGGAGAAACACCGGTATAGGCTTATCCCACATACGTTTGCAAATTGGCTGCAGGCATTCGCCATTATGGCCAGCGTGATTGGAGAGAAGAACCCCCAACATTGTTCGGCGCTATTCTGCTACATGGACGCGGTGGGTGAGGCTTACAGGGTGTACGGGGGTACAGCGTGGCTCAGGTATGATGAGCAGTTTAGACAATGCTCTGGATGAGGCTGATGTCCTTGGCGCGGGTCCCCAACCAGTTTTTTCCCGGGGGGGGGGGGGGTTCAACTTCCCCCGGACAGCTGGCCTCTCAAAAGAAGGGAGTCTGCTGGCAGTTTAATGACGGCACTTGTAAGTTTGGAAGTTCCTGCCGCTTCAAACACGAGTGTTCCGGCTGTGGCGGATCCCATCCTGGATCCCGCTGCTTAAAAAAGGGAAAGGTCACCCTGGGGAGTTTGGCAACGAAAGGGATGACGCCGGTGAAGGGGGAAAGGATGCAACCTTTCCTAAGTAGGTTCCCGGACCGGGAGGGATTCTCTGAGGGCTTTCGAATCCCTAGTTCATTGACTGTGGTTCCGCCTGTTGCGAAGAATTTGAGGTCAGCGTTGCTGCACCCCGAGGTAGTGGGGGAGAAGATGGGGAAGGAGGTGGCACTTGGGCGCATTGCCTTTTCGGGACCTTCCGATACCGAGTCTGGTGGTTTCCCCTTTGGGATTAGTGCCCTAAGAAAGAGCCAAATAAGTTTCGGCTGCTACACCATCTTTCGTTCCCAAAGGGGGGGGTCGGTCAACGATGCTATTGACCCTGACGCCTGCACGGTGTCGTACACGTCTTTTGACGCTGCGGTTGGGTGGGTGCGCCGGTGCGGGAAGAGTTCACTGATGGCGAAAGCCGATATCGAATCGGCTTTCCGCCTCCTGCTGGTCCACTCTGGCAGTTTCCAGTTGCTGGGGTCCTGTTGGCAGGGAGGGTTTCACGTTGATCACTGCCTGCCCATGGGTTGTTCAGTCTCTTGTTCAAAACCTTCAGCTCTTTTGTGGAGTGGGTGGTCCGCGACGTTTCGGATTTGAATTCTATAATTCATTACCTGGACGATTTTCTGTGCGTCGGACCTCCTGGGACAAATATGTGCGCGGTTCTCTTGTTCACCTTGCAGCATAGGGCGGGTACGTTTGGGATTCCATTGGCAGAGGACAAGACGGAGGGCCCGACGACCATGCTTAGCTTCCTGGGTATAGTCATTGACTCGGAGGCCATGGAGTGTCGCCTTCCGGAGGGTAAGCTGGTGGCCCTTAGAGAGGAGATTCGGTTGGTGGTCGGGAGGCTCAAGATTCAGCTACGGAAGCTCCAGTCCTTATTGGCCAAGCTGAACTTTGCTTTTCGGATTATTCCCATGGGGCAGGGGCGGATCCAGAGTCTAATCTCGGGAGGGGCACTGCTATAAAATATGTTTTTTTGGGGGCAATTTATATGGGAAATGGCTGGTATTTGCGCTTCAATCATTACGGCACCATGGTTGTTATGGTGTCAGGATGATTGAAGCGCATTATTTCTATTAATACATTGTAATAATGGGATTTTTATATACAGCTTACCTGTAAAATCCTTTTCTTGAGAGTACATCACGGGACACAGGAGCTTCATTACATAGTGGGTTATATAGGCACCTCTGGTGATTGGACACTGGTTGACCCTAATTAAAGAGAATTCCTCCCCTATATAACCCCTCCCATCTGGGAGGCACCTCAGTTTTGTAGCAAAGCAATAAGAAACCACGTAAAACCCAAGAGGGGCGGGAGCCCTGTGTCCCGTGATGTACTCTCAAGAAAAGGATTTTACAGGTAAGCTGTATATAAAAATCCCATTTTCTTGATCATACATCACGGGACACAGGAGCTTCATTACATAGTGGGATGTCCCATAGCAATGCTCAGGTTGAGGGGAGGGAGACACAGACCATAAACATAGACCGCCAGGGACCTGAGGACCTAAACTGCAGCCTGCAGTACACTGCGCCCGAAAGCGATATCCTCTTGCCCTCTGACATCCACCTGATAGAATCTGGTGAATGTGTGGACTGATGACCAAGTCGCAGCCTTACAGATCTGAGCCAGGGAGGCCTGGTGATGCACTGCCCAAGAGGCACTGACAGCCCTAGTAGAGTGCGCTTTCACCTGAAAAGGAGGAATCTTCCCCTTTAAGCTATAGGCCTGAGAAATAACTTGTCTGATCCACCTTGAGAGAGTGGACTTTGACACTGCCTGACCCCTTCTAGGGCCTTCCGGCAGAATAAATAAACAATCAGTTTTCCTTATCTGAGCAGTTGCTTGAAGATAAAGACTGATTGCTCTAACCACATCTAAAGTGTGTAAAGACTCTTCCTCTATGGACTGAGGGTTCGGAAAAAAGGATAGTAGGATTATATCCTGATTCAGATGGAAACCCGAAACCACCTTAGGTAGAAAGGACCCGTTGGGACGCATAACCACCCGGTCCTTATGGATAATTAAATACGGCTCTTTACTGGAAAGAGCTGCCAATTCTGATACTCTTCTAGCCGTGGATATGGCTACTAAGAAGACCAGCTTTTTAGTCAAGAGAGCTAAAGAAGCCAGATGCAAAGGTTCAAATGGTTGGCCCTGTAAGGCCGAGAGAACCAAATTCAGATCCCATGGGCATACCGGAGGTTTAACTGGCGGTTTTATCCACATAGCCCCCTGGATAAAAGCCCGTACTAGGGAATGTGATGCAAGAGGTTTTTGAAAAAATACCGACAGGGCCGAAATCTGCACCTTGATAGTGCTTATGGCCAAATTCATTTCTAGGCCTGACTGGAGAAAGGCCAAGATTCTGTTAATGACATACTTTCTAGGATGCCACCTCCTGAGTTCACACCAGGAAACATATGTCCTCCAGATTTTGTAATAAATACGCCTGGAGGCCGGCTTTCTGGCATTGACCAGAGTAGAAAGGACTGGCCCCGAAAGGCCACGGTCTCTCAGAATGTGGGTCTCAGCAGCCAGACCGTCAAATTCAGACTGCGTAAAGCAGGATGGTAGATTGGACCCTGTGAGAGCAGATCTGGCCGGAGAGGGAGGGTCCATGGCCTGCCTACTGCCAACTTCATGATTTCTGCAAACCATGGTCGCCTGGGCCAAGCTGAGGCCACCAAAAGGACCGACTTCGACTCCCTCTTGACCCTTCCCAGGAACCGCGATAGCAGCGGGCTCGGGGGGAAGGCATAGATCAGATTGTACTGATCCCAGGGAACCGTCAGAGCGTCTGACCCCTGGGCAAGCGCATCTCTTGTCCTTGACACAAACTTGTCCAGTTTCCTGTTGAATCTGAATGCAAACAGATCCACGTCTGGAGTGCCCCACTTGTGACATATGTTCTGAAACACGTCGGGGTGCAGGGCCCATTCTCCTGGGCATAACTGCTGGCGGCTGAGAAAATCCGCCTGCCAATTCTCCACTCCTGGGATGAAGACTGCAGAAAGACACGGAACATGTTCTTCTGCCCAGACAAGTATGCGATTCACCTCCTTTTGGGCCACCAGACTTCTGGTACCGCCCTGGTGATTGATATAAGCCACTGCGGTGGCATTGTCAGACTGAATCCGAACCGGGAAACCTCGCAGTCTGTAAGACCACTCTATGAGTGCCATGTAAACTGCCCGAATCTCCAAGATATTTATGGGCAGCAGACTTTCGGTCGCAGACCATTTCCCCTGCGAGCACGTTCCCTCCAATACAGCTCCCCAGCCTGTCAGGCTGGCATCCGTTGTAACAATCTTCCATGAGAGGGGAAGAAAAGTTTTGCCTTTCAGCAAATTCCTGGTTTGTAACCACCAGACAAGACTTTTGCGTGTCCCGGGGAATAAACGCATAGGAAGATCCAGGGATTGGGGCTTCCTGTTCCAAACCGCAAGGATGCATCTTTGCAGAGGCCTTGAGTGGAACTGGGCGAATGGGACGGCCTCGAATGAGGCGACCATCTTTCCCAATAGTCTCATACACAACCGAATGGGGGAAGATCTTCTGCCTAGAATCAGACGCACCAGCTCCCCAATGGCCAAGGCCTTTAGCCTTGGAAGAAACACTCTGCCCTGAGCGGTGTCGATAATCAAACCCAGGTAATCCAACCTGGTGGTCGGTTGTAGGGACGACTTTTCTAGGTTTATAATCCAACCTAGGCGCTCTAGATGTTCTAGCGTCCTGGTGACGCTGCGACTTAGGCACGCTGCAGTTCTCTCTACGAGAAGCAAGTCGTCTAGGTAAGCCATGACGGCTATGCCCTGAACTCTTAAGATTGCTAAGAGAGGGTCCGGAATCTTCGTGAAGACTCGAGGGGCCGTAGCCAGCCCGAACGGCAAAGCCACAGGATAGGTCTGACACTTCCGTTTGGTTTTGGAACGGTGAAGAGATTTGAATAAAACCCTGAACCCTGATCTTTCGGGCTCACTTCTACTATCACACCCTGGGATAGTAACTGATCTAAGGCCAGGAATAGCGGTTCCTGCTTTACTGGATCCTTGGGGGTCCTTGACCTTAGGAAACGAGAAGGTGGAATCTCCTGAAACTCTAGCCTGTAGCCCAGAGATACTGAAGAGATCACCCACTTGTCTCAAATCTCTTCCCGCCAGGCGCCTGCAAACTGCAGGAGCCTTCCCCCCACTCTGCCGAGCGGGGGCGCCCCTTCACAAGGAGGTTTTGGGGGTCTGCTTGGCAGGCTTTCGCCCCCAAGTCTTTTTCTGTCCCTGGGCTCGGCCTTGAGGCTTTCTAGCAGAGGAGGGCTGAGAAGGCCGTCGCCACTGTTTAGAGCTTGATGCTTCGGGAGAGAGAGCACGCCTAAATGAAGGACGTTTGCTCTTTTTGACTGGAAGGAGAGTAGACTTACCTCCTGAAATATTTTGGACGAATGTATCTAATTCTTCCCCAAACAAATGCTCCCCTTTAAACGGGAACCCAGTCAAATGCTTTTTGCATGACAGCTCAGCAGCCCAATTCTTTAGCCATAGGGCCCTACGCATGTGTACCAACATGAGAGACAAACGTGATGCTTGTTGGACGGAATCCAAAATCGCATCAATTATGAAACACAAGATGTGAGGCATCTCTGCATAATTTTCTACTTCCTCACTGGGAAGGAGTCCAAACATCTGTTTAACCTGTTCCTTGAGGAACTGACACAACCCCGCGGCTGCGACTGTAGGCTGCACCACAGCGCCAGCCATGGAAAAGGAGGCTTTTAATAAGGTTTCCAGCCTTTTGTCAGTTGGATTCTTAAATACCTGCGCATTATCCAAAGGACAAGTTAGGTTTTTATTCACACAAGAAACAGCCGCATCGACAGATGGGACCCCCCACTTCTTGGTGAAACTTTCCTCCACAGGATAATGCATGGAAAACCTTTTGGGAGGAGTAAACAGTTTATCGGGATGTCCCCAATCCTCATACATCAATTTATCCATTAAAGGATGAATTGGGAAGGAACAAGCAGTCTGTGGGGCTTTCCTGACTCCCAGGGAAGAGACAGAGGATGTAGCGACTTCAGCAGCAGGCATTCTGAATGTGGTACGCACCAATTCAGTATAATACTGCACCTGCTTTCTGAGTGCCTGGGAGGAGGGGACTATCTCCTCTTCCTCTGACTCATCCGACTGCTCATGATCCCTATCCAAAGATAGGGATCCCTCCTCATTTTCAGAACAACTATCTGAGAGAGGGATTTCAGCAGAGGGAGGGGATCTACCCCTTTTCCTGCTATCTTTTAGGGAAGCAGAAATAAAATTCATGATCCTCCCTTCAAAACCCTCCAATGTAGCCCTAAGGGAGTCCTCAGTGACATAGACCGGGGCTGCGACATTAGGAGAGGCTGCAAAGCCTGAAAGGGGCACCGACTCGTCTTGAGAGGCAGGCTCCAGTCTTGCAGAGGGGGATGGTAATTTACAGGCACTTTTGGAACCCCTGGACCTAGGCGGTGACTTGCCAGTGCTCTTATTACCTCCCCCTGAGACCCTCTTACGAGGAGACATAGTACTAAGCTACAAAGCAGAGGTACTAGTACAAATGCGATCACTGTTGCGCTTAAAGTCTCACAATAAATCAATATATGCTTAAACTGCACAACCTGATGCTGAGTAGGTGTCTTAAGGTTTGCCTGGATCCAATCCCCACGGATGCTTACAGCCCACAGCTCCTGTGTCTCCAGTTACAGTCCCCTGACGCTCTGGGCTTTTTAAAACTGCCGCCTGGCGCCTGCGCAGTACAGCGCCGTGCACACTAACGTGCACGGCTCGCAACCACACCCCCCCCTCCTCCATTAGGCCGGGAGCGCGCCCGCGCGCGTGCACGAGGACCGCGGAATCCGGGGGGGAAGGAGAACCCAAAGGGAGCAACGTGGGACCCCTGACCTGCGTGGGACCCCTTTTTACCTTTATCTGTGGCAGGAACTGTAATGGAGACGTGAGTAGCTGGAGAACCAGGCTTTCACTGAGCGTGTTTGTATTGAAAGGCATGTAAGTATGCATCAGGCTGCTCTTACTCCCTCTAGTGGTGGAAACCAGGTAAGACATACAACTACTCACAATGAAGAAATCCATTCATATACTTAAATATACAGGATGACTTCCCTTACCTGTCCCCGCCGCAGGAATTGCTGATATCAGACCAATTCCAGCCTTCACCCATCACGGCGGGTATTGTTAGCCAACCTTCAGGTATATCTGGGGCTCTTACGAAAAGATCCTCCCACCTGGGCCATGTAGAAAGCTCTGCCAGAAACTTTCGGGCGCTCTGAGTAAACAGTACCCCAAGTCTGGTTTTCCCAGAGCCCAGTCTTCCAATGGAGAGGACTTACAGGCAAAACCTCGTTTCTTCGGCAGACGAGGCCCGGGTACCATACCATCTTGGGAGTCAAATATCGGCCTGAGGTATGGATCCGGTTTGTTGTAGCCCTTCGGCCCTCGCAGGGACCTGCATAGAGCTAAGTTTTACGTGACCATCAACCAGACACTGGCGAAAAAACTGAGGTGCCTCCCAGATGGGAGGGGTTATATAGGGGAGGAATTCTCTTTAATTAGGGTCAACCAGTGTCCAATCACCAGAGGTGCCTATATAACCCATTATGTAATGAAGCTCCTGTGTCCCGTGATGTATGATCAAGAAATAAAATTAAATGGTTCAACTCACCATAATGCAGAATCAGTGGGAGCCCTGAGGATGCCACTTGCCATGTCGCCTGCCACCAAATGTGGATTGTCACTTGCCACGTCACTTGTCACCAAATGCGGATTGTTACTTGCCACATCACCTGCCACACATTGCGGATTGTCACTTGCCACGTAGCCTGCCACACATTGCGGATTGCCACTTGCCACGTAGCCTGCCACACATTGCGGATTGTCACTTGCCACGTCACCTGCCACACATTGCGGATCGTCACTTGCCACGTTGCCTGCCACACATTGCGGATTGCCACTTGCCACGTCACCTGCCACACATTGCGGATTGTCACTTGCCACGTTGCCTGCCACACATTGCGGATTGTCACTTGCCACGTTGCCTGCCACACATTGCGGATTGCCACTTGCCACGTAGCCTGCCACACATTGCGGATTGCCACTTGCCACGTCACCTGCCACACATTGCGGATTGTCACTTGCCACGTTGCCTGCCACACATTGCGGATTGCCACTTGCCACGTCACCTGCCACACATTGCGGATTGTCACTTGCCACGTTGCCTGCCACACATTGCGGATTGCCACTTGCCACGTAGCCTGCCACACATTGCGGATTGCCACTTGCCACGTCACCTGCCACACATTGCGGATTGTCACTTGCCACATTTCCTGCCACACATTGCGGATTGCCACTTGCCACGTAGCCTGCCACACATTGCGGATTGCCACTTGCCACGTCACCTGCCACACATTGCGGATTGTCACTTGCCACGTTGCCTGCCACACATTGCGGATTGTCACTTGCCACGTTGCCTGCCACACATTGCGGATTGCCACTTGCAACGTAGCCTGGCACACATTGCGGATTGTCACTTGCCACGTCACCTGCCACACATTGCGGATTGTCACTTGCCACGTCGTCTGCCACCAGATGCGGATTGCCACGTAGCCTGCCACACATTGCGGATTGCCACTTGCCACGTCACCTGCCACACATTGTAGATTGTCACTTGCCACGTTGCCTGCCACACATTGCGAATTGCCACTTGCCACGTCACCTGCCACACATTGCGGATTGTCACTTGCCACGTTGCCTGCCACACATTGCGGATTGCCACTTGCCACGTCACCTGCCACACATTGCGGATTGCCACTTGTCACGTCACCTGCCACACATTGCGGATTGTCACTTGCCACGTTGCCTGCCACACATTGCGGATTGTCACTTGCCACGTTGCCTGCCACACATTGCGGATTGTCACTTGCCACGTCGCCTGCCACCAGATGCGGATTGCCACGTAGCCTGCCACACATTGCGGATTGTCACTTGCCACGTAGCCTGCCACACATTGCGGATTGCCACTTGCCACGTCACCTGCCACACATTGCGGATTGTCACTTGCCATGTTGCCTGCCACACATTGCGGATTGTTACTTGCCACGTAGCTTGCCACACATTGCGGATAGCCACTTGCCACGTCACCTGCCACACATTGCGGATTGTCACTTGCCACGTTGCCTGCCACACATTGCTGATTGCCACTTGCCACGTCACCTGCCACACATTGCGGATTGTCACTTGCCACGTCACCTGCCACACATTGTGGATTGCCACTTGCCACGTAGTCTGCCACACATTGTGGATTGCCACTTGCCACGTAGTCTGAAACACATTGCGGATTGCCACTTGCCACGTAGCCTGCCACACATTGTGGATTGCCACTTGCCACGTAGTCTGCCACACATTGCGGATTGCCACTTGCCACGTAGCCTGCCACACATTGCGGATTGTCACCTACTGTATCACTTTTCTGCAATCTCTCTGCTGCACACAGCTTCCTACACAGTGAGGGCAGAACTGGAGGGATGCAGGGCAGTGAGAGATGATGTCATCTCCCTGCTCCCCTGCCTGCTGGCTTCCTGATTGGCCAGCAGCCCTCCTAAGCCGCACAGCTGCCCCCCCCCCCTCACCGTCCACTCAGCGCGGGTACCCGCAGAACCGGCCGCGATTGGACCCGCGGAACCGGCCGCGATTGGACCCGCGGAACCGGCCTGCTGGTACCCGCGGAACCGGCCGCGATTGGACGCGCGGAACCGGCCCGCTGGTACCCGCGGAACCGGCCGCGATTGGACCCGCGGAACCAGCCTGCCGGTATTCTCGGGGGGGGCAATTGACCCGTTGCCCCCCCTGGATCCGCCCCTGCCATGAGGCGGGTGTTTTGCCGACGGCTGTCGGCGGCCACCGCGGGTATTAAGTCGCCCACTAATTTCATACGTCTTACGAGAGAGCATCGGGAGGACCTGAAGGTGCGGCACACCTTCCTGGCACGTTACAACGGCAAATCCCTGTGGATGGGCGGCCCAGTGAGTAATTGGGATTTGGAACTTTTTACAGATGCTGCCGGGTCGACCGGTACGGTGCCTTTTATCAGGGCCATTGGAGCGCCGCTCCCTGGCCGGCGGGGTGGGTGGCGGCCGGCCTATGTAAAAACCTGGTGCTGCTGGAGTTGTTTCCAGTGGTCTTGGCTGTGGAGATTTGGGAGGTTAGGGATTTAGGGATTCAAAGGTTAGGCTGAATTGTGACAATCTGGGTGTGGTTCAAGTCATTAACCGCATTTCGGCATTGTCACTTCCTGTCGTCCGGCTGCTGCGGCACTTGGTGCTGCGCTGCCTGAAACTGAATATATTCTTGTATGTTGTGCATCTCCCGGGGGTTGACAACACGTTGGCTGACGCCTTGTCTCGTTTTCAGTGGGACAGGTTTCGGGAGTTGGCACCGAAAGCAGAAAGACTTCTGTGTCCCCGCTGGATGTGGTCGATTGTCGAGGAGTCCTCGCTGGATGGATCAGGGGATCGGTGAGTGAGACCACTTGGACAGCTTTTGGGAAGGTCTGGAACGAATGGAGGGACTTGGTCAGCCAGGTCAGAGCAGATCCGTTGACAAAGGAGGTGAGGCTGTTGGTGCTTTATTTAGTTTCCAGGAACTTGGAGCGGGGGTGTCGGTTTCTGTGATGGACCGCGAGCTTGCGGGGCTAGCTTTTTGGTTCAAATTACAGGGGTCGGTAGATTTCACAAAGGATTTTCGCATCCGGCAAGCGATGAAAGGCTATTGCCGGGCGCGGAAAAGGAAGGATTCCAGGAGGCCAGTGACATTCGGCAACCTGAAGGCTTTGGCGGGTCAGCTAAGTTTGGTGTGTTCTTCAGAGAATGAGGCATCCATTTTACAGGCAGCATTTCCGCTGGCCTTTTTTGGTGCCTCCAGGATTAGTGAGCTGGTAAGTCCGTCCAGGAGGAATCCAGGGGGCCTGCTGGCGCACAATGTAGTTCTAACGGGGGCTGGAGTGGAGGTCTGGCTTCGGAGGTCAAAGACGGATCAGTTGGGTAAAGGGGTGAAGGTGAGCTTATATCCCTTGCCGGATTCTCCGCTGTGCCCAGTGGGGGCGTTGAGGGAATTTCTGGGATTGCGACCGTCGGCGGACGGGGATTTGCTGATCCGCGAAGATGGTTCTTTGCTGTCTAAATTTCAGTTTGTGGCGGTTTTCAGAAAATGCCGGACTGGATAGCTCGCAATATGCTTTGCACTCCTTCCGCATCGGAGCGGCTACCGAAGCCGACCGTTGTGGGTTGGACGAGGCGGCGGTTAGAAGGATCGGCCGGTGGGACTCTCTGAGATTCCGGTCTTACATTCGGCCGAGTTTAGTGGTCGAGCTGGGGAGGCGACAGGGTGCATGTTGATGTATGATAGTTCTGTTTCTCTGGTTATATGTGGTCTTTTTCTCCGTCTTTTAGGTGGAATCCAGATGGGTCTCATATGGATACTGGGTCACTCTTATGTGTTCAGGGGGGCCAGGAGGGCAGACATGAGACCCAATGGTAGACAGTTGGGAATTGCTAGAGAGGAGGCATGCATACGGTGGATAGGGAGGCCGGGCATGCAATGGGCTAGGGTTTTACCGGAAGTACTGCACGTTGCGTGCCTGGCCACCTGACGTGCTAGTGTTGCATATGGGGGTTAACGACCTCAGACGACAGCTCGCAAGGGAACTAGTGAGGGACGTTAATATTGACTTCCTTCACTTGAGTACCCTCTTCCCAGGGATGTTGATCATCTGGTCAGACATAGTGGACAGAACGAGTTGGAGATTGGCTAGGTCGGTTGACCGCCTGAACAAAACCCGCATAAAAGTTAACAAGCGGGTGGGGCATTTCATGACCAGGAACAGAGGTTTGGTGGTTCGACATCGGGAGTTGAAGCGCGATGTGGGGTTGTACCTTCTGGGGAACGGGGTGCACCTGTCAGACGTAGGTATGGATCTGTGGGCCCTGGGTTTACTAGAAGGGATACTGCGGGCTCTGTGAGTGTGGCAGAGCTCCCAAGGGTGAGGGGGTCCCCCTTGTTAGCTGATGGCGGTGGTGGTGGTCTTGTATAGTGGTAACTGACCCAGGAGATGGAAGTGTGGGGGACTCATTAGTGCCATGGGCTCCCTTGGTGTACAGCTAACACAGGTTAGCTGAGGATGGTAAGGTGGACACTGCGGGTAATTAGTTCTCTCCGGGCTGAAGTTATCATGGCCAGAGGCCTAGTACGGTAGCGGACCCGCAGTGTAGAAGTTGAACAGTTATTTGGGGAAGTGCCGTACAAGACCACCGGGTAAAAAACTGATAGTTTGAGTTTGTTATTATTATGGTTAAAGTTGGTACATGTGTATATTTTGTAAATAAAAGGCTGCTATGGCCAGTTATACCCCAAATAAAGTGTGGTCTCATTCTTATAGTTAAGATGATGGGGAAACAGGTTGGGGTGTAATAAAGGGTAGCAGTCAGTTATGGAACGAGGTGTACCTCTTATCTGCACTGGTCAAGGTTTGTATACCTTTCTGATATACCAATAAAAAATATTGATTCAAAAAACAATTCCTAATTCACACCAGTTGAAGACTGTGTGGAAGCAAAGGATGGAGGGGTTCATACACTTTTTAAAATATTAAAATAAAGTATCTTTGTGTTATTGTCAAATAGGCTTAAAACTCTCAGAATTTTCAAGGTTATATACTTTAGCAAAATCCCAGGGTTCCTGAAGCCCAATGGTGTCCTCCAGCTGACATCCTTCAGTATAGAGTGGGTTACGAGGCATGATGGGTGTAATGCAAGATGAACAGGTGGACGCCAGACACTTTTTGAATGCAAAGAGATTTATTGTCTCTTAAAAAGAACTGTGGGAGAGAGGATTAGGGCCAAGACACCCTTAGGTAAATGCAATGTTAATTGTCCGATTCCAAAACTTCTATAGGTACACAGCTATACAGGTGAAGGCCTCCAGCCAGACAACACTTTTGTATAAGTAGGAGCGCTGTCTCCTATGGCAACAATCTTGTAGGTGTTACTAACGTTAAAGGTATTCAACTATCGGCAACACAAACAGTTCTCTTTACCCCACACTTACTCACGGTGGGTTTTCACTCAACAAGTTCCCAGTCTCTCTCACTAAACTTCAGATCCCCTGAGCTCTTTCACTGTAGCACTTGGTATCTTCCTTAAGCGTCACCATGCTTCACTGCTTCACCCCTGCTGACATGTTAGGTCCCTGGCTTGGCACTCCACAAACGCCACCTCTGCTGTCCAGCTGGGTCCCTGACTTGGCACTTGCTGATGCATCCATCCCCGGCTAGCAAGAAGTCTGCTCTGGTACTGGCCTCAACTTACTCAGTAGTATCTGGTAGCAATGTGGATAGTCCCCTTGTGGCAACAGCTTCCTCTCTACCGCTGACCATGACTGGTTCCCTGATCGGCGGAACTGTTACTTCTAGTTGGACTACAAGCCCTCAGTCCCAACGCTGCACTACTTCTGGATAGGCTCTCAAATAGCCTAGCAGCCAGATGTCCCCAATATAGGACTTAAGTTTCTGGCCTAGCAGCCAGGGCAATACGACACACGTCCACCCAGATAGCTGTCCAGGTTGCACAGAACCCCAATCACCTGACTCCACCCAAATAAAGAGGTTCTCCCAGCAGGCCAAGGGACCCAAGAAAATCCCTGCCCATTGGCTGAGACACCCCATTCATTCCTAATCTGTCCTTCCAATGCCCTGGTCTTAGCTAATGTCACCAGACACTCAATCATCTAGTGACAGCAGAGAGAAGTGCAGCAATTCCAGAATTAATGCGAAATCAATTGACCTCCTAACAATTGGCCAAGGCAACTATCACTTGACAAATAAATTTAATAGCAATCCTGCCTAAACATCAGGGTGCTACAATAAAAATGTCCCATTTGATTAACTTGATTATCTTATCTGAATGTTAACTGTTTGGCCCTGACATGAAGACAACTTCCTCTTTATAGAAGTCTTCACATATACACATAAGCAGGTGTAGTGCACCTACTACTCATCTACCAAGTACCCTTCTTCAGTGTAGATAATTGCAGCTAAGAGCCGTAGTAAAAGGATCCAATGACAGATTGTCGATCCCTGACAAGCTGAAAAATGTCCATCGGTCCAAATGTGTCCAAACATGACTTTCTTAGGCAAATTGACATGTACATGCATTGCACAGACTTGCTCAGGGCCATGCATACATGGATTTACTAAAGTTAAGCCCCTTATACGCTATGAGATTTTCTGCTGATTTTCTCCTTCGGAGGTCAAACCTTAAGGCCGCGTACACACGGGCGGACTGTTTGCCCAACTTAGTTTGTCAAACAATCCGACAAACAGTCCGCTCAAAATTTGCATGAGCGGACTTGACCACACACGATGAACGAACAGTCCGCTGAAAGCGTGCGCGATGACGTGAACGGCACGTACGACGGGACTAGAAAAACGACGTCCTATACACTGCAATGCAACCTTCGGCGTGTAAATCCTTTCTGAGCATGCGCGGAACTTAGTTTGACGAACAAGCCTACACACGAGCAGACTGTCCGCTCAAACCAAGTTTCAGCGGACTGTCTTACGGGAATTCCGAAAAACTTTGTTCGTCAGACTGTCCGCTGAAACTGTCCGCTGAAGCCCACACACGAGTGGACTGTCCGCTGAAACACTGTTCAGCGGACAAAGTTGGGCGAACAGTCCGCCCGTGTGTACGCGGCCCAAGAGTTTCAATGTGTATGCAATCAGGCAAGCCCTTTCTCTGCATGGTTTTGGTAAATCTGAAGACAAAAATCAGCAGAAAATCTGATAGTGTGTATGGGGCTTTAGGCACACATCTTCATAATTGGCTATTCATTTGAACATGCATCCCTCACCTCCTAATACCTAAGTGGATCATTTTAAAGGTTATTTTTTCTATTTATTCTCAATGTATCAGAATGAGTAAAAAAAAGCACATCGAATTTAAAAGGTAACCAAGTTTTCCAAACCTCTAATCTCCCCATCCTTTTCCTTGTCATTCAGATTTACCAATTCAGTATCAGACCTCAAATGTATTCCTTTTTGTAATTATAGTAAAAAAATAAAAAATACATTAGACAGATTGCTGGGATGTTAAAGTAGATGTAAAAGTTTCCTTATGAAAATCCAGAAACTGGTTATAACCTTAAATTTCAGTTGTCTAGTAGTACCTTGGAGAGTGGAAGGAAGTATAGTTGGTTATAGTCTGGTTACCCGAACAGAGGGGACTATGGCACTGCTGGCTGTGCTCCCCCTGGGCACATCGAGCATGATTTCTCTGTTATGTTGAGTTGAGGAGGAAATGATCCTCTGTGTGGAGTAAGTGACATAGAAAAAATGTTCCTGTAGAAACTTTGATCATGAATGATGTTATACTGATACTTGAACTTTGAAATTAAGAGTTACTGTTATCTGCACAGAATAATATTCTTGTAGTTCAAATATTGTGTAGATGTTGAATGCTTCTTCTGGACTGCAAAAGAACACCTGGTCTTATGACCTTCTATTCACATTGGAGAGGTACTTTGTACAACACTGGTAGTGAGGCCATGTCCAAAACAAACTGTAGATGTACAAGTAGAAGAGTGACGACCTGGAGGCCCAACAAGGTTCCATCCATGGTGAAGGAAAGTATATAAAGTCAGGCACACAAAAAGGGCAGTGTGGTCCCCGAGTTAGTACCAGAGAACTGTAGTGTAATAAAGTAACCTGGGAAATTCCCACTCTGCTGTAGCAGTGAGTGATGTATGCTAGACCCCCATTACACAAATGCAGAACTAAATTCACACTCCATGCTGATATGTGCATGCACAGGGTCACATTATGCCTTGACTGTCTGTAAATGGTTTGTTAGCAAGTCCTGGTGCAGTTGGATGCAAGGAATACCCAGGACGCAAGACGCAAAGGTCCCCCAAAAGAATGAAACACTGGGAAGAAAAAAAAATGTGCTCATGTTGTGCTTTCACCGTATTGTTTTATCTTTTTGTTTCCACCACGGCTATCAGTTTTTTGTTCATCTTTCACTTCATCTTTTTTCATTTTGTCCATCACTTCACCTGGAGTCTTTCTCCTAGAATATAAGCACATTGGTATTCTCACTCTGTATACCTCATCCCCTTAGACTCCAGCCTGCTGGTTTGTTAATTCCCCCAGTCACCACTGGAGGCTCCCCTAGGGAGGCCTTGAGCCCCAACTGCACCAGGACTTTGGTAAGCAGCCCTATACCCCCTTTCCCCTCCTTTACTGAACTTTACATTTTTGTACATTTTGTATAAGTCCTGACCATAATGTCAATTGATCTTGTGTCTATTTATATATGTATTTCCTGATGAAGCTACTGCTACGTATCTTTGGTAAAAATAACCCAAATTAATGGATATTATTACGATACCCAGGGCTTTTTTTTTCCAGGGGGAACTTGGTGGAACTCAGTCCCACCAATTCTAGCTCAGATCCTTTGGTGCCTGCTCACCACAATCACATGTAAACAAAGAAGTCTGGTTTCTGTGTTTACAAGTGACAGCTCTGCACTCTGTATGTAACCCCCATGAACATCCCCATTTAATTCCCCTTTAAGACCCTTTTACTGTTTGGGAAAAATGACCACACCCACTATTGATGTGATTTGGAGGGTGTGTGTGGGATGGGGTTTTGGGGGGTTGTGGTTGAGTTCCAGCATCTATTGTTTGAGGAAAAAAAGCCCTGATGATACCACGTGTGGGAATTTTTCACAGCTTAGCCACATAGAGAGGCCCAACATGCAGGGAGCACCATCACGTGTTCTAATTACACATCTAACTTGTTGACTACCTATAAGCCCTTGGACACACGGTCGGAAATTCCGATGGAAAATGTTGGACCGCGTTGTCGGATAATCCGACCGTGTGTGGGCCCCATTGGACTTTTTCCGTCGGACTGTCCGACCAACAAAGTTTGAGAGCTGGATATAAAATTTTCCGACAACATGATCCGATCGGACTTTGACCTCTTGTAGAGAATTCCGATCGGACAAAGTGCCACGCATGCTCAGATCAAATTACGAGACCAAAGCTATTGGCTACTAGCCTGAACGTAGTCCCGTCGTAACGAAAGTCATCATGCTCTGAACGATCAGATTTTCCGACAACTTTGTATATATATAATGTGTGTGTTATACACACAGTATTAGGATATAAGGTGTATGAGCAACAATATAGGAAACAGCATAGAGGATACAGGGAGCAAGCAAGTTAGAATCTGGTAATACTTAAAAAGTAACTATCAGGTTTGGTAAGCCAAGATACACATCAGAACCAGCTTAGAACAGGGTTTGTGTCTCGGTTGGTCCCAACGCATGGGTCATACAAAGATGGCTTCTCTAAGGTAAGCAGAGAGACATATGCAATGTCCTCTAGCCAAACAATGGCATGTTGTTTAAAAAAGGGAGTAGAAAAAAAAGGGGAGAACACTCCAGTTTGGATCGCACCACGACATCCGAACAGGCAAAAAATTTGGAGGAACAAACAAGTCTATGGGACACAAACATGAGAAATAAAAAGTGCTCATTTTCAAGTCTTATATGCAAGTTATTGTCAGAAAAAGTGTTTGGGGACCCGGGTCATGACCCAGGGAGCATGTATCAATGCAAAAAAAGTTTTAAAAATTGTCGTTTTTTTGGGAGGTTCCAGAGGCTTCCAGAATCCAATAAAAACCCCGTCCTTATACCCCCACAACCACCAGGCAAGGGTTGTGGGGATGAGGCCTGTCACGTACTTGACGGTAGAGCACGATATGCAGCGGACGGCCTCTCTTACACCTCTGACTCGAGGCCCCCCGGTAGAGCAGACAGGGAGCGCAGGAGTGCAGAGTCGCATGAGTGCCTGATTGGTTGCAGACTGTGGAATCTGAAGCAGCTGTAGGAGGTAGCAGATGCGGAGGCAGAAGAATAGTCAGGATACAGGCCGGGTCAGTGATGGGCTGGCAGCGAGGTAGCAGAAGGAGCAGGCAGGTGCGGTGGTCAGACAAGCCGGGTCGGGTTCAGGCGGATAGCAGGAATCGTCAGAGGCAAGCCAGGTCGGGTAACAGGAACAGGTATCATGATGCAGGTAACAGAAACACACGGGAGCGCTGTAGAGCAAACAGCACAGAGTCTCTGCATCGGCAGAGTTTAAATAGCCTGTTGAGCACCAAAAGCTGTTACCAGGTGCGCGCTGATGTGAGCACACGTGCGCGCATGCACATGGCTGGCAATCTGACAGGTTGTCTTTGATTCTCATCTTGAATACTGGCATGCCCTTCTTGACAATGCGCACGTGTGTGCGCATATGCGTGCGCCCACACACCTGCGTGCACGGGCGTGCGCAGATGTACCAGAGGTGTTCTGACAGGGGCTGAGGTCACAGGTCATATTCTTCGGCTACCAACTTGGGAACTGGCTAGCCCTTCCTGACAAGGCCCTTTTTCCCATCAACATGGGGACAAGGTGCTTTGGGGGACTACTCCAAAGCACCCTCCCCATATTGAGGGCATGTGGCCTGGAGGGGGGATGCTCTCTCACCCCCCCCTATTTTCCTGTGGTCTGCCAGGTTGCGTGCTTGTATAAGGGTCTGGTATGGATTTTGGGGGGACCTCTATGCCATTTTTTTATTTTAGTACAGGGTTCCCCTTAATATTCATACCAAACCCAAAGGGCCTGGTAATGGACTGGGGGGGGAACCCATGCCGTTTTTTTCAATGAGTTTTATCTCTATTGTCAAGACCCGACAATTCATTACAGCTGTGATTCGTTTCAAATTACTTTTTTCCTTTAGAAATGTCATTTTGCTGTGATCCTGTTCTAAACACAGGAAAACTGATCCACTTTACAGGCATATTATAGACAC
Source organism: Lithobates pipiens (assembly GCF_037356315.1). NCBI lineage: Eukaryota > Metazoa > Chordata > Amphibia > Anura > Ranidae > Lithobates > Lithobates pipiens. The sequence goes on along the minus strand of NW_027507685.1, from coordinate 183,029,230 downwards.
CCAGGCATGATTTTTAAAGGAATATTTCACTTTGAGCATTATTAAAATCACTTCTCCTGAAAAATGTCAGTTTTTAAAACTTTTTTTTGCATTGATATATGTCCCCTGGGGCAGGAAGCGGGTCCCCAAACAGCTTTTATAATGAGCACTTTTGATTTTTCATTTACATATGTTTCATACTCTTATTTGGTTTCATCCCTTGCCCATAAAATCCCTGGGGCATCTCTTGTTCTTTTTCTATATTTGGGATGTGGCTTGGATTCCAGTTCATAACCTATAGGTAGCCTAAACAAATATTTCAAAGTATGGACTTATGAAATTTCTAAACAGATTTGGGCATATATTTAGCAAACTTTTTAGATGTTTAAATGTTTATTTAAATGTCTAATTATTTTGGTTTGCTTTATACAATACTGCAGACAAAAACTGAAAAGGCATATATAAAATTTAATTTGAAGTCTTCTGTTTAGTATAATCCTGTTCCAGCCGTGTTACAAATGTCATTGAAAACCTACCACTCATATTCCACTTGTTTCAATCATAACCATTATTGATCTGTTGCCCCCTGTAATTATATAATAACTATCACTGTCTTCTTTTATAATCCCACCACCTGCACTGCTGAGAAGGAACATAAATTTGTCACTTATTTCTGTACTTCCATAACGCCATCATAACAATCACTGATACTCAAACTGTAATCCCATAAAAACTCACTGATGTATGCTCCCTGGAGTGTCATTAAAGTGCTGTGACTGATATCTGTAACACAGAGTGTCATCATACTTGTCACAATACTCATATCCTGTACATTAATACAGCTCTGCCATGGAAGCTATTATTCTGATAATTAAGGTCAGTCAATCATCGTTTTTACAAGAAAAATTTATACAACCATAAATTTGATCTACCCTTTAATGTCTAGAGATACTTGCTGTAAAGTGAAACTCAGTTTTCGTTAACTATAACGGTATATACAGATATTGTTAATTTTATTTCGTTTGAATAAGTTTAAGGAGCTATTTTTAGTTTCTTACTCTTTGATTTTTGATATTCTATAGGAAATTAACCACAAAGACACAATTGCAGTAATATATGTACAAAATGCACAAAATATATCACCTACAAGTTCTACGTACGTTCTCGCAGTAAGGTATCATTTACCACCTTCACCCACATAGAAGGGTACTGAGTTGGGGGAACTGGTGAAATTCCCTTTTGGGGCACATGTGCTATGAATTGTATTCAAAGAACAGTGGTATATGTATGTGGCGTGTAATGCTCCTCATCCAACCATCCCAACACATGTTTTTGGATTAGGAAGCAAATTAATAAGAAAAACATTAACAGTATCCAGGATAAGTCTTCAATATCAAAAAAGTTTGGGGCATTTCCACAACATATTACACGAGTGGCCATTCAGTCTCACAGTGTAGGCATAAGGGGGAGTCCTTCTGTGCCAACTAAGGCCCCTTTCACACATGCGGATGATATGTCCGTATTTCATCCATCCGTTTGCGGATGAAATACGGGCATACATTCATCCCTATGGGATAGCGGGTGTCTGCGGATGAACATCCGCAGACACCCGATTTCCTCCGCAACAGTCCGATTCTGCAGACGGAGGAAAATCCTATTTTTCTATCCGTCTGCAGAGCGGATCGGATGAACACGGACACACGGTCCGTACTCATCCGATCCCCATAGAGGAGAGCGGAGAGCTTACAGGGCGGTCCCCGCACAGTGTGCGGAGACCGCCCTGTCCACAGCCGGCTCAGTGGGGACAACGGAGCGATCCCCGCTGAGCAAGCAGATCATCACGGGGCGGATCATTACTGATCCGCCCCGTGTGAAAGAGGCCTAAAAAGTTTTTAAGGGATGCCATAGATCCAATGTATACTAAAGAGTTGTGTACATTTCTGTGTTGTAGAAAGGGACACTTGTAATACATTATTTAGGATAATATCAGTTCAATCATCATCAGTTAAGGGTCTGACATCAGTTTGCCAGAGTTCTCTACACTTTGGAGGCAAACACTTTGAGGATCTTTGTAGCATTAGTGAGCTATAAATTGCAGAGATTTGTCCGTGTTTAGATATTGTATAAAGTGTTTGGTTAAGTATAGTAGATACAGTGAGGGACCAAGCTTTTGGGAATCTTGGAGGACCTGGCTATTACATAATTATGATATATAAACAAGGTCCCTTGCAGACCAGTTGTCAAAGTCTTCTTATTTCAAAAGCTCAGGGTAGTTAAAGTTCTGAATACAGCAGGTGCAGTTTGTGAAGCTGGCATATTGGAGGTGAAATGTAATTCTGTTCCACATTATATTATATATTTAACCTAAATTCACCACCAGCTTTCAGACAGTCTACTACTACTTTCCATGAAATGTAGAATATAACTCTAATGGGATTAGTGCCCATAGGATCATTACAGAGAGACAGATGCTGAAGTTGTAAGGCCAAAAAATACAAAAATGGATTAGGAACTGCAAGAGCCACCTGACTCTTTAGTGTCCTGCAAGAAAACAGTTCTGAACCCAAGCTTTCTTGGACTTTGGTGTAGTTGTGAATTTCATTAAGCAAGAGAAATTTCAAATCCAGCTTGAACCTTCCTCTGGTCTTAGTAGCAGATGGGGTGGTTCTTCCAGATGGTGTTCAGTATGTCACCATGTCCCTCACAGTGCATTTCTTTCTATGCGTTACCTAGTCTGTCAATTTCATCCTGCTGGGTCCATGGAAATGCACCCATACACCTGTTAAAGCCTAGATCATTGCAGACATACTCTTCTGGAGGGTGTCATGCTTACAGTGGTGTATCTGCAAGGTTTCCCCGCTGCAAGTGCAACCCTTGTTCCACAATTACCAGAAATTCCTTGCCTGGTGTTCTTTAATTGTAAGTGAATGGCCTTTATGGAAACTGATTTACTGAATTTCAATTTCTCAAATTACCTCAGCCCGGTGACCTAAAAAGCTTTAAAAATTATAACCTCCATTTTGTTAAAGTAGAACTATAGGCAAAAAAATGTTTCATCTTGGATAGCGTAAGGAAGGTTTATAACCCCAGTCAAACTTTATTTCACCATCTGTGTGTTACTGTGGAGATATCACTTTACTTCCTTTCCCATAGCCAAACAGGAAGTGAGAGGAAATTCCTGAAAATTAAGGGAATTACTTGAGGACCCCCAGGTCACTAGAACTACTGTGCCCGTTGGAAAAGTTCCCCTCTATTACTTTTCTGGGGGCAACCTAACATTTGGGATTTTCTTTTACTTTCACTTTCAATGATAATGGTAAACAGGAGAAATGGAGAAGGTGAATCTCCCTAATGGGGGCACAAACAGCAATACAAACTGACAAGTGTTCTAATCTCTCTCACTTCTCAAAACTAAAATTTTCCCTTTAGTTATACTTAAGGGTGTAGATCACAGTACTTAGTAGCTCCTATCACCGCCCTAACCAAGAAGTGAAACAATTGCAACATGTGGCCTCCAGAATCGGTTCAGGCCTTTGAGCTCTTGAACAAATAATTTAAGTATGCTGCAATGTATGTATGCCCATACACCTCTTAATCATTCTTCCTGAAGATGAACGCACAACATAATTCTGACTTAGATCCTGTGGCTTCTATAAAAAAAAGTTGCTTTCTGAGAGGAATTACTCATTTGGAGACTAGGAGTTGCTAGCCATAAAGCAGGCTCTTGAATGAATGAATGAATGAATGAAATATTTGTATAGCGCACAATGCAAACTGAATCGCCTCTAGGCACTGTGGCGAGCTTTGATCATCTGCTAAAAGAGGAAGGTCTTGAGTTTTTTCCTAAAAGCCAGGTGATTTTCTTCCAGGCGGATGTTGATTGGTAGAGCATTCCATAGCCGAGGCCCTTGGACAGCGAATCTCCGATCCCCCTTGGATTTATACCGGGCTTTGGGCACGAGGATTAGGTTTTTGTTGGCTGATCGAAGACTGCGGTTTTGTGTGTAATGATTTATTTTCTCCATTAGGTATTGCAGAGCTTCTCTATGCACGCATTTGTGGATGAGGCAAAGGGTCTTGAACGTGATCCGATTTTTTACGGTTAGCCAATGTAAGCTCCTCTCTTGAAGGGTATCGGAAGCTTCTAGAGGTAGCACTAATCATTTTTACTGTCTAAATGAACCATAAGAACCTTCAGTAGTATAAGACTGTAGAATTTATTTCCTACACCTATTGGTGGCTGTTTTATCTATGCCAAAATTATAGTCCTCTGGAATTCACCTGCAGGGGTCCCTTCCTATGATGAAAAATCCAGAAGATGACACTGTCCTTCAGAAACATGACAAACCAGAGCATCCTTAAACCCATATTTCGATGGACTTCATCACTGATCACCATAGGTTTTATAGCCATTTGGATTTTCTTTCATCATTTCAAAGAAAAGGTATACTTCATTCTGTTGAGTGGTCTTCCATCTGCTCTTAAACTGGCCCAGATCTTCTTTAAAGAGATTTTCAGCTGCAAAATCACCCACACACATTGTCTCAGATATAGGGGTGCAGTGTATGTCATGTTTCTGAAGGACAGTGTCATCTTCTGGATTTTTCATCCGCCTATCACCCACATTCTAATGTCCAGAGTGTAGTAACCAAATTTTGGAGCAATTCTATTGTCATTATGGGGTTTATTTACTAAAGGTAAAAAGACTGTGCACTTTTCAAAGTGCAGTTGCACTCTCCAAGTGCACTTGCTCCAGAGCTTAATAAATGAGTTAAAGCTTCACTTTAGAAATGTAGCACTTGACATCAGGGCCAGCGCTACCTATAGGCAAAGTAGGCACCGGCCCAGAGCGCACATCAGTCAGGGACAGCACCCAGGGTGTCCGTCCACAGTGCCACAGCTAGGCAAGTGTAGGTATCAACTATCAAGCAAGAGAGATCAGGTTCAAACTGAGGTTGTGGGCAGGCAGGAGGCAAAAGACTAGCTAGGTCAATCCGTGTCAGCAATAGACATGTGTGGTTTGTTTTTTTCTGAACACATTTTTCAATCTTTAGAAATTCAGATGTATCCGAATTTCCAAATCAAAATAGAAGCAAATTTAAATGAATCTGAATCAATTATAACAAAACAAAACTTAATTTGAATTTGAACTAAATATTGATTTAATTTAGATTTTTCTTCTGTTCACTCACTCTGCATACTTTTAATTGATAAAATTAAACAAGTAAAATATATATCTTTTTGAAAGCATTCTCACTTTACATTATTTCTTCACACCTGCCTAAAACTTTTGCACAGTATGTACATAAAGACAGCAAAATGTTGAAGTCAGATATTTTATAACGGAGAGCACTTCACATATTCTGAAAAAACCTTATTAATACAAAGAAGATTAACGTGTCAAAAATCAAACTGTCAATACAATTTTAGTATCATTTGTGTCTAGATCAACATATATGCCTTTTGTAACCTAGGACCCAATCTTTTTATTAAAGGTTTAAGCCAGCGATAGACCATGGGTTGCAGGAAAAAAATCGTTCAATTCCCCCATCAACACAGTTGGTTTTGATGGTGGAATCTCTCCTGTAGTGCTATTGTGTCACGGTGATTTTTGCTAGTGGCTATAAATCCCACAAAGAATCTGACATGCTGGTTATACCGATGGAACGACTTAGAGCAAAATCATCCTGCCCATAGAGAGTTTGAATCTCGGCCGGCCCCTGCTGAACCTGCCTAGGTTCAGACCTTCTACCAGACCAGTATTTAACTCATTGAATCTTCTTAAAGGAGAAGTCCAGCCTGAGCTTTTTAGGCTGGGCTTCTCCTATGGATCACAGGAGTGCAATTCGTTTTGCACTCCTGTGACCGGTATTCAGCAGAGAGTAGTCTGAAGTCCACTCTCCGCTGATGTCACTGCCATCAGTCGAGGCGGCACGTCATCCCAACTTCCAAGTCTGGATCCGCCAGCTGCCTTGATTGATGGCCGCTCCCAGCCCTTCCACAACTCAGCGCTCCAATGAGCTTGGAGGAGCAGAGAGGAGAGACGTTGACAGTCTACAGCTTTCCTCTTGGGGATCTGTGAAAACCAAGCCATCGCGATGTTCGGTGGCACGGTTCTTAGTGTAGAGACAGCAGGGGACAGCTGCAGCAATGATTTGATGCTGCATTCCCCTAGGTAAGTATGAATAACAAATAAAAAATAAACCCATACTTCTCTTTTAAAAATGGCATTGTATATGTATAGTATATTAATTTTAATGCTCCTCGTTTCTCCCCCAACCCTATTCTGGCAGCAGTGCATGGTGTGCACATGTGAAGGCATAACATGCTTGTAATGACAATACTCAACTTAATTGTTATGCATGTGTGTCTTAACCACTTGCCGACCAGGCACCGTCATTATACTGCGGAAGGTCGGCTCTTTCCCGCAAATCACCGTAACTGTACGTCGGCCCTTTAAACAGTTATAGCAGGCCACGCACAATTGCGGGCACGAGAGTGAGAACAGGGATGTGTGTGTGTGTGTGTGTGTGTGTGTGTGTGTGTGTAAAACATACAAATCCCTGTTCTGACAGGAAAGGAGAGACAGATCTTTTGTTCCTACTAAGTAGTCCTCCTCTAGTCAATCAAATCCCCCCAGATAGAAACACAGGAACAATAATATGTCTCCAAAATAAAATAAAATAAAACGAATTCCCCCACCAACGGGATTTTTAGGCAGCAATAAACAATAAGCGTAGCATACTATATAAAAAAGATTACTTTATTGTGTGGTAAAAACATGAGCTTCACCCAGGTATTTAAAATAAAAAATATAAATAGAACCAAGTTTGTACATACAAAAATTACAATGACAATTGGGCATACACTAAGCAGACCTAACTATAAATATACTGTATAAGATTAGTAACAGCAAAAATAATAAATTTATAGTTCTAACGCGTTTCAACCACTAGGGTCTTCTTCAGAGATAGTCTGTTGATAGAGAGACAAGATACAACTTAATAAATCTATCGAATAGGATTAGTATTAAACATATTCTAGATTTGTTAGTGTAGTTACCCAGTATGGTATTGCCGAGAGGTTCATATAAATTATAGTGCTTAATGGTGGAGTTTACCCAGGTTCATGCTTAGACGTCCTTCACAAGTTAAGAGAGATATATGGTCCATACATCTCGCCACAGGATCCAGCAGTGGGGTGAGGGTCGGAAGCCCAGAGGCGCGGCCCACGAGCGGTCACACGACAAAAACCCTATGCCCCACAAAGGTTGTAGGGAATAGGTGCAAACGTAGGCAGCCTGCCTGTATGGTAAGCCACGCCTGTGATGGAAATCCCAACATAATCGCAATTAGACATGTTATATTTTTATATTTGTTTTTTATATTCTATATTATATATATAGACCCACATAAATACAAAAACAAAAAAAATAAATAAAAAAAAAATAAATAAATAAATAAATAAATAAAAAACAAATATAAAAATATAACATGTCTAATTGCGATTATGTTGGGATTTCCATCACAGGCGTGGCTTACCATACAGGCAGGCTGCCTACGTTTGCACCTATTCCCTACAACCTTTGTGGGGCATAGGGTTTTTGTCGTGTGACCGCTCGTGGGCCGCGCCTCTGGGCTTCCGACCCTCACCCCACTGCTGGATCCTGTGGCGAGATGTATGGACCATATATCTCTCTTAACTTGTGAAGGACGTCTAAGCATGAACCTGGGTAAACTCCACCATTAAGCACTATAATTTATATGAACCTCTCGGCAATACCATACTGGGTAACTACACTAACAAATCTAGAATATGTTTAATACTAATCCTATTCGATAGATTTATTAAGTTGTATCTTGTCTCTCTATCAACAGACTATCTCTGAAGAAGACCCTAGTGGTTGAAACGCGTTAGAACTATAAATTTATTATTTTTGCTGTTACTAATCTTATACAGTATATTTATAGTTAGGTCTGCTTAGTGTATGCCCAATTGTCATTGTAATTTTTGTATGTACAAACTTGGTTCTATTTATATTTTTTATTTTAAATACCTGGGTGAAGCTCATGTTTTTACCACACAATAAAGTAATCTTTTTTATATAGTATGCTACGCTTATTGTTTATTGCTGCCTAAAAATCCCGTTGGTGGGGGAATTCGTTTTATTTTTCTGATTTATAGGGGTGAGCAGCACCCTTCTTGCTCTTGTCAGCAGTGTGTTCTTTCCAACAATAATATGTCTCCTTCCCCAGTCAGTCACATCCATCCCACACAGTTAGAAACACTAACTAGGGAATACATTTAACCCCTTGATTGCCCTCTAGTGTTAACCCCTTCCCTACCAGTGACATTTATACAGTAACCAGTTCCTTTTTTTAGCACTGATCATTGTATAAATGTCAGTGGTCCCAAAAATGTGTCAAAATTGTTTTCTCTGTCCGCTGCAATATCGCAGTCACATTAAAAATTGCAGATCTCCATTACTAGTAAAATAAATAAATAATAAACATGCATAAAAATCCCTTAAATCTATTCCCTATTTTGTAGACACTATAACTTTTGCACAAACCAATCAATATACACTTATTGCGATTTTTTACCAAAAATATGTAGAAGAATATATATTGGCCTAAACTGATGAAGAAATTTTTTTTTTTTTTTACTTTTTTTTTGGGGGGGGGGGGGGGATATTTATTATAGCAAAAAGTATAAAAAAAAAATTCCCAAATTGTCGCTCTTCTTTTGTTTGTAGCGCAAAAAATAAAGAACGGAGAGGTGATCAAATACCACCAAAAGAAAGCTCTATTGGTGGGATAAAATGGACATTGATTTTGTTTTGGTACAGCATCGCACGACCGCGCAAATGTCAGTTAAAGCGACACAGTGCCGTATCACAAAAAATGGCCTGGTCATTAAGGGGTCAAATCCTTCTGGTCCTTAAGTGGTTAAGGTATAGAAAAACATAATATCTTCAGGCATGTGAGTTTTTTGTGGGTAATAGTAATTACATTTCTATACAACACATAAAGTTGCCACCACCATAACTTCCAATAGAACATTTTAGTGGCATGTAATTACCAGCATCAAGGTGTTTGGGGTCCAGCACATGTTGATACTGTTGTAGTTCAACAATTTAAATAAATTGTAACGATGATAACTTATTCTGTTGAGCCCATAATGGAGGCTTTCATGTTGTAAAAAGCTATATTTTTTCAATATATGAATTGTTCATTCTTCCGTTTTTATATACTCAATTTCACTACATGATTTTGGACTTTCCCCTTAATCTATGCACTGAAAGTTTGCACATTGTGGAACACTCAGCTCCTAGCTTACACTGCTTCAGCGATGACAGGCCCAGGCTTTAATCAATTAATCAATTAATCCCTGCCATCTTCCCTTTTCACTTCCTCAGGTCTCAATCACTCTGCTTTAGCCACTGATGTAACTCATGTGCATGTGCACAAGAGTTACTTTCATAAGATGCGCATGGGTAAGGCGTTCTGGCGCACAGTTGTGCGCAATAGGAATGCGCTAAAATGCACGAGCACACACACACAGGGTGTGACCCCTCGCTGACCTATAAAGGAAGTGAGGTCATCCAAACACACTGCTGGTTCGTCTTCAGCTTCCTGTGATTCCCACGTCTGCTCTTGTGATCTGTATTACCCGTTGTGACCCGGATTGCCTCATCGACTTCGCTGATCTTCTCCTGACCCGACCTCTGGCTTGACCTTGGACTGCTTTCTGAACGTGTTTGACCCTCAGCCTGCATCTGGACTTACCTGCTATCTCCTGTGATCGACCCCTGGCTTGTCTTTGGATTACCCTTCTGTCTCAGCATTCCTGGTACTTGTTGTCTTCTGATCTGGACTGTTTGACCCCTGGCCTGCCTCCTGGATTCTGCCTTTGCCTTACGGACTTGCTACCATTGCTTCTGGACCTTCCCACGGGACATCACCTTTCAGCTCTGCTCAAGCTACCTGCTGATCTACTAGCAAGTGACTGTCCTACTGGTAGCTTGTGCCTCTTGGTGCAACCACCCTCTGTGCCACCTTCAGGGGTGGTCTGCGCCGAGTCGCAACATCGAACACTCTCGGCATCTTGACCTCGGTGAGTACATTTATATAATAGTTACATTGTCCCTGACATGCTCAGCATCTCACAGATATCAGTGATGAGTCAGGACTGTATACTATGTATACACTGTATATAAAAATGTTTAAATTTCTAGGTACATGAGAAGAGATTTTGTCAAAAAAAGACTTTGCACATCTCCTCTACCTGCACATCCTACCATTTATTTTAGCTTTGAACTGATAAAAAATATGGAGGTTCCAGGAGATTTCCTTTGGAAATTGAGCAATTTGAGATGGGGATAAAATACAGAACTGTGATAAATAGCTTTTGCATTTCAACAAATATACTGATTCGACACACATACGATATTCTTGTCTGTAACATATACAGGATCTCACAAAAGTGAGTACACCTCTCACATTTTTGCAAAAATTTTATTATATCTTTTCATGTGACAACACTGAAGAAATTACACTGTGCTACAATGTAAAGTAGTGAGTGTACAGCTTGTATAACAGTGTAAATTTGCTGTCCCCTCAAAATAATTCAACACACAGCCATTAATGTCTAAACCGCTGGCAACAAAAAGGAGTATGCCCCTAATTGAAAATTTACAAATTGGGCCCAATTAGCCCTTTTTTTTGTCTCCGGTGTCATGTGACTCATTCATGTTACAAGGTCTCAGGTGTGAATTGGGAGCAGGTGTGTTACATTTGGTGTTATCGCTCTCACTCTCTGGTCACTAGAAGTTCAACATGGCACCCTGTGGCAAAGAACTCTCTGCGGATTTGAAAAAAATAATTGTTGCTCTACATAAAGATGGACTAGGCTAGAAGAAGATTGCCAAGGCCCTGAAACTGAGCTGCAGCAGGGTGGATAAGACCATACAGCAGTTTAACAGGACAGGTTTCATTTAGAACAGGCCTCGCCATGGTTAACCAAAGAAGTTGAGTGCACATGCTCAGCGTCATATCAAGAGGTTGTCTTTAGGAAATAGACGTATGATTGCTGCCAGCTTTGCTGCAGAGGCTGAAGGGGTGGGGGTTTTGCCAGTCAGTGCTCAGAACATATGCCGCACACTGCATCAAATTGGTCTGCATGGCTCTCGTCCCAGAAGGAAGCCTCTTCTAAGGATGATGCATAAGAAAGCACACAAACAGTTTGCTGAAGACAAGCAGACTAAGAACATGGGTTACTGAAACCATGTCCTGTGGTCTGATGAGACCAAGATAAACATATTTGGTTCAGATGGTGTCAAGCATGCCTTGTGGCAACCAGGTGAGGAGCACAAAGACAAGTGTGTCTTGCCTACCATGGTGGTTGGAGCATTATGGTCTGGGGTTGCATGTGTGCTGCTGACACTGGGGATCTACAGTTCATTAAGGGAACCATGAATGCCAACATGTACTGTGACATACTGAAGCAGATCATGATCCCCTCCCTTCAGAGACTGGGCCGCAGGGCAGTATTCCAACATAATAATGACCCCAAACACATCTCCAAGATGACAACTGCCTTGCTAAAGAAACGGAGGGTAAAGGTGATGGACTGACCAAGCATGTCTCCAAACCTAAACCCTACTGAGCATCTGTGGGGCATCCGCAAACGGAAGGTGGCGGAGCGCAAGGTCTCTAACATCCACCAGCTCCATGATGTCATCTTGGAGGAGTGGAAGAGGACTCCAGTGGCAACATGTGGAGCTCTGATGAATTCCATGCCCAAGAGGGTTAAGGCAGTGCTGGAAAATAATGGTGGCCACACAAAATATTGACACTTTGGGCCCAATTTGGACATTTTCACTTAGCAGTGTACTTACTGTCAGAGAAGTTACCTGGTTGGTCGCGGTGCTGGCTGTGCTGGTGTGCGTTGATTTGCGACGGTGCAAGCTGGCACGTGTGTTCCTGTGCGTGCTGTGGTGTGCACCGATGTGCGCCTGTGCGCGCTCTTGTTAGCACCGGTGTGCACCGCTCTGCACCGTTGTGTGCGCTCCTGGTGGCACTGGTGTGCGCGATGGTGCTCGGGCGCATGCGTGTGCACGCACCTGTGCTCGTTGGCGTGCGCACCTGTGCGTGTTGGCGCACGCATGTGCGCGGTGTTTGGCGCCAATCGGCCTATTTAGGTCTGCCGCATACTCCATTCAAGTGCTGACTGATCATCAGCTCCTCCGTTCCCTGCTCTATTGCCTGTATCTGCATTCCTGTATCTCTGATCTCCTGATGACCCGGCTTGCTCTTTGGACACCCCTGATCTCCACCTGCACCTGACTTCGACCTGTTCTGACCTCGCTCCTGCCTGTTCCTATTGTACCGTTGCTGCCCGCCTGTTGCCGAATCCTGCCTGTACCTGGACCCGCCTGCTCAGCCCCTGCTCCGCACCCGATTGCCTGTGTTTCAGCCTACGCATCTGCTGCTTTGGGGTTCATCCTACTTCCAGCTCCTGGACCCTCTTCATAGACTCTAATACCACTCCGCACTCTCAGCCACCTGTCTACTCTACCAGGGGTTGTGAGTCGGACACGTATGGGTGACCACCCTCTGCCCAAGCGGACTCGCTTGTCTGCTAAGTGGAAGTCTGACACTTACTTTGGTTGCCAGTGGTTTAGACATTAACCACTTGAGCCCCGGAAGGATTTGACCCTTGATGACCATGCCATTTTTTGAGATACGGCACTGCGTTGCTTTAACTGAAAATTCCACGTCCATGCAACGGTACCCAAACAAAAATTACGTTATTTTTTTACGACAAATAGAACTTTCTTTGGTGGTATTTGATTGGTTTTTATTTTTGGCGCTATAAACAAAAAAAAGAGCGACAATTTAAAAAAAAAGAGATATTTTTTAGGTTAAATATCCCAAATGAAAAAAAAAACACATTTCTTCATCAGTTTAGGCTGATCAAAAAACATTTTGGATTTAAATTAGAATTGCAGTTAAAAGTAAAGTATTGTTGCACACAAGGGTGATAAAACAATAGTGGGCCAAATTATCAGTTTTCTTGCACTCGCTGACCTTTAAAATATTTTTAAAGTTTAAACTCACCAGTTCACCTTGGTAAATATACAAAGCAAATATTTTTAGTATGATTTTTTTGTGAATGGGCAGAAAAAAAAATTACATTCATTGGGTTATAAATAGGGTGAATCGTATAATAAGAAACCTTTCCCCACTGATAAACAGATGTTGGGTAAATAAATTATGACCCTTAGAATCCATAACCGCCTACTTTTGTGCACTTTACTAGGCCTATGGGGCAATCGGTGGCCTGAACTGGCTTACACCTTAGTACTTCCATGTGGCCACTGACTTACAGCATTAGCTCTTGTGCTGTCTTTTAGGCAGGTTTTAGCTTTGAAGTCTATAGCACTGTTTTGTTGACTTTGTATGAAGACAAAGCCATCATAGAAATGTAATAGTGATGAAAGGAAGAAGGGATGCATTGTAAACCTTGTTGACTAGGGTGGTAAATATCAATAACCAACATAGCATTGTGGTAACTAATATGTCTTCATATATTAATTTACTTTGCACTGTATATGGCATCTTACTATAAAATGGAATTCATACCCAATTAGCTAAAAAAAAATTAAATAAATAAAAATATTATATATATATATATATATATATATATATATATATATATATATATATATATATATATATTTTTTTTTTTTTTTTTTATTCATTTCCTTTACTTACAAACATGTCAGTTACAACAAGAGTTAATGTTTACTCCTTGTTATAAGTTACAACTTAGATTTATAGAGCTGGACTCAGTTAGCACCCATACATTCTATCTAATTATTTATATCCTCTTTATTATGCCTCTATAAATCGAGGTCTATTAACATGACTCTTCCCTTGCTATTTAGGATTAATGTATTATTCTCTAGACACTGTTATAAATACTTGGAGTCTCTTTTTTCCTATTGCCACAAATCCTTTTCCCCAGATGAGCTGAATTAAAACAGTCATAAAAATCACAATAAATATGACTGTTTGTTTTACAGATGTATTTCGGTTGAGGGGATTTACTAGTATTTGGGGTAGAGAAGGGAACAATATATTAACATTTGGGGTTAGCGTTATATTGACAATCAAAGGGGGAGAGATGCAATATTAAACAATTTTAGATGAATCCTGTACTTCTAGCAGTGAAAAAATTGGCACTAGGTGGTGGAAAATGGTGCTTTTGCAGTACCTGCCCTAGAGTAGTCATTCAAGGTTGAGTTTGACTACATAGGGTGCTGCGGTGAAGAGAACCTGAGGCCATGGGACTGCACTCCCATGGATAACACCAGGGAAGTAACTATACTAGTATAATCATCACTTTGTGCAAATATGCAGTATGTGATATCTGCATTGCCACCATGTATTTTTATTAATACTGCCTGTAAACCAAGTATTTGATCTGCACATATTTCAGTTCAGCATTGCTGTAACCATTTTAAATTAAAGTTACTCCTTTTTAACTTTTTTTTTTTCTTTTTGTTCTTAATTTCTCACTTGCTTTAGTGCTTTTATAAAATAGACAAACCACAGTGTAGAATTTTGCACTTTTGATGCTGCTTAACTGCAAACAGGAAACTTTCTTATACAGAAAAAAGAGAGTTTACCATAGAGCAGCTACAAACTTATAGCCAGCTACTGGATAAAGAATATATCTGTAGTTTTTGTACAAAAATACATGAACAATATATTCCAACAAATTATAAGTTTACAGTTTTACCTGGCAAAGGGTTTGAATTTCTTTTAATCTACTCTTGTGATTCACACGCCTCTGCAAAACTGACTTGTCAAAAAGAATGGGCAGAACAACCCCCTGTTCGGTTCGCATCTGAACTCCGCAATAGGGGAAATGTTGTAACCTAAACGGCAAACCCTATTGAAGTCTATGGGAGCTGAACAGGAAAAATCAAAAGTGCCCATTTTGAAAGCTTATATTTAAGTAACTGTCTATAAAATGGGCATGGGGGTCTGGGAACTGCCTTTGGGGACATGTATCTAAAAAATAAACTGAGTCCCCGTTCCTGTTGTCTTGGATATCTTTTAACATCCAGGCTTGCCTTGACCCGTCTGATGTGTGTTGACCCCGGCTTGACCCCTGGCTTGTTCCTGTTTACCCGCTTGACCTGTTGCTTGTTCCATTGACTTTGTTGCTGCTTGCTGTCCTGTGCATGAAGTCCGGCTTGGCTCCTGACACAGCTTCTGGTTCCTCCTGCTGCACGATCTCTTCTGGTACTTCCAAGATACCCCTGCCCAGCAGTCTACCCTGTTCATCAGCTACCTACCAGTGGACTTCTCTTCTCCACCTCAGCTTGACGCAGCCAGTGACCCCTGCTGCTTTGAGTATAGCTCTCCCTGTGTCACCTTCAGGGGGCGCTCTGCACTTAGTCGCAAGCGAAGCCCTCCCAGCATTTCAGTCTCCGATCAGGTACATGATATGCATGCTGGGCATGGGATGTCACGTGGGAGCGAGGCCATCGGGTGACATATCAAGGTGGCCATGCTCCTTTCTTATATAAGAAATGTCAAAGCTGAGAGAAGGCAGTCAGCGGGAGGCCACCAAGGGGCCTGTCAGGACCTGGACTTGAACCCAGGACCTCTGCTGTGTCTGGCAATGAATCTTCTCTCTGAGCTATCTGAGATGCTGGACAGTTCCTTGTCAGATCCTTTTGACAACCCTGCCTTGTACCTTGATTTCAGCTGAACCTTGAACTCTTTGCTCCTCCCATGAACTTCCTGATATAAGCCATGTCTCTGCACTTCCTCCTTGCCAGAATATTGTGCTATCTCCAGCCTGTATCTCGCTCCCGTCTTCTCTGCTGCCGTTTATATTTGCTACTGCTCCTTATCGACCCCTTGGCTTGTTCCACGACTACGCTTCTGCCTGATCCCAATCTGCAACAACTCATCTCCGACCTTTTGGCTTGCTTTCTGACCACGCTTCTGTTTGATCCTTACCTGCTCATCCGATACTGAACCCCGGCTTGCTCACCTCCTGGTGGGGCGATCCTGAGGACCGCAACCTGGTACTAACATGCAGCTAAATCCATCTCTACCATCTGGAGCTCTGGTGAAAACCGGTTAGTACTTAGACTCCGCACCTCAGGTGAGCCTGTGTCTTCTGCCAGGGTGACGGCCTGTGTTCCTATCCTGCTGGTTAGTGGTAATCCTGCAACTGCTATAGCAATTGGTCTTCGAGCCTGACCCCTGATCGTGACAGAGCCAAAGCTTTTTTGATCTTTTTTATGTTTTGGATCGGCGGGCAGCGTGATTGATGATGGATTTACATTGAGGGACACTTTTTATTTTTTAATTAGGGATTTGTCAAAAACTGTCTCATGTTAGTTTTTGCCACTTTTTTGGTGAATGGGTATGGGTACTATGTACCCGAAAATCATTTACTTGGGGGGTGGGATGTGGGGGCCCCTTTTTAAAGGGGGCTTCCAGATTCCGATAAGCCCCCCACCTGCAGACCCAGACAACCACAGGCCAGGCCCTTGTCCCCATCAACATGGGGACAAGATGCTTTGGGGATGGGGGGCCTGATATGGACACCGGGGGACCCCCCACACCATTATTTTTTTAACTGCGCTTTTTTTTATTGCTCAGCTATCAGCAGGGAAATCCATTGACAGCTGATGACTCATCGGTTCTTGGCCCCACTCCTTGACAACCAGTGTACACTGCTCCCTGATTGGGCAAAGCTTAGTGCATAGTAGGGTGTTCATTGGGGCGAACACCCTGCAAATTCAGGTGTTCGGCGAACGGTCAAATGTTCGGAATGAACTTTTCGCCCATCCCTACTTGCCTAGAAGATTCCTCAGGCATTTCCTGGTTTAGCTTTACTGCTTATTGGATGCTAACCCGACAGAGTTGATGATAAGGGATAAGCATAGGGTTCAGTCTGAACACATGCTCAGACCAAACTTTGGCTGTTTGGGTATTTGGACAAACTCTCAAATATTTACCATATTGGTGGTAGTCAAACATCAAGCATAATAGCAGTATTTAGACAAAAATTACTACCACAATTATACATGACAGCTTCTGTGACAGACTCAAAGAGGCTTTTGGAGGGGACTGAATGCTGGCCTCTGAGATACTGATTATGGGCCCTGGTATTTAGGGGAATGGTGCTCTTCGTGAGCTGTATGCCTGGGGACCCTTGAGGTGGTGTTACTTTAGATTCAGGTCCATGTCCCCAAGACGCATAGACTCTGGCAACCAGAGTATGCCATATTAGAAATAGTGATTCATACTGTTGGGACACATACTGTTAGATGCTAATGTCATCAACTCCAGCCACCTGTCTGTTGTCTTCTATAATGTAAATGAGTCTAGACTGGCTTGCCACAGCTTCTAAGAGTATTTCACCCTTTGTTGTTTGTGCTAATTAATCCTGCAATTGTATGAAGGAGTTCTGTGTTGATGTTTATGATAATGTGTATTGTATAGTCAGTGAGCTAGGAGACGTTTAGTCTTACCCTAAAAGGTCATATCTCAGAGTCACCTAGTCTGCGTAAATGATTAGATAACTAGCTCATGTTAATTAGGTTTCTGGTTACAGTTTTATTGTAAGCCTGCAGTATATATTTATGTGTAGATATGTGTGTCATCTCAAATAAAGGAGTCCATGTTCAGCAACTAAACAAGTATCATCTTGTTTTGTACTTGTGAGCGGTTGGAATATCTGATATCTATATTTAGACTGGGAGGAAGCGGAATATGACGAAAGCATTCAAGCGGAGTCTGGGAACGTTTCATTGCAGCTTTCCTCTGTTAATTGTTGTGAAGGACGCCGGTGGTGCAGGCACTGCCAAGTCCTTAACAACCAGCGACATCAAAGGTTACATTCAATTACATTGCTGGGAATTTTTTCTTAAAAACGGCGCAAGGATTCCCACCCATAGTTCATACAAGGCTCTTCAGGTCCGGTATGAATTACCACCCAAGGCGAAGCCCAGCTTCACATTCCTAGCTGTGCAGTGTTGCAAGTGTACATAAAGCACGGGATTTGCTGTATGGACTTTCGAAAAATCTTTGGCAAGTAAAACAGTAAAACTACATACTGACATAAACCCAAGAAGTATGGGACATGTCACACAACCTGCCAGATGGAACAAGAAGACACACATACTTAGCTGGTAAAACCCAATCAATCCAACAGTTTAAACAGAAAAGTTAGCGCTTCCAACGTTTTATCAATGGCGGATGGCAATTAACCCTGCACAAGATGATCCAAAATAAACCACAGAAAAAGTTCCTGGATTTTGCTGGCTTTTGGTGCAGATATGGATCTCCCTTTTAACAGCAAACCGTTGGTGACATACTTTGCTTTATCCTGCCCATGTGCTGGGAGCCATAAACTGCACTCAGGCTCCACATACTTTCTAGAATACGGTCCAGTTCAGACATGGGTTTCCCACTTCTCTGGATTTCAGGACCAAAAATCTGAACAACTCCCACTGAAAGTAAGACAGGGCTTCTTGTTTGCAAGGCCATCTTGTTTACTTAAAGTGGAAGTAAACCCTTCTATCGTCTTCAGTAAAGGAAGCTGCCATCTTGGCCTCTAATGATTCTTCAACTGCCATAATGCTGCACATGTGATCAGTTATGAAACCAGCCATTGGATAGTTTGAAAGTTTGGTTGAGAACACAACCAATGTGAAAGTTAGCATTTCCGGCATGCCAGGAATGTAAGTGTTTTTTGAAACTGGGTTTACTCCCGCTTTAACTGGGGTTATGGCAAGTTCTAAACAGCACATTGAACTTCAGACATACAAACACAAACTGGCATAGTACAGGCCCAACTGGAAATGAAGAAACTGACAGAATAGTGCCCCCCAAAGTGCTACTGCCATTAACAGAGGAAAAAATCCAAGAGAGGTAAATTCCAAATAAGATCAGATGATTACCACCTTGTTGGCCACTTTGCCGCGCACCAATAACCTTAAAAGTAAGCTCTTACTTTCGCTTCGGCTCTTACTTTCGCTTCTGCTGTATTGATAGAAGGTTCTAATTCCGAATTCACCCTAATGGGAGAAAATTAATATGCTTCACAATCAAATAAATCAAGAAATTGTGCCCGAATGCTGAAGTCAGCTTTGTGAGAAGAATTTCAATGAATAAAAGGATGAGGCTCCTGAATGGCAGTCGTCACTGCTAGGGACAACTTGTGGAAAAAATGTGTCCATAGGTAACACTCTGCATGTGAAATTAAGCTTTTTGTAAAAGCAATTGAGCTTGCCAAAGTGTCCGTGTCTAGGCTGCTAAAACAAGCTCAATACAAATTAACAAGCCTGCCAACTTCTTTTGCAGTAACTTCAAAACACTAGATACTGAGTCTTTTCCCCAGAAATGTAATTATTGTATTGTAACTACTGGGTCCTTTTGTCATACACCCCCCCCCCCAAAAAAAAAAAAGAGGTAATGGTTGATGGATGATAAACCTGATCTCTTTCTTCCAACACATTTAGGAAATGAGCTAAATATCTCAAGCTATTGACAAGGGATGGAACAGCCCATTGGGAGACACCGACCAAAAAAATAATCTTGTTGAACCAAGTACTGTATATGACAGTCAGAAGCAGCCAAAACGCTGATGGTTCTATGCTCTTCTAAGTCCTCTCTCAGGTCAAAGCTTTTAAGTTATGCCTAACCTCACTGCTCAACCTACTGTTAAACAAGGCTCAGTAAATGGGCCAGTGCAGCCATGCTAAAATGGCAATAAATGCAGCAAATAGATAAGACTTTTTCTCTTGTTTCTCTGAGGGCAGACAGGAATAACAACTGTTGTCCTAGATGGGATTAAAGGTCACCAAACTCAATCCAATATGATCAGACCAAATGTCCCCTTTTTAACTAAAAGGGAACTAAAAACTGTCAATCTGTATTAATTAATATTTATTCTTACGCTGCCAGACTTAGTAAATAGATAGCAAGTTCTATTATATTTGTTTTTTTTTCTCCATTTCTTTAGTGTTTTATTGGTTTCTGGCCTAGGACAAAATTATGGCACACATTCCAAGCGTCTTCATAGCATTTTTTTTTCATCTGGAAGGGGGGACTTTTCTCAGTACACCCTTCTGCCTGCATGCCTGAGCTAAGGGCAGATGGATTTTAAGAACTAAATGCTACATGAATCATCTGCCTTTACACAAGATGACCATGGCTAGAAATTCTGTGGTTGTTTCTAAGGCCGTGTACTCACAATCAGACTGTCTGGCGGACTTAGCCCGGCGGAGAAACCGCTGGACTTTGAAGCAGAGGTCCACCATACTTTCTGAACGAGTGGACCTGCCCACACACAACCGGACTTTTTCGACGGACTAGGTCCGCCGTACTTTTGAAATGAGCAGACTTGCCCACACACGGAAGAAAGTCTGTTAATTTTGAATGCGGCTCCAGGTAGCCGGGACTAGCGAAGGAGGTCAATGTCGCCGCCAAGATTGAAACATCGCTGGCCCCGTCACCTGGTATGGACTTAAAGGGGAAGCCCTACGCCGAAAAAACAGCGTGGGGGTCCCCCCCAAGGTCCATATAAGACCCTTATCCGAGCACACAACCCGACCAGTCAGGAAAGGGGGACGAGCGAGCACCCCCCCTCCTGAGCCGTATCAGGCCGCGTGCTCTCAACATGGGGGGGTGCTTAGGAGAAGGGGGCGGCCCCCTACCCCAAAGCACCTTGTCCCCATGTTGATGAGAACAAGGGCCTCTTCCCGACAACCCTGGCCGTTGGTTTATCTGGGTCTGCGGGCAGGGGGCTTATCTTCTGCTAGCTCTTTTACTAGCCGAGCTTTCTCCTTCATCGCCGCCCGGGGGTCTTCTTGCGACTTTAGGGGTCTTGTCCCCCTCTTCAGGGGTTTTGTCGCCCTCTTCGGTTCTTCTTGCCGAGCCTCCACTTTCTTCCTTTAGCTTTTTTACTAGTGGTGGCCCGGTCTTCTGTCGCCACCATTGCCGCTGTGATGTCAGAGTACCAGCATCCTCTGGGACTGTGACATCATAATGGGCGGGGACATCATCCGGTGACCCCGCCCATGGTCCCTATATAAGCCGGGGCACGCAACACTTCCCTGTCATTGCGGCCAGAGAGTCAACATCTCAAGGAAGAAGAAGAGAAGAAGAGAAGGCGACAGCGGCCCTTGTCCTCATCAACATGGGGGACAAGGGGCTTTGGGGTGGGGGGGCCGCAGGGCCCCCCTTCCCCAAAGCACCCCCCATGTTGAGGGCACGCCGCCTGGTACTGCTCGGGGGGGCGTCACTCTTCCCCACCCCCTTTCCTGACCGGCTGGGCTGTGTGCTCGGATAAGGGTTTAT
This sequence comes from Lithobates pipiens, assembly GCF_037356315.1. Lineage (NCBI taxonomy): Eukaryota > Metazoa > Chordata > Amphibia > Anura > Ranidae > Lithobates > Lithobates pipiens. Next base: position 183,007,850 of record NW_027507685.1, on the reverse strand, counting down.
ATGGACCTTGGGGGGGGACCCCTCGCCGTTATTTTGGCATAGGGCTTCCACTTTAAGTCCATACCAGGTGATGGGGCCAGCGAGGTGTCAATATCGCCGCCAAACGCGGCGACATTGATCTCCTTCACTACTCCCGGCTACCTGGAGCCGCGTTCAAAACGAACGGACTTTCCTCCGTGTGCGGGAAAGTCCGTTCATTGCGCTAGTCCGGCGGCCTAGCACACAGACGGCCGGATTCGGCGGACAATTTTTGAGCCAAAACTACTTTCTAAGTCCACCGTACTTTTGGGGGAAAAAAGCCAGCGGGAGCCCATACAGGGGCGGATTGTCCGTCGGATAGTCTGATCGTGTGTACGCGGCATTAGAAGTTTCAACAACCTCAAGGTTAACTACAGCAAATCTCAAGCACTTAACATTAATCTTGCAGACTCACTCATCTCTAGGCTTCGAGATAGCTTTAAACTCTCATGGACCAACTCATATATTACATATTTGGGAATTAAACTAACACCAAGGATAGACCTCCTCTACCAAGCTAATTACCCGCCGTTGTACAAAGCATTAGAGAAAGATCTCCTAAAGTGGTCGGGTCTTCCCATGACTTGGCTGGGAAGGATCAACGCCATCAAAATGACATTACTCCCGCGTATCCTTTACTATTTTAGAACCCTTCCGATACCAATAAATAAAAACCACCTTGGGCTCTTCCAAGCCAAGGTCATCAAATTTATTTGGGGGAAAGGTGGACGCAGACTGGCTAAATCGGTCCTATATCGATTAAGAACTGAGGGGGGAATGGGTCTGCCAAACTTGCTTTGGTATTTCCAAGCAGCTCAACTTTCTCAACTCTCCAGAATCTACTCCCGTTGGGAACACCCTGACTGGATACACGTTGAGAGATTGGCAGTCCCGCTTCATACCCTCGATTTCCTTCTATGGAACCCCAAAAAATCTAGACCCCCGATCATGTCGCCGACGCTATCCCATTCATTCACTTTGTGGGACTCCATTAAAGGCAATGCACACCTAATTTCTTCTTTAGAACCCCTGAAGCACTTATTTCACAACCCAGACTTCCACCCAGGCCTAGACATCAAAGCGTTCCGGTGGTGGCTGGACAAAGGGCTTTACAGAATAGGTCACTTTCTTCGACCTTTAGGCCCCCTAACGAAGGCCTATTGTATCAGTAAACTAGACATGCCCAGATCAGAATTCTTCAGATTTACACAGATATCCGCATTTCTTCACAAAAAATATAGATCCTTCACAGACGTTCCACAAATTACCCCTTATGAACAATGGTGTGGGCAAGGCATCGAGCAGAGGGGTGGGATCTCACTGATTTACAGGGCACTCTCGGGTAAACAGTCCAAAACCTCTTACATGTTGGCCTGGGAGGATGACTTAGCCCAATCTTGGGACCTAGAGACTTGGCAAAGGAATTTTTCCTACTCATACAAGGGTATCATGAATACCGGTCTCATTGAAGCGAGCATTAAAGTAATTACCAGGTGGTACTTAGTACCCACGAAACTTGCTCACATCTTTCCGTCCACATCTCCTCTATGTTTCAGGGGCTGTGACCTTAGAGGTGATATGTTTCATGTTTGGTGGTCCTGCCCTAGAGTGAGACATTTTTGGCGTAAAATTTTTTCCTGGATAAGCACTATTGCTTCACAGACTATCGTTCCATCCCCCCTCATTGCACTTCTCAACTTCCCAGTCTCGGGAACACCCAGGAATACACAACGCCTCATCCACTTTATTTTACTAGGTGCCAAACTCACCCTGGCAAAAGCCTGGAAAACACCTAATGTTTCACCCAGAGCAGCAAAGAAAAAAATTTCCTGGATCATGAATCAGGAAAAAATGGCCGGTGTAATCCTGGATCGTTCTGAGAAATTCTATCACATTTGGGAACCTTGGGCATCTTTTGTTGGGATCACCCTTCCACGTTGAAATAGCTGTACTACTGGCTGTGGCTCACTTCTCCAGATGACCTTCTACACCGCCCTCTACTTCCTTTTCTACTCCTCTACGCTACTTGTTCTTCTCCTTTACCCTTCCTCTACCTTTCCTGCTCTTATTTTCTTTGTCTATCCTTTTTTTTCCTCCTATACTCCCTTTACCCCTTCCTGTAGGGGATGCTCCCTTTGATTGCAAATATTTAATGTGATTAGTAAACATTTCAATTATTGGTTTTCCTAGTCTATACACTGCAAGGAAACTTTTCTTTTGTTCTACTATGTTCTTTTGCTCTCCCTCCCAGAAATTGAGTATATATCGCGTGTGCCTTGTGCAGTTGCATAATTCAAACCTCTCACTTGTACTATTTAGTTTACAGAACCAATGAGGTTTGTTGGCCAGTTCCTTTCGCTGGGGGGTGGGGGGGGCCCTGGGGAGGTGCCCAGTCGCAGTGTGATCCCATTTGGGGCGGCAGGGCGATCTTCCCTGGGCCCGCCTCGGCCTCTGGTGGAGGGTACTGTGGAGGGATCTCCGGGTCCCCGTGACTTGAGGTGGGGCCTCGTTGATCCTTTGGTATCGAGCGTGTCTTTGATGACACGTGTTCTCTTTCTCGGGGTGGTCCGGGTTTGTTCTCATGTCTCCTGTGTTGCAACCTGGGTCTGGGGGAGGGGGATATGTTTCGCTTACTTGTGTTCTCCTTATATGCCTTGCCAGTGTGAATCGTGTGTCTTTAGGGGGGCATCTTGCCCTACTTTCAATTGTTGTTGACATGTTTTGTAACCTGTTATCTATTGAAACTAGAAGTTTCAACAAAATAAAGCATGGAAACTTGGATGAATGGCTGAGCTTCTTTTGAACATTACAGATGAATTGAATAGTGTTTTCAGTTTGTAGTGTTTAGATACAGTTGAGTTCCATTTTAAAGCCTGGGGAAGTTCATAGGAGAACTTGCCCCCAGTCAAATCATTATGTTTAACCACTTGTCGACTGCCTCACGCCGACATACGGCAGCAAAGTGATTTGTTCCCACAAATCGTCTGTACCTCTAAGGCCGCGTACACACGGGCGGATTGTCTGCCCAACTAAGTTCGACAGACAATCCGACAGACAGTCCGTCCAACATTTGAATGAACGGACTTGACCACACACGATGAACAGACAGTCCGCTGAAAGCTTGCGCGATGACGTGTACAGCACGTACGACGGGACTAGAAAAACGACGTCCAATACACTGCAATGCAACCTTCGGCCGTGTAAATCCTTTCTGAGCATGCGCCATACTTAGTCCGTCCAACTTGCCTACACACGAGCGGACTGTCCGCTGAAACCGAGTTTGGACGGACAAAACCAAGTTTGGACGGACAAAATTACGGAAATTCCGAAAGACTTAGTCCGCCAGACTGTCCGCTGAAAAAGTCCGCTGAAGCCCACACACAAGCGGATTGTCCGCTGAAACACAGTTCAGAGGACTAAGTTGGGCAGACAATCCGCCCGTGTGTACGCGGCCTAAGGGTGACAGCAGGCAGGGACGCACGCACGCCCGCTGCACGGCAGGGAACTCGATTTATGTGGCTGGCAGGAGCGATCACCGCCGGACACCCATGATCGCATAAACACACAAATCCCTGTTCTGTCAGGTGAGAGGAGACATATCATTTGTTCCTACTAAGTAGGAACAATATGTCTCCTCCCCCAGGCAGTCACATTCATCCCATACAGTTAGAAACACTAACTAGGGAACACATTTAACCCCTTGATCGCCCTCGAGTGTTAACCTCTTCCCTGCCAGTGACATTTACACAGTAATCAGTGCATTTTTATAGAAATGATCACTGTATAAATGTCAGTGGTCCCAAAAATGTGTTAAAAGTTACCGATAATGTCTGCCGTAATGACGCAGTACTGCTCAAAATCGCAGATCACCACCATTAATAGCAAAAAAATAAAAATGCCATAAATCTTTCCCATAGTTGGAGACCCTATAACTTTTGCGCAAACCAATCAATATGCACTTACTGTGATTTTTTTTTTTTTTACCAAAAATATGTAGAAGAATATATATTGGCCTAAACTGAGGAAGAAATGTATTTTTAAAAAACATTTTGGGGATATTTATTATAGCAAAAAGTAAAAAAAGTTTTTTTTGTTTTGTTTTGTTTTTTAATTGTAGCTTTTTTTGTTTATAGTGCAAAAACTAAAAACCGCAGTGGCGATCAAATACCACCAAAAGAAAGCTCTATTTGTGGGGAAAAAAGAACGTCAATTTTGTTTGAGTGGCGCATCGCATGACCATGCAATTGTCAGTTAAAATGACACAGCGCTGTATCGCAATAAATAGCCTGGTCAATAAGCACACAAATCTTCTGGTCTGTAAGTGGTTAAAGACACAGTATGATCCTGGTTTCTCAGCCATTTTCCATCTGTTACAGCCACTGATGGCTGTCACAACTACCATTCTTCAGTCTACAACTGCTTGCTCTCTTTGCAAGCTACACTGAAGATAATTCTGGGAATCTCACATCATTCTGCTCAAACTTGGCAGCTTTTAAGTGCTTTACTTTGTACACCTTCCTGTAGATCACATCTATGCTTTACTATGTACATAGCCCTGTGCAGCCCATTTTTTACATTGAATTACCCTGAATGCCATCCTATAGGTGACATGCTTCTTTCAAGACTGGAATTTTTGGTTTCCAGAACCAGTCCTCTTGGCACCTTAAAGTGTATGTATGGCCAACTTTTTGGATAGGGTAGGAAAGGTTAAAGCCCCCCCCCCCTTTTTTTTTATTGCTGTAAATGTGCCATTGAAGACATGTTTCTGCACTTTCTGTCTCAGAGATGCAACAGTGAGAAGAAATCTCCCAATGAGAGGAGAAATTCCCCTCTAAGCCCTTGTACACACGATCAGAGATTTCGACAACCAAATCCATCGGATTTTGTCCAAACTGTTGCATACACATGGTCGGACAAAGTTGTCGGAAAATCCAACGTGATTACGTTATTTCGTTATGACGGGACTACATTCACGCTAGTAGCCAATAGCTTTGGTGTAGGAATTTGATCTGAGCATGCATGGCACTTTGTCCGATCGGAATTCTCTACACATGATCGGAGTATGTCCGATCGGAGCATTTTGTCAGAAAATTTTACCAACAAGTTGGAAAACTTGATCCGTCGGATACTCCGATGGAAACAGTCCGATGTAGACCACACACAGTCGGAATATCCGACAAAACGGTCTGATCGGACACATTCCGTCGGAATCTCCGACCGTGTGTACAAGGGCTTAGACAGTTTTTGCTGAAACAGATGCCCACATTAGTAGATTTGCCCTTACTTTGTATTATGTGGGCAACTCTTACATTTTGGATATCCCCTCACTTTCTTTTTCAGTGACGGTTATCACCAGGACAAAGAGAAGAGTGAATGTTCCCAATGGGGACACAGATAACAATAAACACTTGACAGAGTCCAACCTTCCCCAATTTTATCCAAAAATTATTTATCCAAAAGTAAAAAATACTCAATACTCTGGGTCAGCCCAGCTGAGGAGGAGAGTTCGGGTGGAAGCTGGAGATGGAGTGTTAGGCTGTCGAGGCCTTTGAGGGAACTCCCTAGTCTGGGGGGGGGGGGAGGTGACTTTGGGCCTGAGCTTGGGTGCGGGCAGGACCTTCTCAAAACCTACAGAGATGTCCTGGCAAGGTGGCATGGGAGCAAGGAGAGGACAGCAGGAGAACACTACCACTCAAGTCTCCAAGAGGAACAGGAACAGCCAAAAGGGCTGGTGATTGACACACAGTCAGGAGGACTAAGAGGCACGCCAAGAGGACTGGGATGGACAATCTGGGATGGGTGCAGAGCCAGTCAGGAGGACGGTGGTGGCATGGGCAGTGGAAGGGAGAAACTGCAGCCAGAAGAGCTGGCAGTGCCTGAAGAAGTGGTACAGGGAGCAGTAGCCACAGATAGGACAGCTAGCACTAAAGACTTCCATTTTTGCTACACAATAGGGGATTGTGGTCCCTGCCTGCAAAGGGCATTCATACAGACCCAGCTAAGCTTGTGAGTCTAAAACCTGCAAGTGTGAACTGGAGGTAGAAGAAGAGGAGAGAGTGTATATACTGAAATGTATACAGTTCATGTCCCTACAGAGTTTCATTGATCAAATGGGCACCCCTTATGCACCCTTCCCCATGCAAGTTCAATTACCCTAAATTAAAAAAAAATTGTGTGCCTGGCTGTACAGGTTGGGAAACTACCACATTCACAGCAGCCCCTATGGGGGCAACACTACAGAAAATAATGAAATACCCATGATACTCAGCACTAGTGACAAACGTGGTATTTATTGTTTTATACTTCTGAAAAATATTCCAGTGGGAAGAATGTAATTTACATTGGTGGCCAGTGGGAAGAACGCTCATTACAGTGGTTATATAAATGATTAAATTAAACAATAAAAATGCGGCTTCAAGGTCCAAGGTCTTCCACTTATACACAAAAAAAAATTATTGAAAAAAGGGAGAAAAAAAAAGAAAAGAAAAGAAAATTGGCTCCCTCGTGTATAATTATTAAACAGTCTGTGTAAGATCAAATATTGTGTCACGAGACCTGAGAGACAGCTCAGCACAGTATATAAAAACTAGTATTTATTTAAAAATCAAAACTACAATTGGCTCAGATGCAGTCAGCGTGACTGGTGAAACTGGTGACGTTTCCATCTATTGTTTCCTTTTATTCCAGTATGTTGGGGTGCCCCCACCCCCTAACAAATTGATGGACCAGACCACATATATCCTCTATATACATGGACTGTAGCATACAAAACCTCATGGGATGGACTGGACTTACCAGGGGTAACATGGAAGCCATATATCCCCTTTCTTTATATAGTGACCATGGATTATGATCTTCATATAGTTGCTTGGGCAACTATAATCTACACGTTTGACTGACTCTTGGAAAAGATCCCCATTAAGAGGATCCAGGGTTGCCCACTGGGAAGAAGCATAAAGTGTTACTTTGCATCGGATATTTGTGATACCCCGGCAATTGCGATGCATGGATCCTTGGAGTTTTCCCAGCATTATCCACAATGTGTATACATTTACAAGAGACCCCAGCGAGGCTACAGTTTGAGACTTAATTGCCATCCTTGTGACAATCTAAGCATATGCGACTCATAGTGGGATAACTGCAATAAGTGGCCTGTTCTCAGCTCCATGGTTATTTGGAACCCTCACATAACATACAATTTACATATGCTAATTACTGTGGACTATGTCTCTGATTCGAAGATTTCATCCAGGATATAAGGGAATTCTTTTTTCCACAGCTGCCGTGTTCTTTTTATAACTGGCCAATTATGTTTTTAGACATAGTATTGTGGTCATTTACATTTTGTGTTTTTTTGTAGTTTTTATTATTGAATAAATACTATGCTGAGCTGTCTCCAGGGTCTCACGACACAATATTTAATCTTGGACAGACTGTAGTAGAGAGGTAGAGCCTTATTCAGGTTTTTTTTTTTTTTTTTAATCGGATCCTTTTTTAATTTTAAATTTAGTCAGGTTTTTTACTTTTTTATAGTGGTTACATAAATGCCACCCTTAAGCGATAAAGATTATTGGTGTCTTGCAGCTGGCTCTGCCAAGTGCAATTGGTCCCAGTACTGTGCAGACCCCACCAAATGGGAGGTCAATCGGCCACAGCTCAAGGAACTCTAAATACCTCTAGGAGAACACTGGTTGAGAATGGTTGGTCCATGGATCTGTTAAAAATGGCCAACAGGCAGGTCCAATCCAGGATGTCAATTTGCACTGCACCCAAGCAACGCAGAGGGGGAGGCGCTGAAGAGCTTTACCTCTCCATCTCCTCTGTCCTCTGCCCTGCACGCTGCTGCAGCCTAGAGAGAGAACAGAGTGGAGGAAGGATCCGCTCATCGATCCGCCCATCGCCCTGCCCACCTAGGCACTGACGATCAACCAGAGCCCCGATCCAGGGTCCTGCTGCCACCTCCGTGCTGGAGATTGTGTTCTCTGTGTCCCCTGTCACTAGGCCTATGTGGAAACCAGGAGGAGAGGACCCAGGAGGCAGATGATCTTGACTGCCAGGAGAGGGGAGTGACCCATCACACTGAGACAAAGTCCTTAGTGGGGTGACTGGGGTAGAAATTTGTGCAGTGTGAGAGGTATTTTAGGGAGTGTGGGGTATTTTATGGAGAGTGGGGGGTATTTTATGGAGTGTTGGGGGTATTTGTGCAGTGTGGGGTGTGAGGGGGTTCGCTCGGTAGCGGGTGTGTGTGACCCCCTGGATGGGTTCACAACACAAAGTCAGGCACAGCAGACAGCGGTGTAGGTGCAAAAAACAAAAGATCCGGTTTATTTAGGCTACATGCAGTGATACATATAACAGCCAAACAAAATAAAACAAGAAAATAAATCCTGGTCAGCTTGACCTCTAACTACACACGTAGACTCCCTGTCTAACAACTGGGTGCAGCCTTGTGCTGCCCCAGTCCCTGTCTCTATTGTAGGGGTTTGCCACACAGGCGTTAACTCACCGCACAGAACAGATCTCAGACTCCCCAGTCTATACACACAAAACTGGTTCCAGGATGGAGCATCTCCCTATGCATGCTGGGGTTTTTTGTAGAGGTCTTAATGAGCCCACTTACTACAGCTGGGCTCATTAACTCTTCCCCTCTAATTGTAAAAGTCTGCATAAAGCCTGAATCTAGGACACACATATTTCCCATCCTGAATACAACCAGGTGATTTTACCTGCGTGCTGCCACAGGGGCTATTTGTGAAGTGTGGGGCTATTTGTGCAGTGTGGGGGTAATTATGGAGTGTGGGGGGTAATGCTGGGGGTTAACAATGCGTTTTTTGACACCAATAATGGGTTAATAATGCATTTGCTGACACCAGTGCTGGGTATAGTATAGTATATTATTATTGGTATAGTTGATTGTTTTTGAAGTTTTGAAAGTTTGCATGCGGCCCCCATGGTATATGAACTTGTCATGTGGCCCTTGGGCAATTTAAGCTTGAGACCCCTGGTCTACACACCTATCCTTTTTAAATCTGTTCACAAAATTGTCCTTCAGCTGGTCAGTTTTTTCTGAAGTGTCTCAGATGGCACACGTTAAAGTATAAGTTCGCCATTTAGAACATGTAACATGCTTTCGATCTGCTCTTCTGCACCTCACTGACTAGGCTTTCACCGTGTCAGATAGTATAGTGAGTTTACCACATCCCTGTATAGAAAGGTAGTTTTTACCCCCCAAAAAAAGGTACTTTTCTTTTTTTGGCAAAGACAAAAATTAATTAAAAGATCCGAATTTATTGTACAAATAACATCGTCGATTCCATAAAAATAAAAATAAATCTCAAAATGATGATTGTGAAAACAGACATTCACAAAGACGTGATTGGCATACAAATAAAAAAAAAAGAGATATTATCTTGCAATAAATTGTATGATACATATATAAAGTAAATATCACTCCATCGTCCAGTAGTACTTTCCGGAATAAGTTCTAGCGGTACCCAACGCGTTTCAGGTTTTAGATTCCTTTCATCAAGGTTAATTATATAGGAGCAAGTTAGGAAGAGAACTGAATCCTAACTTTACTATAAATAAGGCACCCAATGACAACATGATTTTTTATTTTTTTCTGCAGGTTATGCGCATAAGGACTAAATTAACATTCAGTGCAACATTCAACAGAATGTGAATCGATATGTACTACAACACTAGATGGCACCCCCATTCTTAGTGCTTTAAGTACTCTTACTGCACTGAAGTTAAAAAATGCTGGTTAACCTAGTGCCTACGCTGAATATAAAAACGAATGAATGATGACGTTTTGTTCTAGATTATATACTTCAACAATGGCGGAAGGTCCTCTTCGCACCTGCAGTGAAAATCCAAAGAACTCTTCCTTATGGCTCTTTAGACCGAGTACAACTGCAATGGGGTAAGACAAGAGACTCAAACCCCAATTCACCATAAAACTGTACTATAACACAGTTCTAGGACAAGATTGAAAGAGCACAATGATTCAGAACAATGAACGGAGTCATTTGTTCGTTCATCGCTCCTATACAAATATGAATATACTACCCTAGATCACATGTTTTGTTTTATGAATTCAATGAATAACAGATATATACTTTAGAATCTCATGGTACAATACAAGTTGCGTTCCAGCACAGGTGGTCAGCGCCCGACTACACCACAAGGTAGATGTGGGGTGGCAGATTCCTGGAGGTGTGAGGGATCGGGTGCTGGCCACCTTGGAGCCATAGAAAAATAAGAAAATGTTAAGAATTTGTATTGGACATACACATTGAAATATATTGTATTTTGCAGGTTGCACCTCTATTGAAAATGGGAGGAGACAAACCTCAGGTGGGACTGGAGCTAGGGACGGCCCCTCCCCCCCACTCAAGGCTCAACAGGTTACAAGAAATAGTCTAGAATTTATATTAATTACTGTATTGTTATACTTCTTGCAAAAGCAAAGTTACCCAAGTTCTAATTGTTCCGGTTGTTCATCACTACAGTTTTAAGAGTTAACTCCTAAGGTCAAAGGACACTTACTCTCACCCTTATCGATTACTCATCCACCAACGCACCTCCCACTTACCCCCCGAAGTAACAGCTGGTGATATATAATAAAAACCCCAGCTTGCTCAACACCCCCAGGGTGTATTCCAGAGCAAAAACTCACATACGGCTCTGCTGAGCCAACCTCTTTTCTTGAGCAACCCTTAGACCCATCTTCCCCCACACCTGATTCTCCCCCCCCCCCCTCTGTTTTTTCTTCTTCTTTCATTGACATGGCCTATTCTTTCCAAGGGAAATCCCCGAGTGTCATCACACAACGTAAATGGTCTCAATATCCCTGAAAAAAGGACAAAGATATTAAGAGAACTGAAAAAAGCTAATCCTGCAATAGTCTACCTCCAGGAAACGCACTTCAAGAATAATAATATCCCCAAACTCACTAACAGCCACTTCACGAAAGCTTATCATGCCACAAACCCTATTGCTAAAACGAAAGGTTTCACCATCTTACTCAGCAAACAATCCCCCTTTGCACTTACACAACAACTTAAATGGTTTGCCGAAGTATGCATTATATTAGGAGGAGATTTTGATATTCCCCTGAACCCACAAGATACATCCTGGGGTTACACATGTCACTTACAAGATACTAAATCACATCAAGACAATCCTTATCCTTTGTAGATTCCTGGAGATCTGCACATCCCTCTGACAAGGACTACACCTTCTTTTCTCCCCATCACAAGAGAAATTCAAGAAGGTGTGGTTTCGGTATGCAGCGGTGAAGACATGTCTCTCTCAGGCTCCGGCTCTGGCACCAACTTTAATCGAATTGACCCATAAATCATCAGCGCCGCCACCTTGCAAATCATGTGGAAAAGGGCAAGCAAGCCCCTAACTAAAAAACGAACCTCTTCTGGCTCCATAAAATGATCCCTGGCCCGTGGAACTACCACTCATAACCTCACCATTGCACACAGGATATCTCTCTACAAGATCGAGGACCAGGAAAACCACAACAGGCAGAACAACTTAAGTATAAGAGACCTACCTGAAGCAACCAGTGAAGCTGACCTCCTCCCATCCCTCCAAGGTATCTTTAACGGCCTTCTAGGCTGAGCAGCCGAACATCCCCAGAAAATAAATAGGGCTCACAGAGCTCTGCGACCCCACAACCTGTCTTCTGAGACCTGACGAGACATCATTTGCCGGGTCCACTATTATGAAGAAAAAGGAGCTTATAATGCGGAAGACCCAAGAAAAAGCTCCAATGGATTTGTTGGCGCAACCCTTTTGTTCTTTCCCGACCTGGCCAGGGAAACATTAGAACATCATAGGGCCTTGCGGCTGACTGAGAAGCTTAGAGCGGCCTCCATTAATTGTTGGGGCTTTCCAGCGTCCCTTACTGCTAAAAAGGAAGGCAAGACTGCGATACTCTGCTTCCCAGAAGACTTGGAAAAGTTCTGCTCAGATATCAACATCTCCCCACCAGAGCTCCCTGGATAGCAAGATGCCATCCTGCCTCCCATTAACCACACTGAACCGAGGTGGCAAAAGGTGGATCGCAAGCACAGATCAGACATCCCTGGCTCCTCTCCCCAAGCCGGTTGAGCTACAAAACTGAGATCAAGCGGGAAACTTTCTGAGATGATACAACTCCCTCATGTTCGCAAGTATATGGATGTAATTTGGGTACTGTTAACTCCCTCTTCATTGCCGTTGCACATCCATGGTTAACAATGACTGTCTGGGTAGACACGGGTTTTTGATAAATGGCGACTAGCCCTGCTTTGTGCCAGCGGGTTTACACACGCAGTTTGTTTTACTTGTGGGTTAATTTTGTTCTGTTTTATAAGACATGGTGTCGGCGCTGGAGCACAGAGGCAGCGCTTGCGCCAATTTGGGTGCTCACTGTCCGTTGCCCTGGGCTAAACGCCCACCCCCTTGTGGCGCCGTAGGGCCTCATGCTTCCATGCAAATGCTTCCCACGGGGACGGAATGCGTGGGGGTGTTGGGTCTCCGGTTTGCCCCAAACTTGCACATCAGTTTTATGCATGCACACACTTATCTTCCTTTATGGTGGTTTTTGGTTATGTTGATACACAATGTTAAATGCACCATCTTCTCTGCTTTTCATCCACCTTTTCTTTCCTACCATTCCCTGCCTTCTCCCACTTATCTCCCTCTCTAGTGCTTTGCCTCAGGTTGGATCACCTCAGAGACTCCTGCGTGTGAACTCCCCCTGTCGGTCCCAATGGCCACAATGAATTTAACATCCCTTAATGTGTGAGGCTTATATGCTCCAAGTAAGAGACATCGTATGCCCGAGGTAAGACATATCATTTATACAGGGAGTTGGATCGTCTGCGGGGAGATATTATCTTCTACCAGGAGACCCATCTTACGCACACAACCTCAGTGAAACTTTTTTCTCAAACATTTCCCTACATGGTACTATAGTTTATCCGATGTTCACAAGGCAAAATGTGTTGCCATTGGGTTCCGTAGATGTACTTCGTTCATGCTGGACTCCATGGTAAGTGATTTATTGGGTCGTTTTTTTGTTCTTAAAGGGCGACCTGGGTAGTATGCCATGTACCTTAGCAACACTATATGCTCCCAACCATAACCAAGCGAGTTTCATAGCTGCCAATCTTAAAAAATTGAACGATTTCGCTCATGGATGTGTTCTCCTGGCAGGGGACTTCAATTCCCCAGTAGAACCCCTTCTAGACACATCACTCAGCAGATTCTGCATCCTCTGGCCTTTTAAGGACTGATATAGGTGTACAGTATATAGGGTTGTACACGTATAATATACTTTCTTTTAAATATAGAAAGCCTATTATACTTGACTGCTGTGCTGCTGAGCTGATTGCTGCCCGATTCTGCAGCTGTCTTTTATCAGTGTAGGGACTGAGGGACAGTTTGGTGTTTGGAGCAGGGACAGTCTGCAAATCACTAGCTACTAGATCCACAAAAGGTTCTTTTATAGGTGTACAGTATATAGGGTTGTATACGTATAATATACTTTCTTTCAAATATAGAAAGCATATATAGTGCACTGCACTGCTGTACTGCTGACTGATTCTGCAGCTGTCGTTTCTCAGTGTAGGGAGGAGCAGTTTGGTTTTTGGAGCAGGGACAGTCTGCAATTCACTAGCTACTAGCTAGCTACTATTAGGTCCACAAAGGTCCTTTTAAAGACTGGTATAGGTGTACTATTTGGTGTGCAGTATATAGGGGTGTAATACACGTATAAAATACTTGAACATATAGAAAGCATAGTATAGTGCATTTCCACTGTGCATCATTGTGACTGTTGAGCGGTTCTGCAGCGATACTACAAAGAGTGACAAACGCAATTTAAAAAAAGTATTATAACTGGTGTGATAGACCAGTGGCCCCAAAAAATGACAGATTGAAGCGGGGTGTTATATACCTTCTTCCACATACATACTGCACTTCTCTAGAGGCTTTTGTCACAGAGTCATTTAAAAAATTACAGGCAGAGGAAGAGGCAGGCCCTTCCGCAGGGGTGGTAGGGGTAGGGCAGGAGCAACAGGCTTGAGCCAAAGTGGAAAATTGCAGAAGGTGCGTGCAATTACGTCAAAGGACGCACCAGACTTGGTTGAGTGGCTCACTCAGCCTTACTCTTCTGCACCCTCCTCATCCTCTCGATCTGCACCCTCTTCACTCTCTGCTGTGTGCACCCCCAAAGACACTACCACCAACACCACTACCTCCATATACCTTCCGCTTGAGTCATGGAAAATAATTCCTATCCATATCAAGACATTTCCGATGCGCAGCCATTCTTCGCATTGGATCAGGATGAGGAGGTAGCAACAAACGCCACTCAGCAGTCTGACGACAGTACCCAGATCAGCCCAAGGAGGAGGTTGATCCCCGGTGTTGCTGCCTACTCCGAGATCTCTAATTATAGCGGTGGGGAAGGTGACGTTGATGATGACGTGTCTAGTGATGTCACGTGGGTGCCCACAAGAGAGGATGAGGAGGGGAGTTCAGAGGGAGAGATGGACCAGCAGATAGGGAGGAGAAGCAGGGGGAACTTAGATTGCACAGGAGGGACAAAGCAGACTGCTAATGTATCAGGAGCGAGGCATCAACCATGTACGGTCACATCTGGCGCTCCCAGGTCGCTGGCACATGGCTCATTTTTAACCTATCCACTGCTGACAATAGTGTTGCCATCTGCAATCTTTGCAGTCAACGCATAAGCCACGGTAAGCCCAACACTCACCTAGGGACAAGCGCCTTAAGAAGGCACATGAGCTGCCATCACCGAGCCCAGTGGGAGAAACAAAACCCACATAGCTACACACCAGGCTCCCACCATCCAGCCTCGTCTTCTACTTCTACTTCTCCTTCTCCTCTCTCCTCACAATTGTCCTCCACTCCATCTCCCATCATGCCGTCCTCACGTTTTTCTGCATAAAGGCAGGCTTCCGTGGGCCAAATGTTTGGTTTGGTTTGTATATTTGGTTTTACCGCCATGTGACCAATAAGCGCACTCGCCTAGCTCACGACAGTGTTGACTACCTCACATTTATAAAAATGAATGAGGCATGGATCTCGGAGGAATTCAACACATGTGACCAATAGACCATGTATATGCATAACTCTATAAACAATTTATTTCAACCTTTGGCTCACTTCCTTGTATAAAAAAAGCACACCGTACTATATGCCCGTACCCTCCTGTTTGAAGAGGTTGAGCGGTGTCATATTTTTGGGTCCCGCAGTGAGTTGTTGGTATCAGTGCTGGTATTAGTGCTCTCTATCACGGTGCTGGTGTCAGTGCTCTCTATCATGGTGCTGGTGTCAGTGCTCTCTATCACGGTGCTGGTGTCAGTGCTCAGTCTCTATTGCGGTGCTGGTTTCAGACAGTGAGGGAGATAGCAGCGGAGAAGCCAATCAGCAGGCAGTGCCAGCACCATGGCTGAGGATCAGCACTGGACTGGCACCTCCGGGCCACCGCAGTGGTGCCCTGCATAGGTGGGGGTAAGGGCCGGGCAGAGGTAGTGGCTCAAGCACAGGTTGGCACACTGGGACACTGGCACAGGACTGCGCTGCCCTGACTGTGGCACTGATCATCTCCTGCACCCCCTTCATAGCCTGCCCTGACCTTGCCTCTCCTCCATGGCCTTCATGCGCTTCTGAATTGTCAAAATTTCACAGATAAAAAAAGAATGCTTGTCGTTGTCGATCCCAGATTCACTTAATACTTTTGTTATGTCAGTGTCCATGTTGTGGGACTATGTGTGCACAGCTAATAAGTATTTTTTGGCTGAAAATATGACCTGGAGGTTAAGATTCGCCTGCCATTAAGGTAAATGGGGTCCGCCACGAACTTTGCGGTTCGCAAACTTTTGGACCCGTTCGCGGTTCGCGTTACGTCCCATCGGAAGTTCGTCCATCACTAACGCTCAAACTAAAAATCCCATCCATACTAAATAAGACAACTAACTGGAAATATAATGATCAACTAATACTAGAGGAAATTTATAAAAACATGATTAGCGACAAACTGAAGCATTATTTTCAGGAAAACACCCACCCAGATATCTCACCGGGCACATTGTGGGAGGCCCATTCATAGAACTGGGAACCAGGAAAAAGAGGGAATGTACACACCAACAATTAGAACTTATCCGGGACATAACCGCTCTTGAACGTCAGCATAAAGCTGGACTATCTGTCAGGGCTGGCTTAGCCCTTCCTTCTCTGGGCTGGCTGCTCAGCTGTCGGCTAATTGCCAGCTCTAATCTCTCTCCACAGTTACCAGCTGTTCCTGATCATGCTCATCTGACCTGCCTACTTAAAGCTGTCCTGCTCAATTCACCTCTGTCTTCGCCTTGGTGACATCACAAGAAACCATCTCCTGCGGTTCTGTTAAAGACTGGCTTGCTGACATCTCTTCTGGCTCCTTATCCTGCTTGCTGTTGCTCTAATTGGATCCCTGACTTCTGGCCTGGATGATTACCCGATCTGGTTATTGAACTCTGGCCTGGCTGACTACTCTATCCGGTTACTGGACTCTGAGTATGCTTTGACTACGCTTTTTCTATTTTTCTTTAATAAACAAGTGTGATTTAATTGTACTTCTGTCTCAGTCTGATTCATGGTTTCTGACAGTAGGCGAAGGCCATGAATTCAGAAGGTACAGTCAATCCACTTGTTGGTAATATTATTTCCAGACTGGATGAGCAAGATCACCACATGGATTAGTTTGCCATGGCGTTACAAATGCTCCTGAGTCACACGGCTCACCTGGAATCCCCCATGGTGGCTGCTCCAGTAAAACCTGAGTCGCAGGCCGTCCTTGCTGCTGCGCCAGTCTCTGTTCAGGCACCCGCCTCAAGTATTACCTCTATAAGAGGTATGTCTGGTTCCGCTCCGCTTCCCCAGCGATTTGGGGGCGATCCAGTTCAATGCAGAGGGTTTCTCAATCAGGTTGAGATATACTTCGAGATGTTGCCCCAGGCGTTTCCCACGGACAGAAGCAAAGTAGGTTTCATGATATCTTTGCTTTCTGAGAGAGCCTTTGCCTTAGCTAACCCTCTATGGGAGACACAAAAACCTGTTGTCGTGAGTTACCCTGAGCTTGTGGCCTCTTTTAAAAGGGTATTTGGCGTTTGCGCACGCTCCGCTTCTGCTGCCAAGTGCCTCATGTCCATCAAACAGAGTATGAGAACTGTTGCCGACTCTGACGGCAGAGGTTTCTTGGAACAATGAGGCCTCCGTGGCTACTTTTTCTCATGGTCTCTCGGATTCCATCAAGGATGAGATAGCAGCCCGAGATATACCTACTGAGCTGGAGAGCTTGATCTCGTTTGCCATCCTCATTAACTCCAGACTCAGAGAAAGACTCTCTCTTAAGGAGCACTTGCGGAAGCCTCCGGTACGTTTGCCTCCGAGCTTTGTAGTCCCACCCATCCCTTCCTCACCTCCCATGCCTCCTGGTACTGAGTCGGTCAGTGAAGATGAACCCATGCACCTGGGCTTCACGCATCTTTCTGCGGATGAGAGAGCCTTTAGGAGGAGGGAGAGATTGTGCCTTTATTGTGGCCAGGCAGGTCACTTTTTGAAGTCTTGTCCTATCCTTCCAGGGAACGCCCGAACCTTGAGGTCCTGTCATGGACAGACCTTAGGTGGTGTTGTTTCATCCCCAGTTATCCAGAAGGGTAAGCCCCTGGTTTCGGTCACCCTTTCTTGGGCTGAATTGTCCATCGAGATACAGGCTGTAATCGACTCTGGGGCTGCAGGCCTGTTCATTGATGCTGCATTTGTTTCGCAGCACTCAATTCCGCTGCAGCTGCGTGACACTCCACTTGCCATTGAGGCTCTTGACTGGAGACCTTTACAGCCTGCCCATGTGATTCATGAGATGCTTCTCTTGTCCATGGCCATAGGGGCTCTTTACCATGAGATAATCCAATTCCAAGTTATTTCCTCACCCAGTTTTCCACTGGTTATTTGTTATCCTTGGTTACAGAGGCACAACCCCTCTTGATTGGCTCCGTGTTGAGGTTCTCTCCTGGTCACCACAATGCAGTGAGACATGCTTCCTGAAGGTATCTGCGCACTTCTTCACTCCCCTCCCTGCCGGAGGAGTACCGCGATTTTAGTGATGTCTTTGATAAAGGTCAAGCCGGTAGTTTGCCTCCACACCAGTCTTCTGGTTGTGCAATTGACCTTCAACCTGGTGCCATACCTCCTCGTGGCCGGGTTTACCCTTTGTCGGTCTTGGAGGATAAGGCCATGGAGGAGTATGTTGCTGACGCACTCCCGAGGGTTCATCCGCAAATCCTCGTCTCCTGCTGGTTCCTTCTTTGTGAAGAAGAAGAGCGGTGAACTGAGACCTTGTATTGATTATAGGGGTCTCATTTGTGTCACGGTTAAGAATGCCTACCCGATTCCATTGATTACAGAGTTATTTGACCGCCTCAAGGGAGCAACGGTTTTCACGAAGCTTGATTTGAGAGGGGCATACAATCTCGTGTACATTAAGGAGGGCGACGAGTGGAAAACTGTGTTTAATACCAGAACAGGCCATTATGAATATCTGGTAATGCCTTTTGGCCTTTGTAACGCCCGGCAGTTTTCCAAGAATTTATTATCGATGTCCTCCGAGATTTGTTGTTATATGTGGTGGTTGATCTCAATGATATCCTCATATTTTCCAAGTCCCTGGAGAGCCACCACACAGATGTCTGTTGTGTGCTTCAGAAACTAAGAGAGAACAATCTCTATTGTAAACTGGAGAAGTGCGAGTTCCATCGTGAACAGGTTACATTCCTGGACTATGTCATTTCCACTGCTGGTTTTTCGATGGACCCAAAGAAACTTTCAGCAGTCCTACAGTGGCTTCGACCCGTGGATTTACGCCCTCTGCAGCGTTTCCTGGGTTCTGCCAACTACTATCGGAAGTTTATTCGTAACTTCTCGTCTCTGGTCAAGCCCCTGACTGATATGACCAGAAAGGACGGTAACCCAAAGAGTTGGTCTCTGGAGTCCATTAAGGCCTTTGAGACTCTCAAGGCTGCCTTTGTTTCTGCTCCTGTGTTGGCACATCCTGATCCTACGTTGCCTTTTATCCTAGAAGTTGATGCTTCTGAGACTGGAGTTGGCGCCCTTCTATCTCAATGTCCTAACTCTGAGAGCGCTATGCATCCGTGTGGCTACTTTTCCAAGAAATTCTCACCTGCTGAGTGCAATTATGACATTGGTGACAGAGAGCTGTTGGTGATAATTTTAGCCCTGAAAGAATGGAGACATCTCCTTGAAGGTACCACTGTGCCTGTTCTTATTCTTACTGACCATAAGAATCTTACATTCTTGTCTGAGGCTAAGCGACTCTCTCCCAGAAAGGCGCGATGGGCTCTTTTCTTGTCAAACTTTAATTACATTGTCTCATTCTTACCCGGCACTAAGAATATAAGGGCTGATGCCTTTTCACGACAATTTTCCTCTACTTCACTCCAGTTCCGGTTCCTATAATTCCTCCTGATCATACCTTGGCTACGGTTCGCACCAGTCTTACTTCTCCTTTGGGTGACAAAATTATTGCTGCTCAGGTCCATGCTCCTCCTGATAAACCTTGCGACTGCTGCTTTGTCCCTGAGGCCGCGTACACACGCGGGGACTGTTCACTCAACTTTGTCCGCTGAACAGTGTTTCAGCGGACAGTCCGCTCGTGTGTGGGCTTCAGCGGACAGTTTCAGCGGACAGTCTGACGAACAAAGTTTTTCGGAAATTCCGAAAAACTGTCCGCTGAAACTTGGTTTGAGCGGACAGTCCGCCCGTGTGTAGGCTTGTTCGTCAAACTAAGTCTCGCACATGCTCAGAAAGAATTTACACGCCGAAGGTTGCATTGCAGTGTATAGGACGTCGTTTTCTAGTCCCGTCGTACGTGCCGTTCACGTCATCGCGCACGGTTTCAGCGGACTGTTCGTTCGTCGTGTGTGGGCAAGTCCGTCCATGCTAATTTTGAGCGGACTGTCCGCTGAAACTGTTTGACGAACAAAGTTGAGCGAACAGTCCCCGCGTGTGTACGCGGCCTGAGAGTCTCCGTACTGCTGTGCTCCAGACTTACCATTCTCCCAAGGCAGATGGCCCTCCTAGGAAGAATCAACTCATTTGGGCTATTTCCCAACAATTCTGGTGGCCTAATCTACGGGCTGATGTTACTACGGGCTGATGTCTTTGTAGCTGCCTGTCCCATGTGTGCTCAGAGTAAGACTCCACGACACCTTCCAGTGGGTCTCATACAACCCATACCCAATGGAAAGAGGCCCTGGACTCACCTGTCTATAGATTGCATTGTGGAGTTGCCCAACTCCCAAGGCAACACTGTAATCCTTATGGTGGTTGACCGGTTGTCAAAGATGTGTCATTGTATTCCACTTAAGAAGTTGCCCACCTCTAAGGAACTGGCTTCCATTTTTGCTCGGGAGATCTTTTGCTTACATGGGCTACCTATTACCTTGGGCAGAGTTTGCTCATAACAGTACCTTGAATTCTGCCTCCCGATTGTCTCCATTTATGGCGAATTATGGTTTCCAACTTTTCATGTGGCCTGACTCGTTTGTTCCGCAGAGTATTCCTGCATTAGAGGAGCATCTCTGCGGTCTTCGTTCCTCTTGGGTACAAGTCCAGGAGGCTTTGCGTCATGCTAATGATAGGTACAGACTCCATGCTGACAGCAGATGCCTGCCTGCGCTTTCCTACCAGGTTGGGAACAGGGTCTGGCTGTCATCTTGCTACCTCCGGCTTTCTTGTTCCCTCACTGAAGTTTGCACCTCGGTTTATTGGGCCTTTCCGTATCCTTCACAGGATTAACCCAGTGGCTTACGTGTTGGACCTTCCTCCTACTATGCACATCTCAAATGTGTTTTCATGTCTCCTTATTGAAACCGTTGGTCTGTAACCGATTTACCACCTCGCTGCCATGTCCTCACCCTATTCAGGTTGAGAACCATGAGAAGTATGAGGTACAATCCACTGTTGACTCCCGTAGGTTCCGTGGGCGCATGCAGTACCTGGTGCATTGGAAGGGGTAAGGTCCAGAGGAACGCTCCTGGGTTTCATCCTCTGACGTACATGCCCCTGTCCTCCGTGAGTTCCATAGATGGTTTCCCCTCAAGCCCATGGCCCTCCGAGGGAGAGGGGTCATTGAGGAGGGAGTACTGTCAGGGCTGGCTTAGCCCTTTCTTCTCTGGGCTGGCCGCTCATCTGTCGGCTAATTGCCAGCTCTCTTCTAGTCTCCACAGTTACCAGCTGTTCCTGATGATGCTCGTCTGACTTGCCTACTTAAAGCCTTCCAGCTCACTTCACCTCTGCCTTCGCCTTGGTCACATCACTGAAACCAATCCTGCGGTTTGTTTAAAGACTGGCTTGCTGACATCCCTTCTGGCTCCTTATCCTGCTTGCTGTGCTCTACTTGGATCCCTGACTTCTGGCCTGGCTGACTACCCGATCTGGTTACTGGACTCTGGCTATGCTTGTCTACGCTTTTTCTATTTACCTTTTTATTTTTATTAATAAACAATTGTGATTTAATTGTACTTCTCTCTCAGCCTGATTCATGGTTTCTGACATTGCCCCCCCCCCCCCCAGAGGACTTGTCACCACCCATCATAGTACCTGTCACAGTCCATCAAAGTACCTGTCACAATCCATCAGAGTACCTGTGACAGTCCATCTGAGTACCTGTTACAGTGAATCAGAGTACCCGAGTACCTGTCACAGTCCATCTGAGTACCTGTCACAATCCATCTGAATACCCAAGTACCTGTCATAGTTCATATGAGTACACGAGAACCTAAGTACCTGTCACAGCCCTTCTGAGTACCTGGGTACCTGTCACAGCCCATCTAAATACCTGTCACCACCCATCATAGTGCCCGAGTACCAGTTACCAGCCCATCAGAGTACCCGAGTACATATCTGTAGCCCATCTGAGTACCCGAGTACCTGTCACCAGGCCATCTGAGTACCTGAGTAACTGTCACAGCCCCTCCGAGTACCTGTCACAGTATATCTGAGTACCAGAGTAAGTGCCCAGTTCATCTGAGTAGCTGAGTACCTTAGTACCTGTCACAGCCCATCTGACTACCCAACTAACCGAGTACCTGTCACAGTCCATCTGAGTACCTAAGTACCTGTTACAGTTCATCTGAGTACTCAAGTAGCCGAGTACCTGTCACAGTTCATCTGAGTACCTAAGTAACTGTCACAGTCCATCTGCATACCTGAGAACCTGTCACAGCCCATCTGAGTACTTGGGTACCTGTCACAGCCCATCTGAGTTCCTGTCACTGCCCATCTAAGTACCTGTCTCCACCCATCAGAGTACCTGAGTACCAGGCCATCAGAGTACCCGATTACCTGTCACCAGGCCAGAGTACCTGTCACAGTTCATCTGAGTAGCCGAGTACCTGTCACAGTCCATCTGAGTACCCGAGTACCTGTCACAGTCCATCAGAGTACCCGAGTACCTGTCAAAGTCCATCAGAGTACCCGAGTACCTGTCACAGTCCATCAGAGTACCCGAGTACCTGTCACAGTCCATCAGAGTACCCGAGTACCTGTCACAGTCCATCAGAGTACCCGAGTACCTGTCACAGTCCATCAGAGTACCCGAGTACCTGTTACAGTCCATCAGAGTACCCGAGTACCTGTCACAGTCCATCAGAGTACCTGTCACAGTCCATCAGAGTACCCGAGTACCTGTCACTGTCTATCAGAGTACTCGAGTACCTGTCACAGTCCATTTGAGTACCCGAGTACCTGTCACAGTCCATCAGAGTACCTGTCACAGTCCATCAGAGTACCCGAGTACCTGTCACAGTTCATCTGAGTACACAAGTACCTGAGCACCTGTCACAGCCCATCTGAGTACTTGGGTACCTGTCACAGCCCATTTGAGTTCCTGTCACAGCCCATCTAAGTACCTGTCACCACCCATCAGAGTACCTGAGTACCAGTCACCAGGCCATCAGAGTACCCGATTACCTGTCACCAGGCCAGAGTACCTGTCACAGTTCATCTGAGTAGCCAAGTACCTGAGTACCTGTCACAGTCCATCAGAGTACCCGGGTACCTGTCACAGTCCATCAGAGTACCCGAGTACCTGTCACAGTTCATCTGAGTACACAAGTACCTGAGCACCTGTCACAGCCCATCTGAGTACTTGGGTACCTGTCACAGCCCATTTGAGTTCCTGTCACAGCCCATCTAAGTACCTGTCTCCACCCATCAGAGTACCTGAGTACCAGTCACCAGGCCATCAGAGTACCCGATTACCTGTCCCCAGGCCAGAGTACCTGTCACAGTTCATCTGAGTACCCGAGTACCTGTCACAGTCCATCAGAGTACCCAAGTACCTTTTTACAGTCCATCAGAGCACCTGTCAGGGACGTTACCTGGATGTTCGCGGTCCTGCACGCGTTGGTGTGCGCCAATGTCCTGCGGTGCGTGCTGGGGTGCGTGTTCCTGTGCGCATGGTGGTGAGCACTCCTGCGGGCGCTGGTGCGCGCCAGTGTGTGCCCTTGCTTGCTCCTGCTGGTGCCGGTGCGCTCGGCGCGCGCCGGTGCTCGCTGTTGTGGGCACTTCGGGTGGCGCTGGTATTTAGGCCTGCTGCTTAGACCATTCAGGTGCTGCCTGATCAACAGCTCCCCGGTTCCTGTTCCGTTGCCCGTATTCTGCGTTCCTGTTTACAGATCTCCTGACGACCCGGCTCTCCTTGGACACCTCTGACCTCTGCCTGCACCTGACCTTGGCCTGTTTGACCTCGCTCCTGCCTGCTCCTTCTGTACCTCTGCTGTCCGCCTGTTGCCAAACCCTGCCTGAACCTGGACCTGCCTGCTCAGCTCCTGCTCTGTACCCAGTTTGCCTGTGTCCTACCTACGAACCTGCTGATGGAAGTTTCCTGCAAGTTCCTGCTCCTGGAGCCATACCACAGGCTCTCTTACCACTCCGCACTCTCAGCCACCTGTCTGCTCTATCAGGGGTTGTAAGTCGGACACGTACGGGAGACCACCCTCTGCCCAAGCGGACTCACCGGTTCGGTAAGTGCTAGTCTGACAGCACCCGAGTACCTGTCAAAGTCCATCAGAGTACCCGAGTACCTGTCACAGTCCATCTGAGTACCTGAGTACCTGTCACAGTCCATCAGAGTACCTGTCACAGTCCATCTGAGTACCCGAGTACCTGTCACAGTTCATCTGAGTACACAAGTACCCGAGCACCTGTCACAGCCCATCTGAGTACTTGGGTACCTGTCACAGCCCATCTGAGTTCCTGTCACAGCCCATCTAAGCACCTGTCACCACCCATCAGAGTTCCTGAGTACCAGTCACCAGGCCATCAGAGTACCCAATTACCTGTCACCAGGCCAGAGTACCTGTCACAGTTCATCTGAGTAGCCGAGTACCTGAGTACCTGTCACAGTCCATCTGAGTACCCGAGTACCTGTCACAGTCCATCAGAGTACCCGAGTACCTGTCACAGTTCATCAGCGTACCCGAGTACCTGTCACAGTCCATCAGAGTACCCGAGAACCTGCCACAGTCCATCAGAGTACCCGAGAACCTGCCACAGTCCATCAAAATACCCGAGTACCTGTCACAGTCGATCAGAGTACCTGTCACAGTCCATCAGAGTACCCGAGTACCTGTCACAGTTCATCTGAGTAAACAAGTACCCGAGCACCTGTCACAGCCCATCTGAGTACTTGGGTACCTGTCACAGCCCATCTGAGTTCCTGTCACAGCCCATCTAAGTACCTGTCACCACCCATCAGAGTACCTGAGTACCAGTCACCAGGCCATCAGAGTACCCAATTACCTGTCACCAGGCCAGAGTACCTGTCACAGTTCATCTGAGTAGCCGAGTACCTGAGTACCTGTCACAGTCCATCTGAGTACCTGAGTACCTGTCACAGTCCATCTGAGTACCTGAGTACCTGTCACAGTCCATCAGAGTACCCGAGTACCAGTCACAGTCCATCAGAGTACCCGAGAACCTGCCACAGTCCATCAGAGTACCCGAGAACCTGCCACAGTCCATCAGAGTACCCGAGTACCTGCCACAGTCCATCAGAGTACCTGTCACAGTCCATATGAGTACCCGCATACCTGTCACAGTCCATCAGAGGGGTGTAATTTGTTGTATGCATATGCTGTGTATGAGAAATAACCTGATAATATGACAATTTTGTCAAAAAAAAAAAAAATCGTAATTTTGTAAAGAATTGTGGGAAAAAATGACAACTTAAAAAACTCCCCATGCTACTTACTTAATACCTTGGAATGTCTACTTTCTAAAAGGGGGTCATTTGGGGGTATTTGTACTTTTCTGACTTGTTAGTGTGTCAAGAAATGATGTACTGAAGGCCTGATCAGATGTGATCAATTTTCAGTGATTGGCACCATAGTTTGTAGACGCTATAACTTTCACAAAGACCAAATAATATACACTAATTTGGGTTATTTTTACCAAAGATATGTAGCAGTGTAGATTTTGGCCAAAATGTATGAAGAAAAATTACTAATTAGCCAAATTTTATGACAGCAACAAAGAAAAAGGCATTTTTTTCATAAAATTTAAGCTTTTTTATTTATAGCACAAAAAATAAAAAATCCACTAGTGATTAAATACCACTAAAAGAAAGCTCTATTTATGTGGAAAAAAGGATGCAAGTTTTATTTGGGTACAGTGTTGCATGACTGAGTATTTGTCATTCAAACTGTGAGAGTGCTGAAAGCTGAAAATTGGTCTGGACAGGAAGGGGGTGTAAGTGCATTGTATTGAGGTGGTTAAAAAGGAGGGTCGATTACAAAATGGGGTGACAGTTGATCATATGCTCAATTACAATCCCCTCTTAAGTCATAAAAAATGACTTAGAGTTTCTACTGTAATAAAGACTGAGGTAAACTTTACTTTCAGCACCTGGGTCAGGGATTCTAGTGGCTCTAGTAATTAAACACATAATTTTACCTTAATCTCACCATCTCATCAACAGCATAAGAATCCTTCAGCCAATGGACTCCAGACACTGATTAATTACTCGCCACGGAAAGCAGAATAAGAAAGAATAACAGTTTCTTACCGTGGCCACTTGTATGCTCAACGTGAGTTTCGTGTCTCTGGCTGGGAGCCCACTGGACTGTAGTCGAGTCGAAAGGCACCATTCTGTTAAATCGGGCTAGGGAGTCTATAATCAGGCCACACCCATCATTCGATGCAGTTAGGTTGGGGTGTGGATGAGTTTCTACACCTATTCTCTGAGAAAAAAAAGCCTTGGCCAGAACAGAGAACACCGCACACAAGATTTATAGTATATTAGATCAATGAGTTTAGCCATCCAGCAATTTTCCAAATACAAATACGTTATAATATATACTCTTGATCTGACAATTTATACTAAAGTTTGTATGAAACAATGTTAGCATTGAATTAATATATAGGAAAAAGCTAAAGTTTATTGACGGTCTTCGTTTCTGCTCACATCTGGTTACTGCTGTTCATTGTAATTAGTGTAGATTTTCAGGCTGTTGGAGGAAAATCTCTCCACCCCTCTTAACGCCGGACCTGATGGCGTTGCTAATGTAATTAAGAGGAATATTACGAGGTCCAAGTGTCGAGGCAGATGGCGCCTAGCTGGCACTACTAGCTGGGCAGCCCCCACACAAGGGTATTGAAATATGGAGGGTAGGAAGCTCCCAATGTGCGTCTTAACCCATCTGGTGCCACATACTGTTTTGCACACTAGCTAGCAAATATTTAGTTAACACAAACTGATTAACCTCTACGGTTTTAAATTATACAATAGATTACTGGAAATGGATATAAAGAATGAGAAAAAAAAAAAATTATGAATTACATTTTTTGGTTCATCCAAAGTTAGTCATTACTCTATGAACTCTTTCACATATTTCATTAATATATATGTAGTGCTACCCCTTCAGGAGCCACTTGTATTTTGCCCCGGTCTTACCCACTTTTGCTCCGCAGCCAGGCACAAAATAGATTCACACAGCCAGATGAGCACACACTTTCACTCATTGTCTCAAATTACCAGTCTATTGGTTTTGGTTTTGTTGTTTTAATAGAGAACTTGGATAGGGAAGGGATATAATAGGATACTTCAAACTGAACTATTTACACATGGACTCAAACTTCCTTTTCTAGTGAAACCTGGCTGAAGATCTTGCAGAAGACAGATACAGACTTCTTCACAGCAGCAGAAAACTGGATTGCAGAACTGAGCAATGTCCCTCAGTAAAGTAGTGAACAGTCCTGAACAAAGCTCTAAGAATGGGTTAACCATTTATGGCTCCTTAGGGTGTCTGTACTGACAAGGCTCCTGAAGCACTGTAGACTCTCCCTCTGCCAGCTATGGTACAATCAAGGTCAGCCACACAGACTTCAGGTCTCCCATCTGAGGCCGTATGTCAGCAGTTCAGGCCCTCATGTCACCCACTTAAGGCCACATGGCAGCAAGTGCCCCGAGCCTAGGGCAATCCTCTCCTAGGAATGACCAAGAGCCCCATGTGCTCCTTGAACACAAATACAGGCACCCAGCATGCCTAGGGGCACCTACCCTTGTAACTGGCCAGGGCTGTATGAATATTCATGCTCTGATCTGCATGGTTTTTGTACTATCCAGCGCTTTCCATAGTTGCCAGGATAGTGTGAAACTTCAAGACAGCATGAGCAGCACCAGAGCACACTGAGCAGACTACACTAGCTGGTCATTGCTTTCTGTTAAGCAGACTGCAAATAAATTTACCTAGCTGTCTCTCTAGTAAGCAGAGAAACTAAAAAATAGAATTTTTATAACAGCTTACCTGTAAAATCATTTTCTTTGAAGTACATCACAGGACACAGAGCCATTGTAATTACTATGTGGGTTATAGGCCCCCTTCAAGTGATGGACACTGGCACACCCTAAACAGGAAGTTGCCTCACTATATAACCCCTCCCACTACTGGGAGTACCTCAGTTTTTGTAGCAAAGCAAAGCACGTGTATACCAGAGAGAGGGGAGGGACCTCTGTGTCCCATGATGTACTTCAAAGAAAAGGATTTTACAAGTAAGCTGTTATAAAAATCCTATTTTCTTACATCATGGGACACTGAGCCATAGTAAATTACTATGTGGGATGTCCCAGAGCAGTGCCAACTGAGGGGAGGGATACACAACAAAAGTAGAGCAACATGAGACTAGAGGACTTATACTGCTGCCTGCAGCACACTGCGCCCAAAGGCTACATCCTCATGTCTTTTTACATCCACCTGATAGATAATGTATAGACTAAAGACCAAGTTGCGGCCTTGTAGATTTGAGCCATGGAGGCTTGGTGATGCACTGCCTACGAAGCATTAACAGCCCTGGAGGAGTGTGATTTGATTTGAGAGGGTGGAATCTAAACAGGGGCGGATCCAGGGGGGTCAACGGGGCAATTGCCTCCTCCGAGAAATTAGTGAATGGCAGGCCAGTCAGCGGACGAGTGAGTGGGCGGGAAGGCGATTGTCAGAGTTAATGACCAGGCTGGCCAGTCAACAGTGATTGGCAGGTGAGAGAGAGCCTGTGAGCGGGCATGTCGGCAGATGAGTGAGGGGGCGGGCCGGTCCGCAGGTGAGCAGAGAGACGGGCCAGTCAATGAGCCGGCGGGCAAAGAGGTGACATCATCTCTCACTGCCCACCCTGGATCACTGCAGTTCCACCCTCCACTGTAAAGCCGCAGGCAGTGGCTGTACATCTCCCTGCTGTGGCAAGTGACAATCAGCATCTGGTGGCAGGCAAGTGACAATCCGCAGCTTGTGGCAGAGATGTGGCAAGTGACAAGCTGCATCTGAAGGCAGGTCGACGTGGAAAGTGACACACTCTGGGCTCCCACTGATTCTGCATTATGGTGAGTTGAACCATTTCATTTTATATTACAATGTAATAATAGAAATAATGCGCTTCAATCATCCTGACACCATAACAACCATGGTGCAGTGATAATGAAAGCGGGAACACCAGCCATTGTACACCAGCAGTGTCCCTCCCAAGACTAGACTCTGGATCCGCCCCTGAATCTACCTCTTTAAAACCATAAAAGTTAGAATAATTACTTGTCGTATCCATTTAGAAATAGTATGTAGCCATGCTTTGTTAAGTTATGCATTGCAGTAGGTTACAAGTAAGAGTTTGACTCCCTCTAGTGTTGTCTTTAATGCTATTAAGACTTTTTGTTTGGTTACATTAAAGCCACGCTCCAAAGCATTGTGGGAGATGTAGTGAATGAGGAAGCGACTCGTACTGAAACTCAATCTTTGAACTGCTGACCCACAATGCTCAGTTCGCCTACCCGCAATCCCAGGTCACAGAACAGCCTGCTGGCTAGCGACATAAAAGGGGCAGTGCAGCCATTTGTCCGGTCTGTTGCTGGGATGCCATTAAAGACCTGCCTGCAGGGAGCTGTGGGGTGCAATTGAAAGACTGCGGCCTGTGTGGCGTGGACCAGAATCGTGTGGTCTCCAAGGAATTCCGGAACACAGTGTATTGGATCAGTGTGTGGCCGGATCGGGGGGTTCAAGATAACCCGAAAGTTTCTTGCATTGCAGTCATCAACCATCAGAAGGAGGGTGCGGTGTGACGGCGCCAGCTTGGAGCGGGACTGAGATATCAGAAGCAGAACAGTACAAGTATCTGGGCCTTGTGTGACGAAGGGGCACTTGCCCAGATTGATTTATTACTTTGTTACTGTGCAAATAGGTCCCAGACAGCTGGTGAGACCTGTAGTCTCACAGAAGAGGTCCCACCTCAGAGTTCGTTTTCCCTGTACTACAGAGCTAAATTTTGACTTGCATGTTCCAGCAAGGAATAAGTTCTACAGGTGCTTTATATAACTAAGCACACAGTTATCTACACATCACCTTTGCTATGATTTGCTATTCACTTGTTTACTGGATTACAAATACTGCAGTTTAATAAGATAGCTGAAGAGGAAGAAAACGAGACTTTACTATTCACTATAAAGCGTTCTTACCTTGTTATACATATCCTGAGAACTGCATTACAACCTAGGGGGAGCCCTTGAGTACAGAATATAAATATAGTGTATTGTACTGTTTTATGGGCATAGCATCTCTTGCAGAATTGGTTTGTATGCTCTGTAGTTGGAGGAAAGGCATATATATGAGCTTGGTGTATTGGACGCTTATCCTATTTCTTGCCCATTTGCATAAATATATTATGGTAACTGTTTAATCTACACTCATAAAGTGTATATGTAAGGTTGTCAATTGTTACTTGCTGTTAATGTTGAATTGCATTTATGGTTATGTTCAGCATATATTACAGTAAATATACTTAAATATTCAGCAGCTCGTCGTATGATTCTCATTGACAACATCACTTTACAATATGGAACCCGAGGGGTCAGAGGTAAAAGAGGAGCCACAGAGTCGGGGTAACCAGTGGGATATTGATTTAATCAGCAGCCCCTATGAAGTACCACTATAAGTAGATTTTGATGCTGCCTGTCCTCTTTTAGGACCTTCAGGCAACACAAACAAAACATCAGGTTTTTCAAATCTGAGCAGTCGCCTTCAAATAGACCTTGACTGCTCTCACTACATCAAGAGAATGTACTGATTTTTATTCCATAAAACAGGGTTCTGAAAAAAAAAAAAATAAGGAGGTAGAATAATATCCTGCTTTTTATAAAAACCTGACACTACCTTTGGTAGAAAGTTAGGATGAGGACGCAATACTACCTTATCCTTGTGAATAATAATATGGCTTTTTACAAGAAAGAGCAGCCAACTCTGATAACCTTCTTGCAGAAGATATGGTTACCAGAAAAACTAATTTCCTTGTGAAAAAGTACCAAAGGAATATGTTTTTGTAATGCCGACAGAACTAAATTCAAGTCCCAAGGGTTCAGGGGTGACCTAACCAGGGGATAAAATTGCCTTACCCCCTGAAAAAAAACGACGAAACAAAGAATGCAAAGCAAGTGGTCATTGAAACAATACCAATAAGGCTGAGACCTGGTCTTTGAAAGTACTCAAGGCCCACTTCATTTCTAACTCCAGCTACAGAAAGTCAAGGATTCTACTTATGACATACTTCCTGGGGTGCCAACCCCTGGATTCATCCAGTAGACATATGCCTTCCAGACTCTATAATATGTGATTCTGGAAGCTGGCTTCCTTGCAACCAAAGTAGATACCACTGAACTTGACAGCCCACGCTTCTTCAGAATATGGGTCTCAATAGCCAAACTGTTACATTTAGCGTTTGTAAGGTAAGATGGAATACCGGACCTTGCGAGAGAAGGTCTGGATGTGGTGGTAGGGTCCATGGGACCCCTACCACCATCCTTAAGATCTCTGCATACCAAGATCTCCTGGGCCACGCTGGGGCCCACAAGATTCACCAACTTTCCTTCCCGTTTGATCCTGCGAAGAAGTCGTGGACGCAGGCAGAATAGGAGGGAATGCATAAATCAGTGAAAACTGATTCCAAGGGAAACACCAAGGCATCTGTTCAACACGCTAGCGGATCCTTTGTTCTTGACACAAAGTTGTTGATTTCTTTGTTCAACCTGGACCTACATCTGTGATCCTCCATCTTTGACATATTGACAGGAAGATATTGGGGTGAAGGAACCATTCTCCAGGGAACAACTGCTGACGACTCAAGTAGTCCGCCTGCCAATTTTCTATTCCTGGAATGAAGACTGCCAACAGGCAAAGTACATTGTTTTCTGCCCAAGATAGGATATTATTCACCTCTCTCTGGGCCACACAACTTCTTGTGCCCCCTTGGTGATTGATATAGGCCATTGATGTGGCATTTTCAGATTGGATCCTGACAGGACAATTCTGTAAACTGAACATCCAGGCCCTCAGGACCAAGTGCTCTGCCCAAATCTCTAGAATGTTAATGGGAAAGGTCATTTCTGATCTTAACCACTTCTCTTGGACAGTTGCCTCTTGCAGGACTGCTCCCCAACCTAAAAAAAGGTTGGCATTTGTTGTTACCACTCTCAAGGTAACTGTAGGAAGGATTTTCCCCTTTGCAGATTTTTAGTTATTAACCATAAACTGAGGCTCTGGCGCACCTTTGGAGTCTGACCAGTGGCGTACTAAGTGGGGGGGCGAGCCGCCCCGGGTGCCACACACTGGGGGGGTGTCAGGCCAGCGCCCCCCCTCCACAACTAAAGAGGAGACAGCGCCGTGCCTCGGGTTCGCAGCCCACACAGAGAGAGCCCGAGGCACTGGCAGTGGGCAGCATTGCAGAGGGGAGGGGGGGTGCGAGCAGCACTCGAGTGGAGTGGCATCTGCCGGCTCAGTGATCCGGGACCGGCGCAATAATCCCCTTCTCTCTGTGGTCGCGTCGCGCTGCCGTTCTGATCAGTCTCAGGCAGCGGCTGTCACTCACAGCCGAGCAGCGTGAAGCCGCCTTCGAGGGGGAGGCGGCTTCACGCTGCTTGGCTGTGAGTGACAGACGCTGCCCGAGACTGATCAGAACGGCGCAACGTGAGTCACGTGACCACAGAGAGAAGGGGATTATTGTGCCGGGTCCCGGAT
Organism: Lithobates pipiens; assembly: GCF_037356315.1. Taxonomy (NCBI): domain Eukaryota; kingdom Metazoa; phylum Chordata; class Amphibia; order Anura; family Ranidae; genus Lithobates; species Lithobates pipiens. The sequence continues at coordinate 182,975,196 of NW_027507685.1, read as the reverse complement.
CACTGAGCCGACAGGTGACACTCCACTCGGGTGCTGCTCGCACCTCCCCAGAGATGAAATTCCAGGCGTGTCGATTTCACTGAGCCAAGAGGTTTGGTAAGACTGTGGAGGGATTAGGAAAACTGGCAGACCCCCTACACAGACTGAACAGCTGCATGCTGCCCTGGACAGTATATGTGTGCCCTTAACTCTGTTACTGCTTGCAATCTGTAAATATCAGCAACAACAACTCAAAATGTGATTGCAGGTTACAATGTAGTCCTTCCTTACAGAACTGTGTCTGAGCAATGCCACTGTAGGGGGGTTCTTTACTGTGGTGGGTCCTGCACTGTAGGGGGGTCTGCACTGTAGGGGGGTCTGCACTGAAGGGGGGTCTGCACTGTAGGGGGTGTGCACTGTAGGGCGGGTCTGCACTGTAGGGGGTCTTGCACTGTAGGGGGTCCTGCACTGTAGGGGGTCTGCACTGTAGGGGGGGTCCTGCACTGTAGGGGGGGTTCTGCAATGTAGGGGGTTCTTCACTGTAGAAGGGGTCCTGCACTGTAGGGGGGTCCTGCACTGTAGAAGGGGTCCTGCACTGTAGGGGGGGTCTGTACTGTAGGGGAAGATTCGGCACTGTAGGGGGTCTGTACTGTAGGTGAGGATTCTGTACTGTAGGGGAGTCTGTACTGTAGGGGGGTCTGCGCTGTAGGGGGAGGGGTCTGAACTAAAGTGGAGAGTTAATAACCAGGAGTTGTGCTTTGACTGCTTCTGCTTGACTGCTTCTGCTTGACTGCTTCTGCTTGCAAGTGTTGTTTTTGGGGGTGTTTTATTTTCTCCCCTCTTTTATTTGATACATTTGCTAGCAGTTTTTAAAAGACCTTTTTTTCTGACACTTTTTAAACAGCATTTTTTTTTCTCCTCTCTTTCTTCCTGCCAAATTAGGGGAGGGGTTAATTGTTCACAGGTGTATAAAGTTAGTTATACAAACTCCCCCTTGAGCTTGCTCCCTGATTGTGGCTTGCATGTGGATTTTCTGAACACAAGTGGAGAGTTAATAACCAGGAGTTGAAGACAGGAGTCTCTAACCTCTATCCTACATCCATCCTCCCCTCCATTTTAAAGATCCCACTGCAAGGGGCAACCAGACAGCTTTCCAGAAACGTCAGGCTGACAGCAAGCCAGATTCACCGGAACCAGAGTGTTTAAAGGGGACAACCGCAGCCAGGTAAGCTTGCACCCCCACCCCCCCCCCCCCCCCAGTGATTGTTCCAGGGACTCCGTCCGACCGCCTACGGGGATCAGGAAGGAATTTTTGCCCCACTGGTGCATTTGGCTGCTACTGTCAGGGGGTTTTTCGCCTTCCTCTGGAACAACCATAGGTTAGCATACCCCTACCTCTGGCCTCCTTTCCATTTTTTACGCTATCCTAGGACGACTATTCCAGATCACAGCCAGACTTCTTTTCTAAGCGGAGACCTCCACCTTAAGTAAAGGCAGCTGGAACAGCCAGCAACCGAATACAACAACTCCTTCCGCATCCATATAGGCATCCCCTGATCAACTTGCGCGCTAATAGCCTCAAGCACGGCGGCAAGTCTGATACCTAGCCCCACCTCAGGATCAATACCCTGATCAGGATCATCATCTTAGGCCCATAGTACCATCAACAGCATCCACAAACCATGTGCTACTTCAAATACTCAGCTGAAGTTCTGCACAGACTAAGGAACATCAACACCACATTGCCATCTTCCATACAAAAAATACTTCAAAGAGAACAACTATTAAAAACCGGACGACAACCAGCTCCCAACCACAGGAAGACATCTACTCGACCACTACAATTAGATTGCGCCTTGATTAACGCCAGGTCTGCAGTCAAACATAGACTGGAAGTACACGACTTCATCATCGAGAACAATGTAGACTGCCTCTTCATCACCGAAAGCTGGTTAACCTCTGACTGCAACACCATCCTCACCGAATTGGTGCCGGAAAACTACAGGATCCTAACCGAACACCGGATAGGGAAAAAAGGAGGAGGCCTAGCAGTGATCTTTAAAGGTCACCTGGATCTCACTAAACCATCATCTCAGAACCCAGTGTCTTTTATGGAAACCCTGACGCTACATTTTCAACCAACACCCCATTACACCACTCATATACTACTGTGCTACAGACCACCGGGACCAAAGTCCAATCTTCTTTCACCCCTCACGGAATCCTTTGCAATGCACACCCTAAAATTCAAAAATTTCCTGGCACTCTGAGATTTCAACCTTTGGGCAAACGAGCCTAAAGACCCCATCGCGACTGCCTGCATCAATCAACTAGAAGAACTGGGTCTACAGCAACTGATAAAGACTCCCACGCATGGGTCAGGACACACCCTGGACCTCATTTTCAAACAGAACATCGACGTCAACATACTCGACAACATAACTCTGCCATGGACGGATCACCACGCCATCAAATTCAAAATCACTACCAACATCACCAACGCAAAACGGAAACCTGTAACAACGCACTGGACCAGATCGCATAAAAAACTGTACTCCGAAGCCTTCAAAACCACTTTGTCCAAAAAAATATCTACAATAACCTTAAACCACTCTACGGAGGAAACACTCAACTCCCTGAACAAGGCATTACTGCAATCAGCAGACTCGGTAGCACCAAAACGCAGGGCTCTCATCAGGAAGAAAAATGCTGGATGGTTTAATAGCTCCCTCTCCGTACTAAAGCAAGAACGCAGAAGAGCGGAAAGAACATGGAGAAGAAATCCCACCGAGGAAAACCTATTTAACTACAAAGGTCTGACAGAGAATTATCGGAAAGCAATCTTCAAAGCCAAAAAGGACCACTTCTCATATACAATCTCAACGGCCGCAAACCAACCACGGGAACTGTTTGAACTGGTTAATCAATCAATGAATCCGGTGTGCCTAGAACCCCCAGAAAGCGAATCCCAGGATTACTGTGACAAACTGTCGGATTTTTTCATCAATAAAGTCAAAACCATCAGGGAAACAATTTGTCAGAAGAAAACATCCAACCTCAGCCAGCAAATACATAAAGAGGATGTCAGCACCAACATACCGCAACCGCCAAAATTTTCACTATCCCCAATTACCGTAGACACCGCAAAAAACATCATTAATAAACTGCGTGACAGTACCTCACCTATTGACATCATCCCCACAAAACTACTGAAAGAATTCTCCGACATCGTGGCTCCAACCATAACCCACCTCATTAACCGATCATTCCACGAAGGGATTGTTCCCAGCATCCTCAAACAAGGCATCGTCAAACCTCTACTCAAGAAACCAAACCTGGACCCTCAGGATCCAAACAACCGTAGGCCGATTACAAGCCTCAACACCATTTCTAAGATCATGGAGAAAGCTGTAGTACATCAGCTACAACTTCACCTGGATACTCACAAACTCCTGGACCCGCTGCAATCAGGCTTCCGCCCGGGTCATGGAACAGAAACAGCTCTCCTCAAGATTTGGGATGACGCCCTCGAAGCGGCAGATGACGGAGAGCCGTGTCTCCTCGTACTGCTAGACCTAAGTGCAGCGTTTGATACAGTAGATCACAATACTCTACTCGTCCGCCTCACAGAAGTAGCCGGAGTCCAAGACATAGATCTCCATTGGTTCGCGTCCTTCCTAGGAAATCGGTCACAGACAGTGAAACTAGGAAAATTCCTCTCCGAAACTCGGGCAGTCACCTGCGGAGTCCCTCAAGGCTCTCCGTTGTCACCCGTTCTCTTCAACATTTACATTCGCCCACTCCTTCAAATCATCAGATGCTCAGATCTCTGCTTCCACTCTTACGCTGACGACACGCAACTTTATTTCCGGATCAATGGAAAAAAAGATCACCAACAACAACTTGAAAACTGCCTCAAATCAATAGAGGACTGGATGACCACCAACTCCCTCCAGCTGAACCAATCAAAGACAGAGCTTCTTATCTTACACCAAAATCATAAGCCCGCAACCAAAACCTCCTGGTCTCCACCAACCGTCTTTGGGCAGACTATCTCCCCAAAGACCAAAGCGAAGAGTCTCGGGGTTATTTTAGACGCACAAATGTCAATGGATGCGCAAATAGGATCTGTAGTCAGTCGATCTCACCATCTGCTGCGCATGCTTCGCAGACTCATCCCTTTTATCCCAAAGAATGACAAAGCAGTGGTAGTTGGAACAATCATTAATTCACGACTGGACTACGCAAACTCGCTTTACATAGGATTACCACAATATCAACTTGCGCGATTACAACTGATCCAAAACACGGCGGCAAGGCTGATAACAGGAAAAAAACCCTGGGAATCCATTTCTCCTTCACTGAGGAGCTTACATTGGCTAACCGTAAAAAATCGGATCACGTTCAAGACCCTTTGCCTCACCCACAAATGCGTGCATAGAGAAGCTCCGCAATACCTAATGGAGAAAATAAATCATTACACACCAAACCGCAGTCTTCGATCAGCCAACAAAAACCTCCTCCTCGTGCCCAAAGCCCGGTATAAATCCAAGGGCGATCGGAGATTCGCTGTCCAAGGGCCTCGGCTATGGAATGCTCTACCAATCAACATCCGCCTGGAAGAAAATCACCTGGCTTTTAGGAAAAAACTCAAGACCTTCCTCTTTTAGCAGATGATCAAAGCTCGCCACAGCGCCTAGAGGCGATTCAGTTTGCATTGTGCGCTATATAAGTATTTCATTCATTCATACTGTAGGAGGGTCTGCACTGTAGGGGGGGGTCTGCGCTATAGGGTGGAGGGGTCTGTACTGTAGGAGGGTCTGCACTGTAGGGGAGGATTCTGTACTGTAGAGGGGTCTATACTGTAGATGGGGGTCTGTATGGTAGGGAGGGGGGTCTGCACTGTAGGGGGTCTGTGTAACATGCAGAGGGTCCAGAGCTGTGAGGGGCTGTGTAATGTAAAGGGGTGCAGAGGTGCAGGGTGCTGTGTAATGTAAAGGGGTCCAGAGGTACAAGGGCTGTGTAATGAAAGGGGTCCAGAGGTTCAGGGTGCTGTGTAATGTAAAGGGATCCATAGGTACAAGGGCTGTGTAATGTAAAGGGGTCAGGAGGTTCAGAGTGCTATGTTATGTAAAGGGGTCCAGAGGTACAAGAGCTGTGTAATGTAAAGGGGTCCAGAGGTGCAGGCTGCTGTGTGATGTAAAGGGGTCCAGAGGTGCAGGCTGCTGTGAAATGTAAAGGGGTCCTTAGGCGCAAGGTCCTGTGTAATGTAAAGGGGTCCAGAGGTGCAGGGCGCTGTGTAATGTAAAGGAGTCAGGAGGTTCAGGGTGCTATATTTATGTAAAGGGGTCCAGAGGTACAAGAGCTGTGTAATGTAAAGGGGTCCAGAGGTGCAGGCTGCTGTGTAATGTAAAGAGATCCTTAGGTGCAAGGTCCTGTGTAATGTAAAGGGGTCCAGAGGTGCAGGGTGCTGTGTAATGTAAAGGGGTCCAGAGGTGCAGGGTGCTGTGTAATTTAAAGGGGTCCAGAGGTGCAGTTGTGCAGAGGGGGGTACACAGTAGTGACAAAAAGATATTGAAGGATGCAGAGGTATGCAGGGGACACAGTGGGTGTTTTTACATTTTATGGTGGGGGGTTGCCAGATATAGGACCCGCCCCGGTGCCAAATGCTCTAGGTACGCCCCTGAGTCTGACACATTGGGAAATCTAAAACTTGGACCTTCTTGCGCCAACCCGATAGGATACCGTTTTACGGCAGCCTCGAACAAAACTGAGCATAAGGAACGGCCTCAAATAAAGCCACCATCTTTCCCGACAGCCTCATGCAAAGCTGAATAGCATCAGTTCCTTTATGACGCTGATCTTTGCCTGGGGCAAGAATATCCTTTTCTGGGTATATCTATGATCAGACCCAAGTATTCTAGTCTCCTTTATGGTTTTAAGGAAGATTTCTCTAGGTTGAGAATCCAACCTAGGTATTCCAGGTAGTTGAATGTAGTGACCATACTAACTAGTCAACTAGTCTATCAAGAGTAGATCGTCCAAACTATAATCATTATACCTTGGGCCCTTAATCTAGAGGAGGTACCAGAACCTTTGTAAACACTCAAGGTGCAGTAGCTAGACCTAAAAGCAGAGCTACAAACTGAAAATGAAGATTTTCTACCTTAAAAATTAGATATTACTGGTGAGCGGGGAAATAGGCACATGAAGCTATGCATCCTTGCTGTCAATTGACACCATAAGTTCTCCTCCTTGTAGGATGGAGACAACCGATTGGATTGACTCCATGCGAAAAAAAGAGTGGATATTCAGGAATCGGTCTAGATTTTTGAGATCCAGAATGGGTTTGACATCTCTATTCGGTTTTGGCACCGTGAAAAGGGTTTGAACAAAACCCCAGCACCTGCTCTTTCATGGGGACCACCATGATCAGTTTTTGCCAAAAAGATGGTCCAATGCTTGAAAGAAAGACTTCTTTTTCTTTGGATCCTTAGTAAAATTTGATCTGAGAAAATGAGGGGATGGGAACTCTTGGAACTCCAGTTTGTACCCTGGAGATATTGAGGAAGTCCCCCATCTGTCTTGACACTCTTGCTAACAGACCATTGAGAACTGCAGAAGTATTCCCCCAACCCGAGCGTGCAGGGGGGCGTCTCCTTATAAGGAGGCTTTAGTATTTTGTAGGTTTCCTCCCCTAAGAATTATTTTCTCCCTCGAGTTGACCCTGAGGATTACCTCTTGAACTTGACAGTGGAGGCCACCGTGACTGCCTGGAGGCTGATGTCCCTGGCACTGGAGAAGGAGCTTGTTAAAATAAAATACATTTACTCCTTTTCTTAAATGGCAAAGGGGTACTTTTTCACTAGAAATTCTTTGGATGCATTACCCAAATCATCCCTAAACAGCCGCTTCAAAAAGGACGCCAGGAGCTTCTTGCATGGCGCTTCGGCTGACCAATTTTTCAACCATAGTATTCTATACATATGAACCAGCCGAAGTGAAAGGCATGAGAGCTGAAGGATAGAATCTCTCATAGCGACTATTGCAAAACATAAAGCTGCTAGTAGCTTGCCAGATCCTGGGCCTGCTGAACGGGATAACATTGAGCACCTTTTTAAACTGGTCTCTCAAAGAAAATATGGCACAGTGAGTTGATGGCAAGCAGGACAGGATATGGATGTCTATGTAGAATGTCTTATGTAATGCATTAAAGCATTTAAATAGGCAAGGTGCCTGTACACAGTGTTCAAGCAAGATATCCGGGTAAGGTTTGTGAACGGTGGGTTCCACCCATCATTCACAACTGTAGAGCTGGATAGGTGCCTCCTAAACAGCAGCCCTGGATGAAATGTCCTTCAGGGAGACAAACAGCGATGATCCACCAGCTGCTAGACATGGACAGTCATTGGATCCGTCTGATGAAGTGGTGCCGTGGTGAGGTCTCTTGAGCAGCAAGCAGAGTTAGGCCCTCTGGGGCCAGGCTGGAGTCACTCGGTCACCACGTGGTAGGCCGCAGCCCTCTCTCTTAGCAGCAGGTGCTCACTCTATGAGGCCCAGGAAGAAGGTAGCGCTGGGTTGGTCTGCTGGCCCTTTTGTAGTTCCTCCCAGAGGTCTGTTCAAGTTTCCCAGGGACCTCGGATGTGTAGTCCAGGGGTAATTTCACAACATCAGAATGGCTGATCAAAAGACTACTAGTCCCACAATCCTCCCAGCTTGGCTCACAGAGATAATTTCAGTTACTGAAGCCTGGCACTAGAGGGACATTGGAATAAATGGAGAATAACGGGGGGGGGGGGGGGGGTGGTCTGTGAAGCAAGGTAACTGTAGTCCACTGTCGGCTGCACATAACTTGCTTTACATACCTTTAGACAGAGCACCTCTGTCAAAATATGAATCTGCTAGTTAGAGACCATACCATATCGCACGCTATACCACACTTATTCTAAACATAGACTGCACCTTTACCGCATTATACCAAACCTTTACCGCAACATCTACCTTGCACCTCTGCCGAGACTATACCATACCTATACTGCATGCAGGTTAACTGGGACTGTTGTTAAGTTCAAAGACATTCTTAAAGGGCCCCAAGGATAGCAAGGTTAGCCAGCAGAAGAACATCTTAAAAGACTGCCCTCCTAATATAATTATTCTGCAAACCTACTTTGCTCCCCCTGCTCTCCTCCCCTTTTCTTTTGGGCTGTGTATAAAACCACAGCTCAGCTGCCATGCTTTTACCAATTGTCCCAACCCTCCCCTCCCCCCTGGCTGCACATCTGAATGAGCCCTTACTGATATTTGATATGCAAATAAATACATTTTGAGATATACCTTCGGGCAATCTCAAATTATATATGCTCTTGCTATACATAGACTTTGACCCTTGTGATATACAGTACTTTACAGGGTGCATTACACTTTAATGAAGCTGTACCATTATCTAATGGCTGAAAAGCAATCCTTTCCCATTATATACCCTCTTTAAAAACCTCTATCTGTATTGTGGTTACACATTTGTCTTAAGGTTACTCATTTAAATTGTGATTAGGTGTGCAATTCATTTCATTCTTTATTATTAATAGCTCAGGCTGGTACATTTTTTCTAAGGGTAATGGCAGCGGCAATTTGTTTTTATAACCATCAGACCATATTAATATATTAGGTCCTAGCAGATTTTATTTATTGTATATGATTAGAAAATGTCAAAAAATGACAAGAAAAATCCCCCAGCAAAAAGAGGAATTCCAAAATATGATTATGAATTCATTGTCTAGGATGAATGAATCATTCTTGCTTTTGACTAATCAGATCCTAGCTGTGAGTTTTTTAAATCCAATCAAGGTAAGATTGTAGCTGCTTTGCACAACATTTCCATTAACTGATACAGTAATACCGCATACACGCGGTCGGAATTTCGGCCAGAAAAAGACAGATGAGAGCTTTTCGTTGGAAAATGTGACCGTGTGCATGCTCCATCGGAATTTTGCTGGCCGAATTTCCGCCAGCAAAAGATTGAAAGCAGGTTCTCCAATTTTTCCGATGGAAATTCCGATCATGTGTATGTAATTCGGACACGCAAAAACTCACGCATGCTCAGATTCAACTACGAGATGGAAGCTATTGGCTACTGGCTATTGAAATTCCTTTTTCTATTCCCGTCGTACGCGTTGTACGTCACCGCATTCTTTATGGTCAGAATTTGGCGTGACCATGTGTATGCAAGACAGCTTGAGCGAAATCCCATTGGAAATCCATCAAAAACCATCAGAGTTTTTTCCGACCAAAATTCCGTTCGCGTGTACGGGGCATAACAGTATGGGCCTGTGAGCTTTTCCAAGCCTTACGCTCGGTTCACACAGGGGCAACCCGACTTACAGTATGACTTTGCAAGGCAATTTGGAGGTGACTTCAGCGCGACTTTGAATGACTTACAACGTGACTTCAAGTCGCCTCCAGGAAAGGCGACTTTGCCTGTGGCCAATCAGAGCCAATCAGCTCTTGTGACATAATTGCTGTTCCTGTTCTCTTCCTGGGTAAATTATTTTCTTTTTCCTGTAGAGTCGCTTCGATATAGATGAGGATACGACTTGAAGGCAACTTCCATTGAAATCTATGGGTACAAGTTGCCTAGAAGTCACCTTGAACTAGTACAGGAACCTTTTCCGAAGTCAGAGCGACTTCAGTAGTGTACATTAAGACGGCTCTCATTAACTATAATGGAATGTCCAGCGACTTGAGGTCTGACAAGTCAGATCCCAAGTTTCTGTAGTGTGAACCAGCACTTAAAGCTTTGTTCACATGTTGCAAATCCCAGCCACTGATTCCTGCAGCTGAAATTGACAGCTACTACAAAACACCTCCCCTTGTTATGGAGATGAGAGGCAGGTGTTATGTAGTAATTACACACTCGCTCTTCTAGAGTAACAACATTGCTCAATATTATTGTTCCCCTAGAACAAGAAGTGAGTTAATGGCAGGATTACTAGGTGAAAATAGTGGAAATGGTGTAAAAAGTGTAAAAAAGAGAAAACAAAAGAAGCTATCACATCTAAGAAATGCAAGACTATCAATTTTTGTTTTTGAGTTCAGATACACTTTATGGGCCTATTCACGTCAATGTACACAGGTCAGTCATTGTTTTGAATGGTTCTAGTTAAAATCAGTATGATGATGTAAAATATTCAGCACATGTCCTGGTAAAAACTTTGTTCCGTCGTGTCATTGTTATTGATTCCTTGTTTGGAGCTAAAGCTCCTAGTATGCCAGGCACCAGGGAATTTAGAAACCATTGGCGTTTATTTCCTGTACTTAGAAATTGTAAGCTCTTATAGGGCCTTCCTAACCCTCTTGACTTGAATTGGTTTGTAGCACCCCCCTGGTGGCTGTTGATAAGCCAGTTCTCCATCTTGGGACCTAAGTGGATACTTTCAGACGGTGTTAGAAACCTTCCCTGAGCCATGGCAGTTACTCCATGGCTGGTATGCATTTGTCAAAGAGACTACATGAAGAGAGTTTTTGGGGCCTCTTTTTATCGGTACCTGTTTCCTGGCATGTGGTCCAGATGCAGGAACCCGTCACCACCACTGGGTGTACAGACACTAATTCTCCCAGCTGTGGGAGGAATTAATTAAAAGTTAATTAATCAGAACCGTGCTCTCTCTAAAAGTGTTTAAAGTGCAAGTGCTCAAAGTACTTAGACGGGAGTCAGCAAACACAATATATGTATAAATATAAATGATATGTGTAACGTCCACAAGATATCTAATAAAATGTCCAGATAAAATATTCCAAAAATCAAATATCAAAAAACACACAAAATTGTGCATGTGAATCTTCCAGTTCTTGGCAAACATAAAAGGAGTAAATCTTCCATCACCATCCCCAGCCACACATCCTACTCACCAGAATCCGATGACACCCATTACAGGTAGTCATAAGCGCTTATGGATAATGCCAATGGCAAAGAACATAAATACCTGTACGCACATTACCAGTTGGACTAGTGTTTTCATTATAATTTAATTTTATTTGTTCTACTTTATTGACTATTTTGTTTAAATGTTGCACTTCTCTTTGTTAAGAATGCAGGGAACTCAGGGAACTCTCTATTTTTTAAACTAGGCGATGGGGGGAGGGTTCAGAGGTAGTGGTATTAGTGGCAGGTTGACCCAAGGTAAGTATAGTAGCAAGTCCTAGGTGCAATCTCGGAACACCCAATAACAGGATGATATGTGACCGCTTTAAACTACGTGTCATATTCACCAATGCCAGGAGCCTGGCAGACAAGATGGGTGAACTAGAGATATTGTTTTACGAGGAGCATTTGGATTTTGTGGGAATTTCAGAGACCTGGATCAACAGTTCTCATGATTGGCTGGCAAACATTTAAGGGTATACCCTTTATCGCAAGGATTGAGAGGGTAAAAAAGGAGGAGGGGTATGCCTATATATCAAGAATAATGTACAAGTGAATGTGAGAGATGACATCACCAAAGGAGCTAGGGAGGAGGTGGAATCCTTATGGGTAGAGCTTCAAAGGGATGAAGCTAAGGGGAAAATAATACTGGGAGTATGCTATAGGTCCCCTAACCTGAGGGAGGAAGGGAGACAGATCTATCACAATTTGGATTAGCAGCAAGGATGGGAAGTGTTATCATAATGGGGGATTTTAATTATCCAGACATAGACTGGGTGGAGGGGACCGTGCATTCATCTAAGGCTCGCCAGTTCCTAAATGTCTTGCAGGACAATTTTATGGGTCAGATGGTAGACGCACCAATTAGAAATAAAGTGTTACTGGATCTACTAATTACCAACAATACAGACCTGATCACGGATGTGGAAATATGGGGAAATTTAGGTAACAGAGATCACAGGTCAATTGGCTTCAGTATAAATCACACAAATAGGAAATATAAGGAGAATACAAAGACACTGAATTTCAAAAGAGCCAACTTCCCTAAAATACAAACCTTGGTAGAAAGCATAAATTTGGATAAAATCTTACGAACAAAGAACACAGAGAAGAGAAGGGTGTGCTTTAAGAGAATATTAAATAAGGGCATTAGCCAATGCATCCCATTGGGTAATACATTTAAAAGAGCAAACAAAAGTCCTGGGTGGCTTAACTCCAATGTAAAAATGCATATAAAAAATACAAGGTTGAGGGATCATCATCAGTATTCAGACTTTATAAAGAATGCAACAGCAAATGTAAGGGTGCAATAAGGACGGTTAAGATAGAACATGAAAGACACATAGCGGAGGAGAGCAAAAAAAATCCCAAGAAATTCTTTAAGTATGTAAACAGTAAAAAAGGAGGACAGACCATATTGGCCCCTTAAAGAATGAGGAAGGACATCTGGTTACAAAGGATGGGGAGATGGTGCAGGTATTGAATTTATTCTTCTCCTCAGTCTTCACAAGGGAATCAGGGGGCTTCATTAACCAAAACTGCAGTGTTTATCCTCATGACACATCACAGGAAGCACCTCCATGGTCAACAGAGGACAGAATTAAAATTAGACTTGGGAAACTTAACATTAATAAATCCCTGGGACCAGATGCCTTGCATCCAAGGGTACTTAGAGAACTCAGGCAAGTAATTGCCAGACCATTGTTCCTAATTTTTACTGAGAGTCTACTGACAGGAATGGTACCAGCTGATTGGAGAAGAGCCAATGTAGCACCAATATTTAAAAAGAGCCCAAAATACATCCCTGGGAATTACAGACCAGTTAGCCTAATATCAATATTATGTAAACTCTTGGAAAGGATGATAAGGGACTATATACAAGATTTTAGTAATGAGAACAGTATCATTAGCAGTAATCAGCATGGTTTCATGAAGAATCATTATTGCCAAACCAATCTAATAACATTCTATGAGGAGGTGAGTTGCCATCTAGATAAAGGAAGGCCCATAGATGTGGTGTATCTGGATTTTGCAAAAGCATTTGCCACAGTTCCCCATAAACATTTACTGTACAAAATAAGGTCTGTTGGCATGGACCATAGGGTGAGTACATGGATTGAAAACTGGCTACAAGGCCAAGTTCAGAGGACAGTGATAAATGGGAAGTACTCGGAGTGGTCTGGGGTGGGTAGTGGGGTCCCCTAGGGTTCTGTGCTGGGACCAATCCTGTTTAATTTGTACATAAACGACCTGGAGGATGGGGTAAAAGTTTAATCTCTGTATTTGCGGACAATACTAAGCTAAGCGGGGCAATAACTTCTCCGCAGGATCTGGAAACCTTGCAAAAAGATCTGAACAAATGAATGGGGTGGGCAACTACATGGCAAATGAGGTTCAATGTAGAAAAATGTTAAATAATGCATTTGGGTGGAAAAAATATGAATGTAATCTATACACTGGGGGTAGAACTTCTGGGGGAATCTAGGATGGAAAAGGACCTGGGGGTCCTAGTAGATGATAGGCTCAGCAATGGCATGCAATGCCAAGCTGCTGCTAACAAAGCAAACAGAATATTGGCATGCATTAAAAAGGGTATCATCTCCAGAGATAAAATGATAATTCTCCCGCTCTACAAGACTCTGATCCAGCTGCACCTAGAGTATGCTGTCCGGTTCTGGGCACCAGCCCTCAGGAAGGATGTACTGGAAATGGAGCGAGTACAAAGAAGGGCAACAAAGCTAATAAAGGGTCTGGAGGATATTAGTTATTATGAGGAAAGGTTGTGAGCACTGAACTTATTCCCTCTAGAGAAGAGACGCTTGAGAGGGGATATGATTTCAATATAAAAATACCATACTGGTGACCCCACAATAGGGATAAAACTTTTTTGCAGAAGGGAGTTTAACAAGACTTGTGGCCACTCATTAAAATTAGAAGAAATGAGGTTTAACCGTAAACTACGTAGGGGGTTCTTTACTGTAAGAGCCGAAAGGATGTGGAATTCCCTTCCACAGGCGGTGGTCTCATCGGGGGGCTTTCAAGAAACTATTAGATAAGCACCTGACATACAGGGATATACAATATAATTCTGACATATAATCACACACATGGGTTGGACTTGATGGACTTGTGTCTTTTTTCAACCTCACCAACTATGTAACTATTCAAATGGTTGCTACCTCAAAGGGGACTACAGCATCCTGCCTGTAACGGGCTATTAGGAAAACATTAGGACTTATTCAGAGTGAAGCCTAGCCATGTGCTAATGGTGACAGTAACCTAGATTTGGACAGTGAAGTGAAGCAAGTGATCTCAAGTTGTGTGCTGGAGGAGAAGTGCAGAGGAGGAGACTGTCAAATCTAGACTCCACCATTCTTTTTTTTGAGTATTCATCATTTGGGCTTCCCATGTCAACCACACGTCAACTCATTTATTCAGGGAAGCCTATCCCACACCCACCTGTTCCCGAGCCACCCCCATCAAATCATTCTCTGCACCTTTTGTACCATCCTCTCCCTTTAGAATGTAAGCTCTACGAGCAGGGCCCTCCCATACCGTTTGTATTGATATGTTCTGTAATTGTGTTGTCCCCCCTATACATTGTAAAGCACTGCGTAAACTGTTGGTGCTATGAAAATCGTGTATAATAATAATAACCACTGTCCCCATCCAAGTATAATCCCCTAATAAAAACAACAAAAACAAGTAAATGACTGTTCATTGTCTGGAAAAGTGTGGCAAAATGGATGTCTGACCAGCAGGGTGAAATGTGTGGATGCTAGAATACGCAGCAACCCCACGGGGGCACCGCTATACTGGTTTATGTCTTTTAAATGACAGTGGTTGACTCTCCTACGGTAAATGTCACACTCATTGCTTTATAAATATGCCCCTAAACCCCTTTCACACTGGGTCATTTTGCAGGGGCTATTGCACTAAAAATAGCGCCTGCAAACCTACCTGAAACAGCCGCTGCTGTGTCTCCAGTGTGAAAGCCTCAAGGGCTTTTACACTGGAGCGATGCGCTAGCAGGATGGTAAAAAAAAGTCCTGCTAGCAGCATTTTTGGAGCGATGAGGGATCGGTGTATACACTGTTCCTGCCCATTAAAAGCAATGGGGCAGCGCGGTGACAAAGCGCTGCTGCTGCGGTGGTTTTAACCCTTTCTCGGGCCACTAGCAGGGGGGTAAAACCGCCCCGCTAACGGGCGAATACCGCCACTAAAACGGTAAAGTGGCGCTAAAAATAGTGCCGTTTTACCGCCGCCAATGTTCCCGCCCCAGTGTGAAAGGGGCCTAAGTGCAAAATCAGTGTTTACCCAAAAAAAATTCACATTATATTGCTGACATACATTAATGGCACCCTCCCTATACCCACAGGCAAAAACCAATTGGGACTGTTCTATCTGGTACCAAGCTGTCCTGCTGAAAGCCAATTTTTATACAATTTGAATTTGAGGGTTTACTTTTTTTTTGGGAGGAAAACATCTAACTGTGCCTCATAACTCAACATTGGAGACTTTTTCCATTGATGTGAAACTGTCCTGCCATGGCCAGTTTCTGTCAAACCATTGGCCAAGTCCTATTAGTCCACCAAAGCAGAAAAGCCCTTCCTCCTTCTGTGCATTCTTTTTTTGTCGTTGGTCCTCCATTGTAGTACCTAGCTTTGCATGCCTGTTTTTTAATGAAATGTACCTATTAGCCATACTATTGGCCAAAAGTGGTTATTCTCATATAAATGTTAACGCAATTTACCTGAAACTTTTGCAAGTTAAATTTCACAGGATTGGTTCACTACCACTCTTTGCCATTCAAGGGAGTGTGTCAACATCATTTTCTCAGAGATATGTCATCAGTTCACTGGTTGCTCATGTGACCAGAGTCAACAATATTGAAACAATGAAGATATGATGGTACACAAGTATGCTATCTGCACTATTTAAATGGGTCAGCATGTAGAAGGGGTGGGCAACACTAAGCACCTGAAACAGGGTCACTTGCCTGGCACAGGGGGTACCTTTACTCATGCTGTGCACCATGTGCACTTGAACAAATAAACTGCACTCCATGCATGCACTTAATTAAGTCTCTGCAGTGCAGATGTTCGGACATCTCCCTTGCTGCAGGAGGCTATCTCACCTGCCATATGAATATGCTTAAAAGTGGTTGTAAACAAAAAAAAAAAAACCTGCAAGACAAATGCATAATGAGAAGCGCATACTAGCTCATTATGAAATACTTGCCTTTCCCACCTCATTCTACCCCATCTCTCACGTCACTGCCTCCTCTCTCTAGAACTTCATTACCTTTCTCTCTCTCCTCTTGCCCACCCTCTTCTGGGACATAGATAGAATTACATGACATGGTTAGTTTCTACTATTTTCTTGGCATGTTGGTTTACAAATGGAATTTTTGTTTATGAGCTCAGTCTCCCCGGATTATACACAGTACCTCACAAAAGTGAGTACACCCCTTACATTTTTATACGTATTTCATTATATCTTTTCATGTGACAGGATAGAAGAAATTACACTTTGCTACGTAAAGTAGTGAGTGTACAGCTTGGATAAGAGTGTGAATTTACTGTCCCCTCAAAATAACTCAACACACAGCCATTAATGTCTAAACGGCTGGCAACATAAGTGAGTACACTCCTAAGTGAAAATGTCCAAATTGGGCCCAAAGTGGCAATATTTTGTGTGGCCACCATTATTTTCCAGCACTGCCTTAACCCTTCTGGGCATGGAGTTAACCAGAGCTTCACAGGTTGCCACTGGAGTCTTCTTCCACTCCTCCATGATGACATCACGGAGCTGGTGGAAGTTAGAGACCTTGCGCTGCTCCACTTTCAATTTGAGGATGCCCCACAGATGCTCAATAGGGTTTGGGTCTTGAGACATGCTTGGTCATTCCACCACCATTACCCTCAGCTTCTTTAGCAAAGCAGTGGTCATCTTGGAGGTGTGTTTGGGGTTGTTGTGTTAGAATACTGCCCTGCGGCCCAGTCGCCAAAGGGAGGGAATCATGCACTGTCACAGTACATGTTGGCATTCATGGTTCCCTCAATGAACTGTAGCTCCCCAGTGCCGGCAGCACTCATACAGCCCCAGACCATGACACTCCCACCACCATGCTTGACTGTAGGCAATACACACTGGTCTTTGTACTCCTCACCTTGTTGCGCCCATACACACTTGACACCATCTGAACCAAACAAGTTTATCTTGGTCTCATCAGACCACAGAACATGGTTCCAGTAATCCATGTCCTTAGTCTGCTTGTCTTCCACAAACTGTTTGCGGGCTTTCTTGTGCATCGTCTTTAGAAGAGGCTTCCTTCTGGGACAACAGCAATGCAGACCAATTTTATGCAGTGTACGACGTATGGTCTGAGCACTGACAGGCTGCCCCCCCCCCCCCCACCCCTTCAACCTCTGCTGCAATGCTGGCATGTCTATACGATATGACGCTGAGCATGTGCACTCAACTTATTTATTCAACCATGGCGAGGCCTGTTCTGAGTGGAACCTGTCTTGTTAAACTGCTGTATAGTCTTGGCCACCATGCTGCAGCTCAGTTTCAGGATCTTGGTAATCTT
Source organism: Lithobates pipiens (assembly GCF_037356315.1). Classification (NCBI taxonomy): domain Eukaryota; kingdom Metazoa; phylum Chordata; class Amphibia; order Anura; family Ranidae; genus Lithobates; species Lithobates pipiens. The sequence continues at coordinate 182,957,704 of NW_027507685.1, read as the reverse complement.
CTTATAGCCTAGGCCATCTTTATGTAAAGCAACAATTCTTTTTTTTCAGATCCTCAGAGAGTTCTTTGCCATGAGGTGCCATATTGAACTTCCAGTGTATGAAAGAGTGAGAATGATAACACCAAATTTAACACACCTGCTCCCCATTCACACCTGAGACCTTGTAACACTAACGAGTCACATGACACCGGGGAGGGAAAATGGCTAATTGGGCCCAATTTGGACATTTTCACTTAGTTACATGAAGAGATATAGTAAAATATTTACAAAAATGTGAGGGGTGTGCTCACTTTTGTGAGATACTGTAACTGCACTCCTGATCAGTCATATACAGTATCTCACAAAAGTGAGTGCACCCCTCACATTTTTGTAAAGTTTTATTAGATCTTTTCATGTGACAACACTGAATAAATTACACTTTGCTACGTAAAGTAGTGAGTGTACAGCTTGTATAACAATGTAAATTTGCTGTCCCCTCAAAATAACTCAACACACAGTCATTAATGTCTAAACCGCTGGCAACAAAAGTGAGTACACTCCTAAATGAAAATGTCCAAATTGGGCCCAAAGTGGCAATATTTTGTGTGGCCACCATTATTTTCCAGCACTGCCTTAACCCTCTTGAGCATTCATGAGAGCTTCACAGGTTGCCACTGGAGTCCTCTTCCACTCCTCCATGACGACATCACAGAGCTGGTGGATGTTAGAGACCTTGTCCTCCTCCACCTTCCATATGAGGATGCCCCACAGATGCTTAATATGGTTTAGGTTTGCAAACATGCTTGGCCAATCCATCACCTTTACCCCCAGCTTCTTTAACAAGGCAGCAGTCATCTTGGAGGTGTGTTTGGGGTCATTATCATGTTGGAATACTGCCCTGTGGCCCAGTCCCTGAAGGGAGGGGATCATGCTCTGCTTCAGTATGTCACAGTACATGTTGGCATTCATGATTCCCTCAATGAAGTGTAGCTCCCAAGGTCATTTAGTCCCAGCATTCATTTAGTCCCAGATCATGACACTCCCACCACCATGTCTGACTGTAGGCAAGACACACTTGTCTTTGTACTCCTCACCTGGTTGCCACCACACACGCTCAACACCATCTAAACCAAATAAGGTTATCTTGGTCTCATCAGTCCACAGGACATGGTTCCAGTAATCAAACTGTTTGTGGGATTTCTTGTGCATCATCTTTAGAAGAGGCTTACTTCTGGGACAACATCCACGCAGAAAGATTTGATGCAGTATGCGGCGTATGGTCTGAACACTGACGGGTGACCCCCTCACCCCTTCAACCTCTGCAACAATGCTGGCAGAAATCATATGTCTATTTCCCCAAAGACAACCTCTGGATTTGAGGTTGGGCACGTGCACTCTACTTCTTTTGTCGACCATGGTGAGGCCTGTTCCGTGTTGAACCTGTCCTGTTAAACCGCTGTATGGTCTTGGCCACCGTGCTGCAGCTCAGTTTCAGGGTCTTGGCAATCTTCTTATAGCCTAGGCCATCTTTATGTAGAGCAACAATTTTTTTTTCAGATTCTCAGAGAGTTCTTTGCCATGGGGTGCCATATTGAACTTCAAGTGACCAGTATGAGAGAGGCGAGAGCGATAAAACCAAATTGAACACAACCGCTCCTCATTCACACCTGAGACCTTGAAACACTAATGAGTCACATGACACCGGGGAGAAAAAATGGCCAATTGGACCCAATTTTGACATTTCCACTTACAGGTGTACTCACTTTTGTTTCCAGTGGTTTAGACATTAATGACTGTGTGTTGAGTTATTTTGAGGAGACAGCAAATTTACATGGTTATAAAAGCTGTAGACTTACTACTTTACATTGTAGCAAAGTGTAATTTCTTCAGTGTTGTCACATGAAAAGACAGAATAAAATATTTACAAAAATGTGAGGGGTGTACTCACTTTTGTGAGATACTGTATATACTCTTGTCCCAGATCTCACCCCAGTTCAATGACTTATATTACATAGCAGTCATTCAATAAGGCCCTAGGATAAGTATCAACCCCAAATACTTCCTCCCCCATTTCTTAGGAGGGGACCCATGGCAGTGTTAAATTGTCAAGGTGGTTGAGGCTCTCCCATCCACAGGGTGATCCCTTTTGGGATGGCTGGTGGGACCCTCACCTACCCTCTTTTCCCCTGCTGACTAATAAATACTTTTGGGACTCTCCTACATGGTTATAACTCAATGTTATGGTTTCCACAACAATGCTTAAACATAACTGGGCTGAGATCAATTACTGTTGGAGGCACTTATTTAACCATCCATGGTACACTAACTAATGTGTTTCCAGAGTATGTATTCTGTTCTTCTGATGCTTTACAGGCCATGTTGGCCAATACATAATTTTATTCTCTAAAAGTTATCTTTTTGAATGTAACTTGTATTCTTGTCTGTTAAAACCAATAAACATTATTGACCTCACAGCACATCAGCATCAGTCTGACTGGACTGTGAGATGTTCAGACTGGCCTGTCTCTTCTGGCAGACATGGAACTGTGGTCTGGTCAGGCGCTTAAGTTACTCTCTCTGGGAGCCCGCCCAGTGGGAGTGGCGCTCTCGCTGTGCTCTGGGAGAGGGTACTTAATATGCAGACGTCACGTGGTTCGGGGTTCCGGTCCAGTATGGTGTGCTGACTACATGGTCCTGGTCCTCCGGACCAGCCCCCAGGAAGGCTATGGCCTGGGGTGCGGATCCATCCGACTTTGATGTCTTGGGGTTGGCTGGCCCAAGGCAAGGAAACTAAAGGAGGATTCTGAGGTGGTTGGGTATCGTCTCCGATGCAGGAGAGACCCAGTGTACTTCAAGCATTCCAGGGGAGGACTCTTCAGAAGAACACCACGTATGGGTTGGTTTTCTTAGCAAGAGCCTGGAAGGGCTGAAGTAACTGAGAGAATCCGGTCTTGTGGATATCAGGCTGAAAGATCCAGGTATCCTACAAGATCCAGGTATCCTACAAGTGTTCTAAAGCTTAATTTTGCTACTGGTTTTACAACAACGTCTGTGGCAGAGACATTGTCTTGTACATTTCTACAACAACGTCTGTGGCAGAGACTTGTTCCTGAGTAAGCACCAAGTTGGCTGCTAGGCCTTGTGAGAGAGGGACTGTCCAACCTGAGTGATCATCCAGCTGCGAATGGCTATTCTCTGGATGCAGTCAAAGCAAGCAAGTTCTCCAGTGTGTTTTTGACTTTGATACTAAGAGTACCTGAATTTCCCCTCCAACCCTCTGATCCCAAGTTGAAAGACTGTTAAATTGTCTGAGTTTTGCAAAAAAAATCCATTCAAGTGGATCTATTGTCAGTCTCAAGTTACTGGGCCATCTACCACGGGACATCCCCTAGACGTGCAACAAGGAGAATGGAGGGTAACCGTAAGCCCAAAGATAACCAGCAGCTCCTTCGGGGGTTAGTGCTACAATGTTATCTGGAATGAAGTTTTTCAGTAAAGCTTTTGAGCCTTTGTCCTTGCCTGGTCTGAGGTTACTAAAGAGGTGTAATGCAAGTAACCGGTAGGGTTGATTTACTAAGGGCAAAGAGACTGTGCACTTTGCAAAGTCCAGTTGTGCTCTGAACAAGCAGTTGTTCTGGAGCTTAGTAAATGAGCAGAAACTTTGCTGACTTCCATCATCCAATCATGTGCAAGCAAAATTGCTGTTTTCTTTATTTTCCTTGCACAGGATTGGGAATTCTTTGCAAAGTGAAAGCTCATTTACTAAGCTCCAGGGCAACTGTTCTTACAGAGTGCAACTGCTCTTTGCAGAGTCCACAGTCTATTTGCCTTTAGTAAAGCAACCTCATAGTCTATGGCTGGGGTCAGTAAACCACAATGAGGTATGAAGGCAGAGGTACAAAATTTAACATGTAAACAGCGAGTAGTTACCAAGGTTAACAAAGGTTTAGCAAGCAGCCTGTTGTCAAGCATGTACCCGTGAAGGGTGGAACAACCTCTTGTAGTGAGGGAGTTGTTGTCTGCATTTTCCCCCCTGGTGGTCTGTCTCCCATAGCAATAAGAGCAGATCAGCGGTCAGAGGTCCCCAGACTGGGCACAAGTATCGAGGTGCAGGAGTTAAGTGAGTGTGTGCATTTAGCCCATGCTAGACGTACGGTGGGGCCCTATTCCATTGCTGAGAGTGAGGTAGTAGAGATACTCTGGACAGGTCGAGAGGGCATTGGCTTTGTGTGTCCCTCCTAAATATAGTGACCACACCAAAAAAGGTAAGTATACACACTCACTGGCCTCTTTATAAGGTACACCTGTTCAATTGCTTGTTAACACAAACTGCTAATCAGTGATTCACATGGCAGCAACTCAATGCATTTAAGCATTTAGACATTTAGACATGGCGAAGAAACCTTATTAAAGTTCAAACTGAGCATCAGAATGGGGAAATGCCATGGTTGTTGGTGCCAGATGGGCTGGTCTGAGTATTTTAAAAACTGCTGATCTACTGGGATTTTCACGCACAACCATCTCTAGGGTTTACAGATAATGGTCCAAAAAAGAGAAAATATCCAGTGAGCTGCAGTTGTGTGGACGAAAATGCCTTGTTGATGTCAGAGGAGAATGGGTGGACTGGTTTGAGATGATAGAAAGGCAACAGAAACTCCTCGTGACAGCCAAGGTATGCAAAATACTTTGAAGGAAAATAACCAGTGTAGATCAGAGGTCCCCAACCTTCTTTTATTTCTGCCCGACCATTAATACTCAGCCTACCCCTTAATATTACCTACAATCAATGAGACTACACCTGAAATGGAGTACAAATGGCCATAACAACCTTTTTTATTAGCAAAACAACTTATTAAAATGAACATTATCTTTCACAGCAATACCTGTAACATAACAATTTTCAGCCTGTTGGTCTTTTGATGGCACCCAGAATTCCAATACTATTTCACTTATACAGTGTGGGCCCTTATACCATAATAGGCCTCCAGCCTTGACACACCAGCTCGTAGACAACCCACTACCCGCATGGCAACCATTACCATATTCCAGCTAATCTATTTAACTGGAATACACCAAAGAGGCACATACCACCGATGAATCCCCAACACTTCCATCTCTAAAGCATTTTCTTTCACCGTCAAAAGACCAACCACTGCCTCCGCCCAAAGGGGTGACACCTTACCCTTGCAGGCCCCTCCACACCCGCAATGCCCGTTGAATTCCATCCTGTAACCTTAGGGACAATACATTTATAAATGGACTCCATCCTCTCTCAGGTACAGCCCAGTATCCAACTCCAATTCCAAATGGCGGATGACCATTCCCCCATTCCGAATAACAAATTTCCCCACCGCTTTATTGACTTTTATACAAGTTTTGTTGAGTCTGGCAACCAACCTCACCATTGGGCCAAGTCACCTGGGGCACCATTTCGGACCACAAGACTATCATATTGGGGAAGGCTGTACGGAGCCACAGGAAATCAAATTTGATGTCCATAATGAGCTCCCTACTGGAACGAAACCTCAGATCGTTCCCATCGACATGAAGCACTAAAATGGCCTGTCAAGGTGTGCAAAATGATGCACCTCAGGCACGACCCTGCTCCACATCATCCCTAGTACCCCTAACCAGCGGACACACACCTCTCTCCTGGAAATACCCAGCTGCCTGGTACGCCCTTTGATTAACAATGATTAATCAACCAATAAATGTGGGCGATTGTAGGAACGGCATCTCTTGGAGTCCCATCTACCAATCCATATAACAGCCGCCTCGTCCAGATGGCACCAAGTGGCCTCCGTGGCCACCCCGATATGGAAGGAGTGTGAGGCATACTGTTTTTCTTCCAAGCCCACTGCCCTAAGACACTTCCTGAAGATGGCTATGAACTGAAACTTGGACAACAGAGACCCATCCCCATGTATCAGAAATGGCCCCTCCACGACTGGGCGCATATCTATAAACTCCCGTAAAACCCTCACTGGACAAATCAAGAAACCTGGCAATGAAAACAGTTGCACCCAGACTTCCCTGCCCGCCTGGTCTATCTTTGACCTGCGCAGCAAGACTTACAACCTGTCCCCACTACAAAGCACATCCTGCACCAATATTCCCCCCAGGACCTTCAGAGATGGGCTGACCAGCTCGTTAATCCGAAATGCCCCAAAAAAATGCCAGGGAAAAACCTGCCTTGAATAAGGCAACCTCGTATGCGGAGGAACATAATGAGCCTAGTCCCACAAAAATAGTCTGTAAATTACTAAAGAGCATGGACCACCTAGCGTCCCTGAGTTTATGTGACTTCCAATATCCTTTTACTGCTTGACAAACCCAAAAATCTTTAGTAAAATCCACCCAACCCTTCAACTTAAAAAAAACGCCAAACCTGCCAGTTTCCGCTCCAGGGCAGACAACGACACTCCTTGCTCCATGTTCCTAGAAACAAAGTACAGAACCACCAGCCGTACTTCCGAATCTCTTTCCTCCACCCCAGCTAAATGCAACACCTCCAACAATTCCCACCATACCTTGGAGTAGGCTGTCCATGTAGCCTCACTCACTGACCTTCTGATCCATCCTGCAACGATTCCAAGGCAATCTCCCACAGCCACCCAGAACAAGGGACCCCCTTTTGCTCTGCTGCTGGTGCAAGTTCTGGAAACCTGGCCCACTGAACCTGAGACAAGGAGTCAGCTAATATATTGTCTACTCCCGGGAGGTGTACAGCATACAGAAAAATGTTCAACTGAAGGCAGCGTAGCACCATATGCCGCAACAGCCTGACGACAGGTTGTGAGGACACTGAGATGCAGTTAATGACTTGAGCCACTCCCAGGTTGTCGCAATTCAAACACATTTTCAAGTTCAATGTTCCTGAATGAAATGGATAAAATGGGTAGGGCTTAACCCCTGCTGTGGCAGCCGACAGCAAAAAACCCTGCCCATGGGAATAAAGCGGCATGCAAAACTAAACTTAGCCAACAGGGATTGCAGCTTCCGCAGCTGGATCTTGCGTAGTCTAAATATACCACATATCTCTGCCTTGGGGGCCAACAATTTATCCTCTGGCAAATGACACTCCATGGCGTACGAGTCTAGAACTGTGCCTAAGAAAATTAGCATGGTAGTCAGGCCCTCCGTCTTGTCCGTAGCCAATGGAATACCGAACCCACCTGCAATGTGCTGCAACATGGAAAAAAGGATCGCACATACCTTCGAAGAGGGTGGTTCCCAAGCAAAGGAAATCATCCAAATAATGGATGATGGAATTTACCCCCGATACATCAAGGACCACCCATTCCACAAAATAATGGAACTTCTTGAACAGAGAACTGGAAACCGAGCAGCCCATGTGCAAGCAGCAATCTATGTAAAATCTGTCTTGCCAACAGAACCCCACCCCGGGTGGACAGGGAGTAAACGAAAACATTCAACATCCACTTTTCCTATCAGAGCCCCTTTTCCATAATGGCCAACTCAGGCAACCGCCACATCAAAAGAAGTGTATGAAACCGTACAGGCCTCCGGATCTATGGCGTTGTTGACCGAAACTCCCTTCTGGAAAGACAGGTGGTGTATAAGGCGAAATTTGTTTGGTTCCTTCCTAGGCACCACCCCCAGTGGTTAGATGACCAAGTCCGGCAGTGGCTTAACCACAAAAGGCCCTCCCATGCGACCCAGTGCCACTTCCTTAGCCAGTTTCTCAGACACCACCCCTGAATGCTGTAACGTGGAACACAAATTCTGCATCATAGGCGGCACAGTAGTCAATGAACATGGGATCCTAAAGCCCTCCATGAAACCCTCCCTCAGCAACCACACAGCCTCTCTGTCTGGATATCTATTTAGGAAAGGTTTCATCCCCCCCCCCCCCCCCACTGATGTCTTCCCTCTTGTCTGCAGACTCTACGGACTGGCCCTTACCTTTTTTAAAACAACAGGACACTGGATGGGCACCGGAGCACTCGTGTTTAAAATGGCAGGATTCCCCAAACTTACAAGACCCCACTTCTTAGTGGCCGATTGTCCTGGGGAAGCAGAACCTTCGACCCCCTCCTTTAAAAAACTGGTTCGGGGCCCTCGCCGAGGACATGAGCCGCATCTAGAGGCTTATGTCCTTGTGAACCCACCACAGGGACGGACCTATAGCCCTGCCCTGACGAAACTTTTCATCGTATCGCAGCCAGGCAAATCCCCCATAGACTCTATCAGCCTCACCAACAGCATCCATATAACAAAAGAGTGCTGAACAAAGTTCAGGGTTCTTGTTCCCTATGACGCTTGCCATAATGGCAAATGCCTGCAGCCAACTGGCAAAGCAGTGTTTCCTCATCTGCCTTCTTAGTGTCATCGGGCTTAACCCTATCAAGGTTACATTTTTCAAGAGGCAGCAGGGAGAAGATCTCTACGTACTCCCCTTTGCAAATCTTATCCCAGACATCCTGTTTTAAGTGGGCCCCCAACGGCCCTTCAAAACACACATAAACCTCACACTTTTCTGCATCAGCGATCCGCACCGCATCCACCTTTCCCAGGGCATCCTCCGCCGAGCTGGCCTTAGCCCCTGACTCCACAACTGCAGCTGGTGGAGATACTACTGGCCCAGTGGTAGAAGGAGCAACCTCCATAACCAATGGGAGGGGGTGGGATATCACACTGGGCCCCGTACCTGCACCGCCCGCATCTGCTTCACTACCCGTCTGGACCCACGGCGACACGTGCCGGGTTATCCCCACATTACCCCTGGCAAAGCGCTGCACCAAGTCCCACAGCCCCCCTAATAAATCTTTTAGCTGCGCATATGTACCGAACGTGGCAGGTGGAATACCCACTACCTGAGAGCCGGACGCGAAGCCCGCCGCTATGCGCTGTGTGGTTCCACCCGCTGCTGCCGCGTTCCCATCCGCTACCCCAAACAAGCTTCTCACAACGTTATTACCAAATTAGCAAGTAGGTTAGGAGACTTACCAGGCTGACCAGGGGTGTTCCCAACAGTTTCAGAATCCCTCAGTGCAGGCAGGCTCTGCGATTCCTCCTCTGAGCAAGACAGCTCACCCTCTGACCGGAAGTAAGGCAGTTACAGATAATTAGCTTGAAGCAGCCCAGGCGATGGGGGCCTGGCCACCATGGATTTGTGCCGTATAGGGATGAGCTTCGTGTTCAAGTCGAACATACGTTCAACTCGAACATCGGCTGTTCGTCCGTTCGGCGAAGTCCGAACATTTTGGTCCGTTCGCACCAAATTCGTGTGGCGCTCAGGGCCCACAATGCACTGCGATGGCGCAGTGCATTGCTGGCTCGTGATTGGCCAAGCATGCACTGTGACCCCGCATGCTTGGCCAATCGCAGCGCCAGCAGCGAGGAGAGCCATGATTGGCCACAGGCAGGATGCCTGTGGCCAATCATAGCTCAGGCTGTGTAGTGCACGCCCCACACTATATAAGGCCGCCAGCGCGGCGACCTTGTGTAGTGTGTTGGCATCTGAAGCAGTGGGTGTTCTGTGTACCTTCAACACAGTACACACCGATCGTTTTCGGACGATTTTCGATCTTGCTGTTGTGTAGTGGTTGTTGTCTGCGTGCCCTGACCGCAGTATACACCGCTATATTCACCTCACCTATATAGCTAGTGATCTATCATTTATAATAGAGCTTGCAGTCAGTAGTGTTAGGAGCTTGTGCGTGCTGTCTGCGTGCTCTGTACCCAGTACATACCGCTATATCCACCTACATAGCTGTTCTCTATTTGAACCCACTTGCCATCTGAGTTATTGGAAGTTGTGTGTGCCTCCAGCACAGCACAGTATACATCTGTATATGCCCCTTTATCTCTGGTGTTCTATAATAAAGGCATCTGCAGGAGTTAGTGGGTGTTCCGTGTACCTTCAACACAGTACACACCGATCGTTTTCGGACGATTTTCGATCTTGCTGTTGTGTAGTGGTTGTTGTCTGTGTGCCCTGACCGCAGTATACACCGCTATATTCAACTCACCTATATAGCTAGTGTATTGCTCAGTCGAAATTTAGCTGTCCGAATTTCCGCCAGCCAAAAATTGATAGCAGGTTCTCAATTTTCCCAATGTAATAACTTTCTATCGGTTATTCCGATCGTGTGTATGCAATTCCGATATGCCAAAAATCACGCTTGCTCAGATTCAACTACGAGACAGAAGCTGTTGGCTACTGGCTATTGAACTTCCTTTTTCTAGTCACGTTGTACGTGTTGTACGTTGCAGGTTGCAGTGTCGTGGCACCAGCACCAGTGCCTAAAGCCCAATTTTTCTGTCCCTGTTTAACAGGGGCGTTTAATTACAATTTTTGATGCAATGCTTTGCAGCAGGGCTAATTTCTGCAATAAAACTAGAGTATATGGGAGAGGTTGCAGTGTGGTGGCACCAGCACCAGTGCCTAAGGCCCAATTTTTCTGCCCCTGTTTAACAGGGGCGTTTAAGTACAATTTTTGATGCAATGCTTTGCAGCAGGGCTAATTCCTGCAATCAAACAAGAGTATATGGGAGAGGTTGCAGTGTCGTGGCACCAGCACCAGTGCCTAAGGCCCAATTTTTCTGCCCCTGTTTAACAGGGGCGTTTAAGTACAATTTTTGATGCAATGCTTTGCAGCAGGGCTAATTCCTGCAATAAAACAAGAGTATATGGCAGAGGTTGCAGTGTGGTGGCACCAGCACCAGTGCCTAAGGCCCAATTTTTCTGCCCCTGTTTAACAGGGGCGTTTAATTACAATTTTTGATGCAATGCTTTGCAGCAGGGCTAATTCCTGCAATAAAACTAGAGTATATGGAAGAGGTTGCAGTGTGGTGGCACCAGCACCAGTGCCTAAGGCCAAATTTTTCTGCCCCTGTTTAACAGGGGCGTTTAATTACAATTTTTGATGCAATGCTTTGCAGCAGGGCTAATTCCTGCAATAAAACTAGAGTATATGGAAGAGGTTGCAGTGTGGTGGCACCAGCACCAGTGCCTAAGGCCAAATTTTTCTGCCCCTGTTTAACAGGGACATGTAATTACAATTCTTGATATAATCGTTCACAGCAGGGCGCTCCAGCGCCCACCAAGAGTCACTTTGAGGGCTTACAATGTTGTGGCAAAACCAACACCTTGTTCCGCCATTTCTGCAGAGCATATAGGGCAGGCCCCTTCTTTCAAACATCCAACTTACAAACATCTCCTACTTGCAAACGGAAGGAGACAACAGCAAGTGAGATGAAAAAAGATGGACGACAAAACAAATTATACAGGGGTGATAACCCTTCCCTATGTTTTCCAAAAAGCTTAAAAATAGTTTTTTTGACTGGAGCTACACTTTAAAAATGTACCAGTTGAAAATTACAAACAGATTCAACTTAACACAACAAACCTACACAGTCCCTGTCTTGTTTGCACCGCCTGTATACTGCTGTTCTGAGTATATAGGGCCTGGGGGCCACACGCATTTCCTTTTTTTAAATATGGGTACAGGGTTCCCCTTAATATGCGTACAAGACCCAAATAGGCTAGTAATGGGCAGGGAGGGCTACCCATGCAATTTTTCTCAATGATTTTCAATCATATTGCAGGAACCAGATATAACATTAAAACCGCAAGCAGTTTTAAATGGTGATATTTCCGTTTAATGTCATTTTGTGCAGGGACTGTTCTAAACACGGGAAACACGTGGCACTTCACAGGCATCCTACAGACACCCCCCAGGCACCATATTTAAAGGAATATTGCAATTTTTTTGTTTCACTTTAATCGTCATTAAAATCAGTGCTCCCACCAAAACGGCCATTTTTAAAAACATTTTAGGCATTGACCCATGTCCCCTGGGGCAGGAGCCAGGTCCCCAAACCCTTTTTAAGACAGTAACTTGCATATTAGCCGTTAAAATTAGCACTTTTAATTTCGAACGTTTGAGTCCCATAGACTTCAATGGGGTTCTAACGTTCGTACGAATTTGGGGTCCGTTCGAAAGTTCTGGTGCGAACCGAACCGGGGGGTGTTCGGCTCATCCCTAGTGCCGTACTTGGCTCCACCTCCCAGTACCGTATCCCCCCACAGAACTGTTGTTATGACTGCCCCCATGTCTCGTACCCTGGGCCATGTTCTCGGCTTTCTTGCAGCCCTTCCCCCTTCTCCTTCCTAACGGGGATCATCTCGATCACACCTGAGCCGCTGGCTGCATCAGGTGATGGCCCAGCAGCCGTGACATGGCCTTTACCTTGCCAAGACTCCTCCTGTCCCGATACAACAGAGGGGGAGGAGTCCAGGGCTCCGGACAGTGCCGACCAGGCGGGTGGAGGAGGCGTGCACACTCTATCTGACACTCCGCCCGCCGAGCTCCACCTCCGACAAGGATTCTGTCCAGGCCCGCCACCTGCAGAAGCCGGTGGGTGCTTCAGGCCATACTACATGTTGAACCTTGAAGAAGATGGGCTATAGCGGCAGAAGACCACACCAGGTGCCACTCCTGTCAGCTAAGAACAGCAAACTGAGGATACAGTTCGCACAGGCTCACCAAAATTTGACAGTAGAAGATTGGAAAAACATTGCCTGGTCTGATGAGTCTCGAATTCAGCTGCAACATTCAGATGGTAGGATCAAAATCTGGCGTAAAGAACATGAAAGCATGAATCCATCCTGCCTTGTATCAATGGTTCAGGCTAATGGTGGAGGTATAATGGGGTGGGGGTATTTTCTTGGCACACTTTGGGCACCTTAATATCAATTGAGCATTGTTTAAGCCTACCTGAGCATTGTTGCTGACCATGTCCATCACTGAGTACAGTGATGGCTTCTTCCAGCAGGATAATGTCACAAAGCTCAAATCTTTTTAAATGGGTTCCTTGAACATGACAATGAGTTCACTGTACTCCAATGGCCTCTATAGTCACCAGATCACAATCCAATAGAGCATCTTTGGGATGTAGTGAAATGGGAGATTCGCATCATGGATGTGCAACCGTTAAATCTGCAGCAGCTGCGTGATGCTATCATGTCAATATGGACCAAAATCTCTGAGGAGTGTTTCCAAAACCTTGTTGATTCTATGCCACAAAGAATTAAGGTAGTTCTGAAGGCAAAAGGGGGTCCAAACCTGTACTAGCATGGTGTACCTAATATAGTGGCCAGTAAATGTAGATCTTTTATACACAGGGTTAGGGATGAGCTTCGTATTCGAGTCGAACATACGTTCGACTCGAACATCGACTGTTCGCCCGTTCGGCGAATTCCGAACGTTATGGGCCGTTCGCGCCAAATTCGTGTGGCGCTCACGGCCCACAATGCACTGCGATGGCACAGTGCATTGCTGGCTCATGATTGGCCAAGCATGCACTGTGACCCCACATGCTTGGCCAATCACAGCGCTGGCAGCGAGGAGAGCCATGATTGGCCACAGGCAGGATGCCTGTGGCCAATCATAGCTCAGGCTGTGTAGTACATGCCCCACACTATATAAGGCCGCCAGCGCGGCGACCTTGTGTAGTGTGTTGGTGTCTGAAGCAGTTAGTGGGTGTTCTGTGTACCTTCAACACAGTATACACCGATCGTTATCGGCCGATTTTTCATTCTTGCTCTTCTGTAGTGGTTGTTGTCTGCGTGCCCTGACCGCAGTATACACCGCTATATTCACCTATATAGCTAGCGATATATCTATCTTTTATAATAGAGCTTGCAGTCAGTGTTAGGAGATTGTGCGTGCTGTCTGCGTGCTCTGAACGCAGTATACACCGCTATATCCACCTATATAGCTAACTATCTTGCTCGTTTTAAATAGAGCTTTCAGTCAGTGTTAGGAGATTATGCGTGCTGTCTGCGTGCTCTGAACGCAGTATACACCGCTATATCCACCTATATACCTAACTATCTTGCTCGTTTTAAATAGAGCTTGCAGTCAGTTGTTAGGAGATTGTGCGTGCTGCCTGCGTGCTCTGAACACAGTATACACTGCTATATCCACCTATATAGCTAACTATCTTGCTCGTTTTAAATAGAGCTTGCAGTCAGTTGTTAGGAGATTGAGCTACACTTTAAAAATTTACCAGTTGAAAATTACAAACAGATTCAACTTAACACAACAAATCTACACAGTCCCTGTCTTGTTTGCACCGCCTGTATACTGCTGTTCTGAGTATATAGGGCCTGTGGGCCACACGCATTTCCTTTTTTTAATATGGGTACGGGGTTCCCCTTAATATGCGTACAAGACCCAAAGGGGCTGGTAATGGGCAGGGAGGGCTACCCATGCCATTTTTCTCAATGATTTTCAACCATATTGCAGGAACCAGATATAACATTAAAACCGCAAGCAGTTTTAAATGACGTTATTTCCATTCACAGGCATACTACAGACACGCCCCAGGCACAATATTTAAAGGAATATTTCACTTTTTTTTTTCACTTTAATCGTCATTAAAATCAGTGCTCCCGCCAAAACGGCCATTTTTAAAACTTTTTTTTGCATTGACCCATGTCCCCTGGGGCAGGAGCCAGGTCCCCAAACCCTTTTTAGGACAGTATCTTACATATTAGCCGTTAAAATTAGCACTTTTCATTTCGAACGTTCGAGTCCCATAGACTTCAATGGGGTTCTAACGTTCGTACGAATTTGGGGTCCATTCGAAAGTTCTGGTGCGAACCGAACCGGGGGGGTGTTCGGCTCATCCCTACACAGGGTAGGCAAACTAGGAGGGATGGTGAACATTTTAAAGAATAGTTATTAATAGGCAGCCCATATATACATATGTACATAACAGCGGGTTTAAAAAAAAAAAAAAGACATTCCTCCTCCATCCACACATGCGATATGGATGGGGGAATCCTTCCCGCCATCAGAATACACTGATAAGTGCTGCCTGCTATAGCCAGCGGCACTGATCGATCAGGAAAAATCCAACCGGGTGGCTGTATACAAGTCAATCAGTAGACCAATTACTGTACAACCAAACTGCCCATACAGGGATGGAAATATATTTGGTTCAGAAGGCCTTAGGTTTTAATACCACTTTAATGTCAATACATCTCTGGGTCCATTGCGACCAATACATTTTTCTAGGAAAATCTTGATGTTTTAAAAAAAATAAACCGTCGTTGTCAATGCATTCATCTATAGGAGGAGAAGATTGTGGCAGGTCCTGGCAGTAAGGCAAGGCACTTAAGGACTGGCACTGCCAGCAATAACCAGTGGGGCATCTCCAGTGATGCATCTGTCTATCTCTAGCTGGCCTTTCTTCTTTAACTATTATGTAGTGGATACTTAATATTCATTAAATACTGTAGCTGATAGCATTGTAAAGACCTGATAGCTTGAGCCCTGAGAATTGTTCCCGGAGCAAGACAAAAGATACCATAAACTGAGACACAGCTGCTCTTTTAGGGCTCATGCAGATGGCTGGCATTAAGATAGGGTTGTTTCAGGATTAATCTGTACAGACAAAACTGTAATTCAGAATACATTCTAACAATATTAAACCATAGGAATCATATTTTGTCCTTTTTTTCATCTCTAAATCCCAACTCTAGGCTAATCATACATTTACAGATAGAGTAGGAAAAGGTTGTTATTATTGACTGCTGAAAATACATTTTACGTTTGAAAGTATACAAGGAGTCTACATCAGTGGGAAAACTTTTAAAAACATAATTGATTTTATACAGCACAAAAGAATTTGTATAAAAAAAGGTAAACATTAAAAAAGTGCTATATATAAAATGTACTTCAAGAACCCAATATAGGGCTCCTAACAACATCTCCCATAGTCACAAGGACATTGTCATGCTTGCAAAATAAATACACATGTAGCACCCTGGTGTTTAGGCAGGGTTGCTTCTAAATTTACCTACCAAGTATAGCTACATTGGCCCATTGTTAGTGATCAATTGATTTCATTCTAACAATACTATCACACAAAATCAATGGTCAGCGCCAGCAAAGCGGCTGCTTTTAACCCCTTTTAAGCTGCTAGTGGGGGTTAAAAGTACCCCGCTAGCAGCCAAAAAATGTGCCCCTATAATGACAGTAAAACGCTGCTTAAAATAGCGGCACTTTACCGCCAACGCTACAGCACCTCAGTGTGAAAGTGCCCTAAGTCTGTAATTGCTGCACTTCTCTCTTTTGCCGCTAGGTGGCCGGGCAGTTGGTCACATTAGATAAGAGGCAATGCAAGGTCAGATTATATGTATATGGGGTATATCAGCCAAAAGGCAGGGGTTTTCTTAAATCCCTTGGCCTGCTGGGAGAACCTATATATCTGGGTGAAGTCAGGTGATCGCTGTTCTGTGCCACCCAAATGGCAGGCTGTGTGGATGTGTGTTGTATGTCGGGCTGCTATGCCAGAATTTGGGCCTATTCCAGGCACATCTGGCTGCTAGGCTGTCTGAGGGCCTATACAGAAGCAAGAGAGCAGCGTAGGGCTGGGATTGTGGCTTGCAGTGCAACCAGAATTGACGGTTCTGCCGGCTGGAAAACCTGTCACGGTCAGAGGTAGAGGGGATGCTGTCGCCACCAAGAGACCAACCGCCTTATTACCAGCGACCACAGTGAGTAACTGAAGCAAGTACCGTAGCAGAATTCTCACCAACTGGGGACGAAGAATCAGGAAACCTCAGTTGGGTATCAAGCCAGGGACCCAGCAAACAGAGGTGACACTTGCAGAGCAGCCTTGTGTGTCAAGACAGGGACCGAGTAGGCCAGTGGGGTAAAGCTTCAGAAGTATCTTGAGTGCCAAGGTAGGGACCCAGTGGAGAAGCGGGGCATGACATTTGAGGAAGATGCTACCATGAAGATTGGAGGAGCTCAAGGGATTCAGCGGCAGTGAATCATCTAGTCTAGTGAGAGAGACTGGGAGCTCAGTTAGTTGAAGAACTACAAGGAGTAATTTGTAGCGGAAGTGAAGGAACCGTTACACTTTGTGTTAGAAACTATTAAAGATTGTTGCCATAGGAGACAGCACTCCTACACACGCAGATGTGGTGTCTTGCTGGATGCCTTTCCCTGCATGGCTATCTGCCTATAGAAGTCTCAGAGTCTGCCAATTGACATTGCAACTACCTAAAGGTGTCCTGGCCCTAAACCCTCTCTCCCAAAGTTCTGTTTAAGAGAAATAAAATCTCTTTGCATTCAAGTGTCTGGCGCCCATGAATCTCTCATGCATTACACCCACTATGCCTCACAACCCACTCTGTATGAAAGGATGTCAGCAGGTTTTGGCTCTGAACGTTCTCAGACTAAAGGAGGCCTGAGACCTTGCTACACACATACTGTATACAGATGTACAGACCTAAGATACCACGATGCATTTTGTGAACAATCCCACTTCTTCCGGGGGGAATGTCAAAGAGTATTAAATAATATGTTACCCCAACATTTCACATTCCTGCTGTGTTAAACAGTATCCTGTTCTCTTTGTATTGCTTCCTTACATCCAACCCAATGTGGTCAGTAGGGATGAGCCCAATGTTCGAGTGACTCAAACATCGGGTGTTCTGGCTGGCTTCCAAATGGTGTTCCCGCTCAGTGAATACCGAACATTATGGGGCGTTCACCCCCCCCCCCCTTTTCCTGGCTTGCCAGCCTGCTTTCTTGGATACGGGTCTGGTATGGATTTTGGGAGGACCCCACACCATTTTTTTTAAAGAAATTGGCATGCAGTTCCCCTTAATATTGATACCAGACCCAAAGGGCCTGGTATGGATGCCAATAGATTACAGTCGCAAGCAATTTTAAATAAATTTTTTTCCTTTAGAAATATAATTTTGCTGTGGCACAGTAAAACACATGAGAGAGATGTGCCACTTTACAGGTAGACTAAGGGTACCTCCACAGGCATGATATTTAAAGGAATATTACATTTTTATTGTTTCACTTTAAGCATTATTAAAATCACTGCTCCTGAAAAAACTTTTTTTTGCATTGATACATGTCCTCTGGGGCAGTACCCGGGTCCCCATACACTTTTTATGGCAATAACTTGCATATAATTCTTTAAAATGAACACTTTTGATTTTTCTTGTTCGTGTTCCATAGACTTTAACGGTGTTCGCACACATTTTTTGCCTGTTCGCGGTGTTCTGGTGCTGAACCAGGGGTGTTCTCATTCCTAGTGGTCAGTTTTCTGGCTGTGCTAGGATAAGAACCTGTTTATCCTTCAATGATCAGATTTGTGCTGACGAACATTTAGCTTCTTCTCAATGAATGCAAAGAGTTCTCTGATTGAACAAGGTGGAGAAGCAGGGCCGTGATGTCCACCTTGTACAAAGGTAGAATGCTGAGAAAATGTAAAGCATCCTCTAAATGCCAGGCAAGTGACTCACTATGTTCAGTAAGCAGCAAGGCAGCCACTCTGCACAGAACCCTAAAGCTAGTGTCGTCCCTGTAGTAGTGGTGCCTACTACCTTGACCTTCAGTTTCCACAGGGTTTGGTCAAGCATGGCATATACAGTACATACTTTCAATGTAAATATGCAAGAAAAGCCATATCTAAACTTTAGCTTCAGCGTTCCCCTCCATCATATGACCATAGCCTTCAAATAAAAGTTGGATTTTGCAAGCACGAGCCAACCATCAGTTGACACCTTTTGGCCATGGTTGTGTCACCTGTGTGCAAGCCACAGAACCAGTGGAAGGGGATTAGGAAGAAGCACAGACAAACACCTCCTGGTGACAGATTTTTTGGTGGAAAAACAATTTAAAAACAACAACATTTTCGAACTAGTCCAAAAGTTTTTCAACCCCTCAAATTGTTCACCTAGTCCTAGGGATATCTTCTACTGCCCACAGGCTTGAACTTATTATGTAAAATCAGGACAAAATCATTACAAGCCTATGGCTAATCTTGAGGGTCTTGGTTAGAAAGCATCCTGCTTTGTTGTGATGCTAGTGTGATTGCTGACTTTGAACAAAGAAGAATTGAGCTTTGGGTGTGTAGTCACTACCATGAATAGGATCTCTCACACAGCCCCAGCCCCCACAGATGGCCCTATAATAGCTTAGAGAGATTTCCTGCGGTTCAGCCTACAAGACTGGACACTGTTAACTGCTTCTGCTCTAGAAGGACCATAAGAACTTTTCTTGTGATCTTGACCACCACTGGAAAATGTGAGTATAAGCCGAAATACTGAGGATGGGTTTACTTTATAAGTTTAGAATATCTTTAGTTACAAAACCTGGAAAATCATTAGAACACTAAGGATTGATAGACTGAGATTAATGCATCCTGACAGGTCTAGCTTTATTTTGAGACTATACACTGTAGAGGTAATGACTTCATCCAACCCTACACAAGGACTGTCAGAACGTGAACTGCATTTATTAGAGTATAAAGCGTCTGTCCAGTTCCAGTGTTAGCAATCATTTCTAATCTAGAGAAAGTTAGGATCTGATTGATATGCGGAGCAGAGTTACTATGATAACACATCCTAGGTTTATAGAATAGAAAGAGCACCACAATATATACTCTGTAGATTGAGGACTATTGCATTAAGTACCATTAGAAAATAATTAACCTCCCACATATATATGCTTGAGTGGATAATTCACAGATACCCAATTTATTTTCTGCATGTTTTAGACAGATCTCAACTATTTAAGATATAGAGTAGATATTTGTAACTACTAGTAGTAGAGTCATATATGGGTGGAAAAAAGGGGCAAACTAAACCCGAGTGAAATGCATCCAGTACTCCAGTGTTGGATATACATAGCTCCCAACTGTCCCTGTTTTTGAGGGACTGTCCCTGATTTGGAATAATGTCCCTCCGTCCCTCTTTCCCCCTCATTTGTCCCTCATTTTGGGCTGATCTATATAGTTGTATATAAAATGCACTTTTTATCTTTCAAAAAGTGTTTCCCAGTGCCAAACCTTTCATCTCATTTCTAAATGTATGCATTTGTAAATTTTAAAAGCCAATATAAGGGAATAGCAGTGGTAAAAAAGCACCTGTGGATTTAATAAAACTTTTTTTGGGTTAATTCTCCTATGTAGCAGGGGGCGTCTGTCCTTTGCTTTCATATATTTGCTAGTAGGTGTCCCTTATTCCGATCTCAAAATGTTGGGAGGCATGGGATATATGCTGTGGCTTTATAGGTTATTAAATATCTAATCCCAGTCATCCCTGGTCAGGCATCAAAACAAGGCATTTGACAGGGTCACAAAGGTTGCACTTGCGACTGGGCCCTGGCATTCCACCACCATGGGGGCGTCCAATACAGAAGGCCCACTGCAAAACATTGGCTCCGGCTCGGTTCACACTGCTGCAACCCTAAAGTCATGCAACTTGCTTGTTATTTTCTTGTGACTTCCTTGCGACTATTGTGATTTAAAATTGCAGTCTACAATACTCAAATTGCATCAAAGTCACAGAAAAGTAAATTGACCAGACATCTGGACTGGTGCAGTGTGGGGGTGCAGACGTTGCAGGGACTGGTCTAGCTGTGGGGAGGAGCGGAGGATCGGGTAAGTAAATGACCCTTTATTTTTCCCCAAGGCATAGGGGCCAGTTTACACCATATGCAGTCCAGTGCGTTTTTAATCTGCATCAATGCATGGTCAGTAGTGAACATGGATTCCAAAGTCATAGTTCACACCAGTGTAGTGCATTCCAGTGCAGTCAAAAGTAGAACAAGCTGATTTTTTTTCTGCATAGAGTGCATCTGGGTCATGGAAAAACACTTAAATGCACTGAAATACATAAAAGCAAAAAACAGGACGCTATGGCAAAAAAAATTAAGAACAAAATGCACCAGAATGCAACAAAAATACAAACAAAGTGCACTAAAATGCATACAAGCAAAATAAATAAAATAAAAAACAGTAAACTGGTACAAATTAAAAATGCATCAAAAATGCACTGGAATGCATAGAAAATGATCAAAAAATTTGTGTGAACCGGCCCTAAGGTGACTTTTGTGATTCAATATAGTCATAAAAAAGCAAAGGGCATCGCAACGGGTGTAAAAGGCCCCCCGGGATCAGTGGGAACTGGGAAGAGTCCCCAGCTTGGAGATGATGACGCCATGGACCTATGGGAATGGCCCCTGGAGACCGATGGAAAGGGTCCCAATGGTCACGGAGGTCGTTCATGGTTTCTTGCACCAGGGCCCTGAAGGTTCTAGTTAGAC
Source organism: Lithobates pipiens (assembly GCF_037356315.1). Lineage (NCBI taxonomy): Eukaryota > Metazoa > Chordata > Amphibia > Anura > Ranidae > Lithobates > Lithobates pipiens. The sequence goes on along the minus strand of NW_027507685.1, from coordinate 182,936,609 downwards.
CTCTGGTGGTTGAGATGCGTTTTTATCTAGTTTCAACCACTTGCCAAAACCAGACAATGGCTCTCTGACAGCAATCTGTAAGCCTAAATTTTTTTTGCAGCTCGCCCCAAAAAAAACAGGCATGTTGTGTTACGCGGGCAATACCACCATAAAAAGTAATTTAGGGCCCTGTCCACATCTGGGTGGCGAAAATGTGGGCGTTTCAGCCCACATTTCTACAAATGCGAGAAAAATGTGTTAAAACTTAGACATACTTGCAGTGCCAGTATTTCCTAATTGCACCCCAAATGCAAGTAGCAGTTGCGTGTCTTGTGCATTTTCCACCTGAAAAATGCACAAAATTGCACTTCACAAAATGCACTCGGTTCAGTGCCAAAGTACATGAGCTTCTTTGGTGCATTTTTAAAGCAGAGTTAGGCTTATTCAAATGAATGGTGCTGCTCCAAAAACCTGCAAAAGAAAAACAGGAGAATAAGGCAATGAGGGCCTTAGGCCTGAAGACTAGTTAAAACTCCCAAAGCATTGTATATTACCTATATATTTTCTGAAAGCACTCTGCAGAATAAAATGGTGGAAGTTCTAATTTTGTCAATGTCAATGTCAACGATATTAGCATAATGGTTTATCAAGCACAAAATCTCAGTAAAAAATACTGTAAGGTATATTTTTTTGCAACATATTACCAAATTTGTTGGTAGCATAGAAAAGGTGAAGTTATGCTGAGTAAATAGATACCAAACATGTCAAGCCTTAAAATTGTGTGCCCATAAAACGTGCCATGATACCCTACATTTTCTATAAGCAATGCTTTAATAAAAGCCCCTACAGGTCGTTAGATTAGAGTTAACAATGCATAATGGCCCTAGAATTATTGCTCTCACTCTGGCATGCACAGTGATATGTAAAATGTGTGGCGTAATTGCTATTTTCATGTGTAAGAGCCCTTGATGTATGTATGTAGGGGTTGGGGGAATCTGATTTTTTTTTTTTTGGGTGGAGGGTGGGGTTAGGTGCTTGGGTGTAACTATTTTTATACTTTTTTTTTCCACCAAACCCTAGTTTTCATCACACGGACAAAAAAGAAAAACACCTTTTTTTTTTGGTGACAGGTTCTCTTTAGTGAGACATCGGGGTTATTTTAGATGTCTCATTGGCCCTCTATTGAAGCCAATGGAGCACAGATCGTGCTCCACTGGCTTCTTCTCTCATGAGACTGGCTGGGGAAAGTGATAAAAGTGATCTTTTAAACATAGATTCTTTGTTCTTAGTAGGAAGGGGAGATTAGCAAAAAATGTTTGCTGATCTCCCACCTCTTTACCCGGGAGCACCCACCATGCCGGTCCCAGGTCTGGTGCAGGGCCCAGGAAACATGGCAGGGATCCACGGAGGAAAGGACTGACCGTTGCCGTGTGGGGGTTTGTGGAAGCAGCCCATTCACTTCCATCTTACAGCTGCCAGTCACCCAGTGTGTTTAAAACACTCCACAGCTAAAGGGTTTAGCTGCCTGAACACTAGTAGAATTTTTGGAACATTCGTTTAATTTTCCAGTTATTAGTGAGGACAGCGCCGGATTTACATCTGAGGAGCCCATAGGCAGAGAATTCTTTAGTGCCCCCCCCCCCCCCAAAAAAAAAAAAGACAGTAAGACTGACTTTTTATTTCTTGATAAATTAGCGCAAAAGTCTAGCAAACACACAATTTCAGTAAAAATCACACTAAAGTGAATAGAGCGCAATAAATTACCCAAATGTTTGATAAAATATGAAAAACGAGGTTGCACTGAGTAAATAGATACCCAACATGTCAAACCTTAAATTTGTGTGCACACGTGAAATGGCGACATACAGTATTTCACAAACCTCACATTTTTGTAAATATTTTATTATCTCTTTTCATGTGACAACACTGAAGAAATGACACTTTGCAACAATGTAAAGTAGTGAGTGTACAGCTTGTATAACAGTGTACATCTGCTGTCTCCTCAAAATAACTCAACACACAGCCATTAATGTCTAAACCGCTGGCAAAAAAAGTGAGTACACCCCTAAGTGAAAATGTCCAAATTGTGCCGAATTAGCCATTTTCCCTCCCCGGTGTCATGTGACCCGTTAGGGTCGGTTCACACTGGGACGACTTTTCAGGCGACTTAACCTGACAAGTCGCGTCCCGTTCTGTACAATGGAACCATTCTAATTGGAGCGACACAGGTCGACTTTGGGGGCGACTTGAGGCGACTTGCATTGACTTCTATAGAGAAGTAGTTTTGCAGCTGTTGTGTCCTGGTCGCCTGAGGCAGTCACGCTGCCTCAGTGTGAACCGACATTTAGAGTTACAAGGTCTCAGGTGTGAATGTGGAACAGGTGTGTTAAATTTGATGTTATCGCTCTCACTCTCTAATACTGGTCACTGGAGATATTTAACATGGTGCCTCTTGGCAAAGAACTCTTTGAGGATCTATGAAAAGAATTGTTGCTCTACATAAAGATGGTCTGGGTCTTATAGATTGCCAAGACCCTGAAAATGAGCTGCAGCAATTGTAATTCTGACATATAATCACACACATGGGTTGGACTTGATGGACTTGTGTCTTTTTTTCGAGCTTACCTACTATGTAACATATGTTTCATACTCTTATCTGGTTTCATCATGTGTGGAGATATGTAACATGTGTATCATAAATTAATGCAAAAAACACACTGAAGTGAATATTAGTGCAATAAACTTCCCAAATTTTGGTAAAATATGAAAGACAAAGTTGCAAATGTCAAGCCTTAAATTTGTGTGCGCCTGGGAAAAGGCGACAAACGTCAGTACCCTGTATTTTCTATAGGCAACACTTCAAAAGCCTCTTATAGGTCATCCGTTTAGTGTTACAGAGGAGGTCTTGTGCTAGAATTATTGCTCTCACGTGTATTACAATTAACGTTTTCACGTGTAGGAGCCTCGAACACATGAGTTTATGGGGGTTATTTACTAAAGGCAAATCCACTTTGTACTACAAGTGCAAAGTGCATTTGAAATTGCACTGAAGTGAAGTCGCTGTAGATCTGAGGCAGACATGCAAGGAAAATAAAAAACAGCATGTTAGCTTGCACATGATTGGATGATAAATTCAGCAGAGCTTCCCCTCATTTCAGATCTACCCCTTAGATTTACAGTAACTGTACTTCCAAGTGCACTTGTAGTGCAAAGTGGATTTGCCTTTTGTAAATAACCCCCTATATGTGTGGATTTTATGTGCTTGGGTGTAACTTTATTTTTTTGCAAAGGAGAAAAAAATATTATTATTTTTTTCTTAACATTTTTTATTTTTAACCACACAGGGGACAAAAAAGGCCCCCCTGTATAGCTCCCAACTGTCCCTGATTTGGAGCAATGTCCCTCTGTCCCTCATTCCTCCTCATTTGCCCCTCATTTTGGTCTGATCTATATAGATGTATATAAAATGCACTGTCAAAAAGTGTTTCCCAGTGCTAAACCTTTCATCTGATTTGTGAATTGCTGCATTTGTAAATTCTAAAAGCCAATATAAAGGAATAGTAGTGGTAAAAAAAAAAAACACTTGTGGGTTTAACCAATCTTGTTTATTTGTACAATTCTCCTTTAATGGGGTGTGGCAAGGGGTGTGTCCTATGCCTGCCTACTTTTGCTGATAGATGTCCCTCATTCCCATCTCAAAATGTTGAGAAGTATGCCCATGTGATAATTGTTAGGTGACACCTCTTTTAGACCCTTCATGCCTCCTTTGGGCACTGAATGTATTGCAATTAAGGATGAGCCGAACCCCCCCCCCCCCCCCCCCCCGATTCGCACCAGAACCTTTGAACAGACCGAAAATTCGTACGAACTTTAGAACCCTATTAAAGTCTGTGGGACTCGAACGTTCTAAATCAAAAGTGCTAATTTTAAAGGCTAATATTTAAGATATGCAACAGAACAACACCAGCAATAAAGGGTATCTTCAGGTGTATACTGTGCAGGAGGCACACTACACCCACTGTAACTGTTGCAGATGCCTGTATTACAGAAACTGAACAACACCAGCAATAAGGGGTAACTTTGGGTGTATACTGTGCAGGAGGCACACAACACCCACTGTAACTGCTGCAGCTGCCTGTATTACAGAAACAGAACAACACCAGCAATAAGGGGTAACTTCGGGTGTATACTGTGCAGGAGGCACACTACACCCACTGTAACTGCTGCAGCTGCCTGTATTACAGAAACAGAACAACACCAGCAATAAGGGGTAACTTCGGGCGTATACTGTGCAGGAGGCACACTACACCCACTGTAACTGCTGCAGATGCCTGTATTACAGTGTGGAATCAAGGCATGGCAGTGTGGAAGCAATCAGGCAGCAGTACAGCCACCCAAATGTATCCACCTTACACACAATCTTGCTGGTTGCAGCCACTGGATTGTGTGTGAGGAGGTGATATGTTGGAAACTCAACACCTGATATATCCCTGTAAATGCAGCACCACCGCAACGCAATCATGTGCATTCCATGCGGTTGCAGTACTGTTTTTTTTTTAACCCTTTTGCCGCCAAGTCTGTATGGGCTCCTGTAGGCTCATGCCCACACTGCCTAGTGGAAAATCCAGCCCTGCAAATTGATGATCGCTTATGACTATATTGATGAGAACATTTGAAAGAGCAGGATGGAACATTTTTCTTCAAAAAATGTCTAACCGTAAATGTCGTTTTTGGTTAACATTATCAAATTTATTGACAAAACTTTTTGTAAAAGTTTGCTAGTGTATAGCCAGCTTTAAATGTGGTGACTGCATTCGTTTTCTTTTTTTAGGCTTTTTATCTCCTTTATTTTCACCTGGTGATCTGGGCAGTAACAGTTATTTTCTCAACTTACTTTAAATGACCAAGCTGTCTGGCAAAAGTGTCAGTTGGCGTATTAAGACAAACCATATACCATTGACAGAGGTGCCTACAATGATCAGCATACCTGTATATGCATATTGTAAGCATTTGCATGCTGTAGCTCCTTATAAAGTGTTAGATGGAGTACAGCCTTAAAGTGTTACTAAACCCAGGAGCCTGCATTCACTATATCTGGTCTCCCACAGTACACAGAACATGGAAATGCAATTGTTTTAGTAAATATAAACTGCTAAATACCTTTCCTCATCATATAGCAGTCTTGTGACTTGTATCAATGTCTGGCTAAAGCTTGTAAGAGGAGTTTTCATTCTCCTCTGACTGTCCTATCGGGCTGCAGGACTCCTGACCCTCTGTCTGGAGTGGACAGTGCTGATTGGCCCTGTGCTGATCACATGCATCCTCCCAGGAAAAATAAAAAACTCTCCAGCAATACACACCAAACTGAGCATGTGCAGCTTGTCCCCTAGTCTCTGTTCTGTCAGCAGATGGATTGGGGACAGTGGACAGTGGAAGAAGGCAAGGACAGGTTTAAACAGCTTTTTTACACAATGCAGAGGATTAACCCCTTAGGTTCCACAGTGAGTATAACAAGCATGTTTTACTGCAGATACTGTACAGACTGATTTTAATGTTGTGGGTTTAGTAACACTTCAAAGCCCAACTCTGGGAGAATAAAAAAATCCTGCACTGCAGTAGGTTAACCACTTCCGGACCACCATATGCGGATATATGTTCGGTTTCCGATAATAGTGATGTCTGTGGCGGATTCACCGCAAGATCACTCTTATCGGGGGGGGAGAGCCCCCCCCCCCCCTGGCTCTCTGGTGTCGGCAGCGGCGGAGGCGGTCAGGTCCTCTTCCGTGTGTAGTATGGAGACGAGTGAGGAGAAGATGGCCCCCACCCATCTCCATACCATTGCAGGGCTGAAGCGACGTCAAAACGTCACTTCCGCCCATAGCTCTTAAAGGGCCTTTTTTTGTTATTGCATTTTTGTGTAAATATGAGATCTGAGGTCGTTTTGACCCCAGATCTCATATTTAAGAGGCCCTGGCGTGCTTTTTTTCTGTTACAGGGGATGTTTACATTCTTTGTAATAGGAATATAAGTGACAACATTTAAAAAAAAATAAAAGGTAAAATAAATAAGAAAAAAATCCCATGTTTAAAACACACCCCATCCCGCCAAGCTCGCGTGTAGAAGCGAATGCATACGTGAGTAGCACCCGCATATGAAAACGGTGTTCAAACCACATATGTGAGATATTGCCAGAATCAGTAGAGTGAGAACAATAATTCTAGACCTAGACCTTCTCTGTAACTCAAAACATGTAACCTGTAGAATTTTTTAAACGTCACCTATAGAGATTTTTAAGGGTAAAAGTTTGTCGCCATTCCACAAGTGGGCGCGGTTTTGAAGCGTGACATGTCGGGTATCAATTTATTTGGCATAACATTATCTTGCACAATATTAAAAAAATGGGCTAACTTTACTGCTGTCTTATTTTTGAATTAAAAAAAGTGTATTTTTTCCAAAAAAAGTGCGCTTGTAAGACAGCTGTGCAAATACGGTGTGACAGAAACTATTGCAGCGACCGTCATTTTATTCCCTAGGGCAGTGATGGCGAACCTTGGCACCCCAGATGTTTTAGAACTACATTTCCCATGATGCTCATGCACTCTGCAGTGTAGATGAGCATCATGGGAAATGTAGTTCCAAAACATCTGGGGTGCCAAGGTTCGCCATCACTGCCCTAGGGTGTTAGAATTTTTTTCATAATTTTTGGGAGTTTTAAATAATTTTCTAGCAAAAAAAACAAACAGTTTTTAATTTGTAAACAACAAATCTCAGAGGCTTGGTCCTTAAGTGGTTAAAGGCTTGTTTTGTCTAAGGTAGAGGAGAAACGGTTTTAAGTACCTGATCCCCCATTTACCAGCTGGCGGCGCTCCACCACAATATATGGTCCTTCTGCATCCTCACGTTCAGTGCAGGGCTATGGACCCTGCTTTAGTCCTGATGAAATCAAGACCCTAGATTGGTGGAGTGTGGGGTGCATACATTGCCGGGACAGGTCTAGCCACAGGGAAGAACAGAGGATCGAGTAAGTAAATCACCTTTTATTTTTCCTTGGGTATAAGTGAGCAATTAGCCCCCAAGGCATCGTTTTTTTTATTTGTCCTGAGTTGGATTGTAAGGGTTTTGGTTTTCAATACACTTTAAATCTAGTGTGTTGAGGGTGTTAAGTTGCAGTACCTGTTCTCCAGTAAAGTGATGATCATTAGATTTGCAGATCTTCAACATAACTGTGAATGAAGTTCAGGGAGCGCTCCTCCTTGCTACACTGGAGAGATGGAATGCTCAGCGACTATAGGAATTTGCATTATGACATCCTCCTAAAATTAAATATTGTACATCCAAGACATCCCAGAGTCTATAGAAAACTGTCAGCAAAGCGCTATTTACAGAAAGGGTCTTCACTTGCTTTTCTAACGTGTCCTAATGAAAATGACAGCTGGAATCTCATTGGTTTATAGAGGCATCACTACTGTTTTTTCTCCATTTTAAATTGGTCTCAATGGGACTTATTTATCAAACTGTCTGACTAAAGAAAAGTCTGGTTATCCAAATAAACTATCCATATTATCTCATTAGTCCTTCATTCCAGCGCAGTATGAATGTGTAAAGAGAAAAACCATGTTGCTGAGGGCTGTCTTTATAAAAAAAAAATATATGCTTAGTAATTTGCTAAGTGAAAGTAAATTTAAACTCATTTGTATGCGTACTGGGAGAAAAAAATAAATATTTTGTGACTTTTTCCTGTGCTGGATGAAAAAAATAAAAATAGAAAATACCGGATTCAGCCATTAGATGGTGCTAAGTATGATAGAAAACTTCTATGATACTGAGAGCCATCTAGTGGCCAAAGGTGATTGTTTTTTTTCCATTTTAAATTAAAGCAGTGTTCCGCTTAAAAAAATAAATAAAAAAAATTAAAAGTCAGCAGCTGCTAATACTGCAGCTTCTGACTTTTAATAATCATACACTTACCTATCCCAGGGTCCAGTGATGCGGGGGATCAAAGCCCCGCTCATCTCCCCCTGCCCCCGGTGCTGGCATTTTAACTGCGGGCACCCGGCTGTGGCTTCGCAACCGGGCACCCACTGCGCATGTGCGAGCCGTGTCCCAGATGATTGACAAGAGGGAGGGGAGAGAGGTGATCTCCCTTCCTGCGCCGAGGGAAGTGATGTCAGGAGCCCAGGTGCCGAAGGAGGGACCCCCTAGCAACAGGCATTTCGAGGTGAGTAAAAAAATAAATAAAAAAAAACTCTCCAAATGTTTTTTTTTTATTTATTTTTTTTAAACACAGTAATAATTTAAATTTTTTTGGGGTGGAATGCCATATGTTACCCTAACAGTTAACTACTTACCGACCGGAAGATTTCCCCCCTTAATGACCAGGTAATGTTTTGCGATACGGCACTGCGTCGCTTTAACTAACAATTGCGCGGTCGTGCAATGTTGTACCCAAACAAAATGGATGGCCTTTTTTCCCCACAAATAGAGCTTTCTTTTGGTGGTATTTGATCACTGCTGTGTTTTTAATTTTTTTGCGCTATAAACAAAAAATGAGTGACAATTTAAAAAAAAAATATATATATTTTTTACTTTTTGCTATAATAAATGTCCTCATCAGTTTAGGCCAATATGTATTCTTCTACATATTTTTGGTTAAAACATTTGCAATAAGCGTATATTGATTGGTTTGCACAAAAGTTATAGCGTCTACAAAATAGGGGATAGATTTATGCCATTTTTTTGATGATCTGCGATTTTAGCAGGACATTGCGGCGGACAGATCAGACACTTTTGACACCAATCAGAGCTAAAAATAGTAACGCATTGCCGCTGCCAGAGAAGATGTTAACACTAGGGAGCAATTAAGGGGATAAATGTGTTCCCTGGGAGTGTTTCTAACTGTAGGGGGGGGGGGGGGGGGGTAACTGAAGGAGGAGAAAGATCGCTGTTCCTAATCACTAGGAACAGTAGATATCTCTCTAACTACCCTGTCAGAACGGGATCTGTCTGTTTACATTGACAGATCTCCATTCTGGCTCTCGTTCCCACAATCGCAGAGGGGAGGTGGACATCGCGGGCCGACCACGCGCATGCCTGCTACAGCTCTTTAAAGGAGCCGACGTACACCTACGGCAATTTGGAGGAACATATAATGACAACGTCTCGTCGGCAAGTGGTTAAAGGGTAACGTCACTTTCATGGGGAAAAAAATAGCAGATAAAGAAAAAATAATATAGCATATACAATTGCAACACAAGTCATATTGTAATTGACTATTAAAAACGCCCTTTCCTTTTCCATCTGCAGCTCTGTAATTTTCTGCCAATGCAATGCAAAATATATGGCTACCTGGAGGCATTCTGGTCACAGAAAGTGTCCGGAACACCCCCCCCCCCCCCCCCCAAACATAATTTCTTGCTTGTGTGATTGACTCACTGATTTTCCCAGAAGTCTGCACTAAGATACAAGTCAGATTTTTGGCATCCCCTGCAACAAACATGTCATTTTTGGTGAGACACTCCTCATTAGAGCCCTGCATGTGCTGCAGCTGATTGATGATTATGAAAACACTCCCATTAGATTCACACATGGACACAGACAAACACACAGGGATTTCTTCAGAAAAAACAAAAGGTAGGAATCTACAACAACGTTTGTTAAAATTCCTGCAATGTACATTTATCACCCAGAGCAGGAATATTTTTATTACGCAACAAAGGTGGAGTTACGCTTTAACATTTTATATTCCTGACATATGCCTGTTGTACCATGTACTTGTGCTAGATAGTATCCTGTTCTCTTTGTATTTCTTCCTTTGCGGGAATACCTGGTGGTCCTGCCAGTTTCCAGAAATTTCAAACTGACCACACTAGGCATAGAGGTACATCCTTCTGAGGCTGCTTCACACTGAATGCGGAAGCCGTTAGCAGTAAAGCGCCGCTGTTTGAGGGTTTTTTTGCTTTTGCAACGCTTTTCAGCCGATAGCGGGGCACTTTTAACCCCTAAGAAGGGGTTAAAAATTCCCGTGTTGCAGCACTTTTCAGGCACTTCGGAAGAGCTTCCCATTCATTGCAATGGGCAAGGGTGTTTTGGGAGTGCTGTATACAGCGATCCCCAACCCCCCAATAGATGCTGCTTCCAGGACTTTTCCGAACGTCCCGCAAGTGCACCGCCCGGGTGTGAAAGCACCCATTCTAGAGAATGGGAGGCAGTTTTCAGGCGCTTTACAGGTGCTATTTCTAGAGCTAAAATGCCAGAAAACTGCCTCTGTGTGAAAGGGGTCTTAATGTGGTCAGTTTATTGGCTGAGCTGGGGGTATAGCCTGCCTGTCCTCCAGTGCTTTTTGTCCCCCCGTGTGATGACAAAAAAAAAGTAAAATAAAAACTTTTTTTTGTAAATTGTCAAAAATAAAAGTTATACCCAAGCACATAAAATCCCCCCAAATCTTTTTGAAGCCCCCCTTCTTAGTTTTTTCGCTGTGCAGGGAGCATAGCCTGCCTGTCCTCCACTGGTTAAGACTTTTGTTGACTTGTCTCCCCTCCTGCGCAGCCATTTACTGGGAAGATCAGTGATCTGCTGTTTCTCCTCCCCTAGGTCTTTTAGACCCCCAGATGTCTCATTAAAGAAAACCTATCACCAAAAAATCATTACATAGGGGACTTTTTGTTCTCCATGTGATGACAAAACTGAAAAACACTGTTTTGTAAATTGTCAAAAATGAAAGTTAAAAACGCACATGTCGGGGGTGCCTACACATAAAAAAGTTGATTGTTCCTGAAGTGCGAACAATAATTCTGGCACCAGACCTCCTTTGTAACATTAAACTGATGACCTGTAGGGGCTTTTAAAGAATCCCTTAAGAAAAATATAGGGTACTGAAGTTTTTTTTGCCATTTTATGGGAGTACGCAAATTTAAGGTTGACATGTTGGATATCTATTTAATCGGTGCAACCCCTTCTTTTATATTTTATCAAAAAATAGGGTAATATATTGAGATTGTGTGCCCTAAAATTAACTTTAGAGTATTTTTTACTGAAATTTTGCATTACCTAGGCCTTTGTGGTGATATTGTGTGACATAAAAAAATGGAACTACCACTATTTTATTCTTTAATGTGTTTTCTTTCAGGAAATATGTAATGTTTTGGTGGTTTATGCAATCTTCAGGCCTAAAATTATATTTTAAACATGTGGAAACAACACAAAAAACAGCTCTGCCAGCAAAAGGATTAAATCTCAGCTTTAAGAAATCAGAAAATTCTCCCTTGCAATGTGGCTGCGCCTGCACTGCAAGGGTTAACTACTTGTTTAATATAGGGGAGAGTAAAAGCATTTTTATATACCCGATCCTCCCCTCCACCAGCGGTGGACTTTAACTTAGCATCACTATTATATCCAATGCAGTTATGATATTGGTGACATTAAGACCTTAGAGCACTGGAATATGGGGGAGAAGATGCCGTGGGGACCACTCTAGGAGCGCAGATGAGCAGAAAACTAGCTAAGTAAATCTTCTTTTCCAAGCCCCTAGACCTAAGCAAGCAGTTAAATCTTGCCATGCAGATGCGGTGCCATGACAAGGGTGAATTTTTGAAGTTGGACTTTAATTTAAAACAAAAAAAAGTACATGCAGGCACTAGATGGCTCTCGGCATCAGAGGACTTATCTTTGATACTTACAGCCATCTAGTGGCCAAATGCAGTACTTTCCATTTTTTTCAAGTTTCCTACACATATCTCCGTGGAGGCCCGGGAGCGGCCTGCACAGGAAGGCTCCGTTTCAGGGTCAAATTCAGGCAAAAATTCAGCCCCGATTCGTCCCTGAAACGAACAACATGGACGCACCGGACCCCTGCTGCAAACCGCATCTGACTTACTGTAGCTGTGAACCCAGTCTAAACCAAAGACATTCATCCAGCACAGGAAATTGTTGTATAACATTTATTTTTTTTTTGCCCCATTTTCATAGAAGGAATGTAAATGTACTTTCACTTAGAGAATTTCTGTGCAAATTTCTTATAAATACACCCCTAAGGAATCATTTACACTTGCTTCAACTTTAACACACAAAGCCCCTACCACTTTTTTATGTGTTTTTGATGCTTCTGCAATGCTTTGGTGGTGCTTCAATACTTTTTTGAAGCTTTAATGTAGCTTGGCAAATGCTCTTTGTGAGTTGATTTTCAAATTGTTTTAAAGGAGCTCAGTAGTACCCCCACTCAGCAGATCCCCAGCTCATTAGTACCCATGGTTAGCAAATCCCCAGCTCATTGGTACCCCTGTTCATCAGACCACCAGCTTATTGGTACCCTAATTCAACAGATCCCCTACTCAGTAGTACTCCCAGCTATGCTGATGCCCCACTAGTATGCACAGCTTTGCTGATGCCCCACTCAGTGGTAGCGCCCAGCTCTACTTATCCCCTGCTCAGTAGTAACTACCAGCTCTACCTGTCCCCTGCTCAGTAGTAAACCCCGGCTCTGCTGATGCCCCACTCAGTGGTAGCGCCCAGCTCTACCTATCCCCTGCTCAGTAGTAACTCCCAGCTCTACTTATCCCCTGCTCAGTAGTAAACCCCCCGGCTCTGCTGATGCCCCACTCAGTGGTAGCACCCAGCTCTACCTATCCCCTGCTCAGTAGTAAACCCCGGCTCTGCTGATGCCCCACTCAGTGGTAGCGCCCAGCTCTACCTATCCCCTGCTCAGTAGTAACTCCCAGCTCTACTTATCCCCTGCTCAGTAGTAAACCCCGGCTCTGCTGATGCCCCTCTCAGTAGTAACCCCCAGTCCTTCTGATCCTCTGGTTTGCTGATCCTCCTCCCTCTCTGGTCCTCGTTCACTTCCCGCTGTATTGCTCCCACACTGCACACCGAATGTGACATTGCTAGTTTCTCCTGTTCCCCAGCTCTGCTGATCCTCTACCTCTTAGTCCTTTCTCTCTGGCCCCATACTCATCTGCTATAGCGTTCCAAAGTTGCACACCATGTCTGTCTGCTAGTTGCTCCATTACTGTCCAGATTCCACTCACCTTCCTGCTGCACAGCTGATGTGACGTCTGTACCAGACACTTCCAGAATATACATGCATGAACTGGAAGTGACTGCTGGTAGCATCTTCCTGGTTAGAGTGTTGGTTTCACAGTGCATCCTGGGATATCTCATACCTAAATATACCTCCAAAACAAAGCAAATCTAACACTGAAAAAAAGCCCCTCAATAGCTGCAGGTGCGGTTAGCGAGCTTTGTCTTAGACTTCTATGGACGCTATGGAGATGCTTTGAAGCACCAAGAAAGCGACATGCGGTATCATTTTTGAGACTAAGCAAAGCAGACACCACGTATAAACAGGACACTGTAAGCTTATCATTTTACTTAGTGACAGGTGCTTTGATTGGCATTCAGAGCGCTTTAAAAAAAGTGTGTCCAATGCCACATTTTGAAGCAAGTGTAAACAAGCCCTAATGCCGCGTACACACAACCGTTTTTTCCGTTAGAATAAACCGACAGTTTTTCCGACGGAGTTCCGCTTAAACGGACTTGCCTATACACGATCACACCAAAGTCCAATTATTTAGAACACGGTGACGTACAACACATACGACAGGACTAGAAAAAGGAAGTTCAATAGCCAGTAGCTAATAGCTGCCCGTGCGTTGTTTTTGGTCCGTCGGAAAAGCATACAAACGAACCGTTTTCCCGATAGAAATTGATTCCGTTGGAAAGATTTAAAACATGTTCTATTTCTAGGTCCATCAGAATTTTCGAAAAAAAAGTCCGCTAAAGCCCACACACGATCGGATTATCCGATGAAATGATTCCGTCTGACTTTTTCTGCCGGAAAGTCCGACCGTGTGTACATGGCATAAATATTCTGTTTATAAAACATTCATTGGATGAATGTCTCAGGCACTTGTGCAGGCTAGATGACATTTCCCTATATGTTTTGAAAAAGAATAATTCCGGTGATCATCTGCACATCTAATGGCCAGAATGTACAGTAAAACCTTGGATTGCGAGCATAATTCGTTCATGCAAACATGCTTGTAATCCAAAGCACTTGTATATCAAAGCAAATTTCCCCATAGTAAATAGTGGAAGTTCAGATGAATCGTTCCACAACCATTTATTCATAGGGCTTTCCATTTATAGTCCATATAAAAAGATCATAGCAATGTGATAGGTTGTGTAACCATAAAATGTCCATCCACAAATGGCCGCCTCCACAAGGGGATTAGAAGCTAAATCCAGCAGGAGCTACAGAGTATAAAAGAGAAGAGAGGGCCTCTAAGTGTAGCAATATGAATACATTTAATGAAGGTACAACATTTAGCAAATCACATGATTAAAAGAGGCACATCTAGGTATACAGGCATCCGTGGTAAAGCTGTCCTCATAGACCGCCCTCCGCAGTGCCGGCTCTCACCGCAGTTAGTCTGCAATCTTGACCGGGAAGACTACCCTGCAGTAGAGCAATCTGAAACCGAGGCATGGAGCGCAGAGTGGAAGGCATGACTTAGATAGCGGTGCGGAGGTTTATCTGTGTGGACAACTTTACCCCGGATGCCTGCATACTTAGATGTGCCTGTTTTAATCATCAATCATGTGAGTTGGTAAATGTTGTACCTTCATTAAATGTAAACATATTACTACACTTAGAGGCACCTCTCTTCTCTTTTATACTCAGTTGTGACGTGATGCTACTTGTATATCAAGACATCGCTTGTTTATCAAGTCAAATTTTTTTTTTTAAATTGTGCTTGTATTGCAAAACGCTCTCCAACCAACTTACCCTCAAACCAAGGTTTTACTGGAATATATTTTTTTCATTGATACATTTCAGAAAACTATACCACATTTTGGCCACTAGATAGAGCTGACGAATGAATCTATTATAGAAAATACAGGGAAATTTCTTCCAGCCTGCACACGTTTGTGACATTCACCCAACTAATAATTTGTAAATAGACCCCTGTAATAGATAAATTCCTATTTATAAAAAAAAATAAAAAATTGCAGATCTATTCATTTTTCGAAACTGCATTTACATATGTGCTGCAAGTTTGAAAATTACTTGCTAAGCTATTTCTAGACTTGCCAGGCTTCACAAGTTCATTGCACAATTGCAGGAAGTCCGCATTGCATGATTTCAGGTCCACTTTCTTTGCAAACATTTTGCTGCAGGTTCTGGTTCAGTTATGTTGTGCGAACGTCATCCCACCACAGGGGTCAATATGGCTGAATTTTCAGGCTGTAGACTTGCAGAGCTCTTGATGTAGACTCACCAGTGCAACTTTGCTTTTGCTAGAGACTTGGGTAAATGAGAACAAGGTTTGGGACTTTATATGAAACATGCAGCCGGGGAGGTAACAGCACAATTATGTCTGGTGGATAAACCATAATTGTGACCAAATGCATACAATATCATATAGTAAAACAAGGAAACTTTAATTTCATAACATAATACATAATAGCATATTGTCATAGCCGTATATTGGTATCACATTAGTAACATCATAAAAACGCCGGACTTGATGTGTGTCTCCACAGTAATAGGTATATTGTGTGTTCAAGTTGGTAGAATCCAAAAGAACATGTAATAGGTAGTATATGAACGTAGCATAGAAGAGATACAGTAAATAGAGACACAACATAAGAGGACACAAGAAAAGGAAATAGGAATTGAACTAGCACATCTGAGAGATGTAATATTCTAAAAATGAATATAGTACCAAAATTCCTGTATCTCTTCCAGGCGTTATCTATTTCTATCCCCATGGTCATCTTTTGTCAAATTCGAGCTGAGTTCACAAAATTTATTTGGGCGAGTACACGCCCAAGGATTAACAGAAGTCTGTTGACATTATCTAAAGAAGCAGGAGGAATTGCGGCACCAGACTTATATAAGTATTATCAGGCCGCCCAGCTCGGCAGAATAATTGACTGTGCCATGGTTATGCGGTGATCTTCCTGTGTTTGCTTACCTCCCCTCATGTGTTCAGCCACTTCCACCTGGTGGTTTTTATAACCTCTCCTCTAAGCATAGCTCCACCCCAGGCCCCATCAGGGAACCCTATATTAACCTGTGCACTGCAAGCCATCGGTGCTGATCAACCATTGTGTATTTGGCTTCCTGGTTCCTGCTTGCTGTGTGCTCTATGTTTGACTCTGTTACCGACCTTGGCGTGTTCTCAACGATTCCTGTCTGCTTGTGACCTTGACCTTTTGCATGTCCCTGACCATCCCTGTCTGCCTGTGACCCTGAACTTTTGGCATGTACTCTGTTGTTCCTGTCTGCTAGTTGCCCTTACCTCAACCGTATCCCCTTACTATCCTTGTCGTTCCAGCCTGCTGCTTCCTTCTCCTGTAGTCTACTGTGAGCGTGAGCTGTGAGGCCCTAGGGGCCGCGACCTGGAGCCAGACTGCAGCGAAGTCCATCCTCACCACTGGAGGCTCTGGTGAACACCTGCTGGCTCTAAGGCCGCGTACACACGCGCGGACTGTTCGCCCAACTTTGTCCGTCCAACAGTTTCGGCAAACAGTCCGCTCAAACTTAGCATGGACGGACATGGCCACACACGACGGACGAACAGTTTGCTGAAACCGTGCGCGATGACGTTTCGGCACGCACGACGGATCGAAAATTTCGACGTCCAATACACTGCAATGCAACCTTCCGACGTGGAAATCCTTTCTGAGCATGCGCGAGACTTAGTTGGCCGAACAAGCCTACACACGAGCGAACAGTCCGCTGAAACCTTGTTTCAGCGGACAGTTTTTCGGAATTTCCGTAAGACCTTGTTCGGCCAACTGTCCGCTGAAACTGTCCGCTAAAGCCCCACACACGAGCGGACTGTCCGCCCAAACACTGTTCAGCGGACAAGGTTGGGCGAACAGTCCGCCCGTGTGTTCGTCCGTCGTGTGTGGCCATGTCCGTCCATGCTAAGTTTGAGCGGACTGTTTGCCGAAACTGTTGGACGGACAAAGTTGGGCGAACAGTCCGCGCGTGTGTACGCGGCCTTAGACTCCGCGCCCTGGGGAATCTGTGCTCTAGCTTCCATTGGGATATGTGTTAGTGATCCTGTAGACCTGTGTCCTGAATCTCCCTGGGTACAATCCGCAGCAGTCAGTCCTACGGTCCACTACCTAGCGGTGCACTTCCGACTCCTACGGAGTGCATCTGTCACCTGGTCTCAGGTGACCTGACAGTTTGATCAGCCATGGACCCAGCTGATGTGCCGCTACCCGCAGATGATCCACTGCAGGGCTTAGTTCGCAGACTTGAGACCCAAGAATCACATCAGACCCAGGTGATGCGATTCCTTCAGGATTTGGCATCCCGTGTTGAACAGGTTCAGGCCTCATTAGGACCCCGCTTCAACAACCTCAACCGCTATCTGCCGCTGCACCTATCGCATCAGTCGCAGCCACACATTTATTACAACTACCAGCTCCGGCCCGTTTCTCTGGGGACTCCAAGGCTTGCAGGGGGTTCCTTAGCCAGTGTACAATTCATTTTGAACTTCAGCCCCAAAACGTCCTGTCCGATCGGGCGAAAGTAGCATATATTATATCCCTCCTGTCCGGCGAGGCGCTAGCTTGGGCTGCGCCTCTGTGGGAACTGAATGATCCAGTGGTTTCTAGCCTGTCTGATTTCTTGAAACTTTTTTGGAATATCTTCGAGGAACCGGGTCGTGTCTCCTCAGCAGCTAGCGCTCTTTTACGTCTCCGTCAAGAGTCCGCTTCTGTGGGACAGTATGCTCTTCAGTTCCGTATCCTTGCAGCTGAATTGAGCTGGAATAATGAGGCCCTAGTTGCAACCTTTTTACATGGCCTCTCTGATAGAGTGAAGGATGAATTAGCAGGAAGATCCCTTCCTGCTGATCTGGACAATGTCATCACCTTGTGTAACTAGATCGATATTCGCTTTCAGGAGAGGGCACTGGAAAAAAGACACCAGCACTCCCCGTTCTTTAGGCAGCCTGAGCTCCCAGTCCCTTCTCTTCAATCCGAGGAGCACCCCCTGCCTGCGGAGGAACCTATGCAGTTGGGCCGGACAAAGTTATCTCCCGAAGAACGCGCTAGGCGCAGAACTCTGGGCCTATGCCTCTATTGTGGGGCTAAAGGTAATTTCCGTGACACTTGTTCTCTTCGTCCGGAAAAACGCTCAGGGCTAATACATCTCGAAGGTGGAGTATTAGACCCTGAAATATCACCTTCACCTTCTCGTTTTCTCCTTTCTGTGTTGCTTCATGTTGGTGCTTCCTCTCGTTCGGTCTCAGCACATCTGGATTCCGGAACCGCTGCCAATTTCATGGATTGGGATACTGCATCCTCCATGAGACTTACCCTTTTGCCCCTTACAATGCCATTGGTGGTCTTGGCGATTGATGGCACTGTTCTCCCAGGGGGCCCTATCCGCTTCCAGACCCTTCCTGTTAAGATGTGAGTAGGGACACTCCACCAGGAGTGGATATCCTTCCTTGTCTTACCTAAGGCTTCATCTACTATCATATTAGGTCTTCCTGGGTTACGGCTCCATTCTCCACATGTTGATTGGTCTGCTGGACAGATCCTGGCTTGGGGTTCCACCTGTTCCCCTTCCTGCCTACTCAAGGGTACCCCAAAAGAGAAACTTCCTGTTACCACCATCCCAGTATCTTCTGCTCTTCCCGCTGTATATAGCAATCTCTGGGATGTGGCCTGCAATAGTCGGACTGGTGCACTCTCTAGGTCATGTGATACTCTGGATGAGGGGCCCACCTATGAACCTGAGTCGATCCTTCACTCCAGTTTGCATAACCATTTACCTTTGCCTGTCCCTAATCTCCCTTGGACGCACAGCCAGGCTAACTTGTCTGCAAGTTCCACAGTCGCTATGCCCTGAGATGGTCGCTACACCTGACAATACTATTCAGTCGGCCTCTGCACCAGTTATGCCAGTCCAGCCCATGCCCAATGAGCTTCCTGCTTCTTGTTCAGGACCTTCTGTAACCTGGCCTCACCCTACTGCTACTATGCCCGTTCAAACTCGTTTAAGAGGCTCAATCCATCCTTTGGATAGAATACCTCATTCGGCCAGGTGGGGTTTTTAATCTTTTTCTCAGGGCTCTCTGCATTCTGTTTGTGTTTCAGCTATCCAGCTTGACTCTTGTAACATGTCACCTTCTAACCAACCTGACCTCAGGGATCCACTGACCCCTGCCCAGTCTAGTGGTCCTGTGCTGGATATCCAGCTCCACTTTAAGGGTCTGGGGGACCCTGCTCAGACTCCTGATATTCTCATGCCCTTACCCATTCCTAAAAAGACTTTAGTCCTCAAGCCCTCTCGTCCTCTCCCTACCTCGGTTCCGGTCTCTGAGGATAATCTAAAATACGAGGTTAGTCAAGTTTTGGATTCCCGGCTCCGTAAAGGCATTCTTCAGTACCTCTTACATTGGAAAGGGTTTGGCCCTGAGGAGAGGTCTTGGATCACTGCATCTGAGGTCTTTGCTCCTTGTCTGTTAAAGAGGTTCCATCTGGAGTTTCCCTTTAAGCCTGGATCCAGACAAGGGAGGGGGAGGCCTCGTAAGGGGGAGTGTACTCTCATGGTTATGCAGTGATCTTCCTGTGTTTGCTTACCTCCCCTCATGTGTTCAGACTAAGAGGCTAGCCACTTCCACCTGGTGGTTTTTATAACCTCTCCTCTAAGCATGGCTCCCCCCCCAGGCCCTATTAGGGAACCCGATATTAACCTGTGCACTGCAAGCCATCGGTGCTGATCATTGTGTATTCATTGTGTGTTTGGCTTCCTGGTTCCTGCTTGCCGTGTGCTCTATGTTTGACTCTGTTACCGACCTTGGCGTGTTCTCAACGATTCCTGTCTGCTTGTGACCTTGACCTTTTGCATGTCCCTGACCATCCCTGTCTGCCTGTGACCCTGAACCTTTGGCGTGTACTCTGTGGTTCCTGTCTGCTAGTTGCCCTGACCTCAACCGTATCCCCTTACTATCCTTGTCGTTCCAGCCTGCTGCTTCCTTCTCCTGTAGTCTACTGTGAGTGTGAGCCAGACTGCAGCAAAGTCCATCCTCACCACTGGAGGCTCTGGCGAACACCCGCTGGCTCTTAGACTCCGCACCCTAGGGAATCTATGCTCCAGCTTCCATTGGGATCTGTGTTAGTGATCCTGTAGACCTGTGTCCTGAATCTCCCTGGTGTACAATCCGCAGCAGTCAGTCCTAAGGTCCACTACCTAGCGGTGCACTTCCGACTCCTACGGAGTGCATGTGTCACCTGGTCTCAGGTGACCTGACAAACTGGTATAGACACAGGGATTATAAATTGTGGACCACCATTGAACAACACATAAGCCCAGTCCCAATAAATAGAGCCACATGGTGTTATGCAGCCTTACCCCCCACGGTAAAAACACATCCTACAATAGGCCCTACACTCCATATAGTTTCTAGGATAGTTCAGAAACCTAAATTTTCCACCCCAAATTCCCCTCTGTTTCCCATTTTGGAAAATCCAGATTTAGAGCCAGGAGTATTTGGGAAATTGAGAGAGAAAGGGTGCTTTCAAGCCTCCCATTTCTCGATCTCTAATAAATGGCCAACAATAGAACTTCTAATGCAACAGGCAGGACAATATGAAATACCTTTCTGGCAAGCACAACAGATAAGACATTTCTTGGAAACACTGGGACCGACGGAAAGTTATGGACGACCACGTACAAAATTTGAGAGGTATTGCGAAGAGAAGGGGCCCCTTCCCCATATTATCTCTATGATGTACGCACTGTTGACAGCACCTCCAAAGGACCTTATAATGACAAGTCTGGTTAAATGAGAGAGAGATCTGGACCAAACCAAACCAAACATCAGACCAACATCAGAAAATAATACACCTGACGCTAAAATCATCTAGGTGTAATAAGATACAGGAGCTGAATTACAAATTATTAACATGTTGGTACTATACTCCATCAATATTGAACACATTTTTCCCAGACGCTTCAGATGGCTGCTGGAGAGACTGCCAAGAAAGAAGTACTATATTACATATTTTTTTGGTTATGACCAGTAATTAGACAGTTCTGGCAAGAAGTACAGAGAATTACTCAATTGTTTACTGAATATCAGATCCCTGAGGACCTGGCATTTTTCCTATTACAACGTTTACAAATCCCAATTGAGAGATGTAAGAACTTGCTGGTATGCCACTTGGTAAATGCAGTAAAAAGCTGCATTCCAATGTGTTGGAAGGAGCCAAGAGCACCCCAGATTTCCACGTGGATTAATAGAGTTTGAAGAATTGGAATAATGGAAAATTTAAATACCTATGTTTCCGGATAGAATGGAAAGTACTTCCCAAATATGGGCCTCCCAGGGATATTTTCCTACAAACGGAGGAGGGAAGAGGTTGATGGGAGAGGAGCAAGGAGAGTAGGATATGTAGGAATGATAAATGGGGGATAAATGGGGGGATATAGTTAAATGGCCCTGAATCCCTCTGGACGGGGAGGCCCGGTGGGATGGGTGTTTTTTTTTATTTTATTTATTTTTTCTGGGGCTCGTTTTAGAGGCCCTTTCGACCCAGGCCACAGAGTAGGAGGGGGTAAAGGGGAACTGTTTTTTGTGTTATATGTATTAAAATATAAAACGACAGTAAGGCAGACCTTAGATTTGGATATTATGCCTGAGTTTGAAATATGTTTGTAAAATGAAGAATTAAGGAAGTGGTATGCCATTGTAAACTTATTTCTGTATCCCTGTAAAGAAATAAAGAATAAAAAAAAGAAAAAAAAAGAAAGCAAGTAGCATAGAAGGCATCAGATAACGCAACGCATTTCGTGGCTACATTGCCAATCTTCGGGAGCAGATGCAATATAGATGTCTATAGAAGTATATAGTAATTAAAAGGAATAGTACAAGAGTAAATCCCCCACTCATACTTACAGACCAGTCATGATTCTGGGTGTGGGTAGTGGAGGGACAGAGCCAGCTGGGTGGATCATTACCTCCCGGGCTGCATGTTTCATATAAAGTCCCAAGCCTTGATCCCATTTACCCAAATGTCGGGGATGGTACAATACAATGTCCTCATATAAAGTCCCAAACCCTTTTCTCCCTTGCTAGAGACTTGTCACACAAATTTGCTACAAACTGGAAAAGTGTCAACTAGAAGTTGGGCTTCAAGTGCTCTGCAAGTGTACAACTGGACAGTGAGAATGCGCAGCAAGTTAAAAGACAATTCAACAGTACTGCCATAAATGTGTGGAAAGTTATCCTTGCTATCTGGGGTGTGATTGCTGACAGAATGGAATGTTACCCTGTTTCCCCTAAAATAAGACCTAGTGTGATTGTCGGTGATAGCTGCAATAAAAGCCCTACCCCCCAAATAAGCCCTAGTTAAAGTCCTTGTAGGTCTTCTTTTCAGGGTAGGGCTTATTTTTGAGGAAACAGAGTAGGGCTTATTTGGGTGGTAGGGCTTATATTGCAGCCAACACCGACAATCACGCTAGCTCTTATTTTAGGAGAAACAGGGTACTAGGCTATTTTTCTCCAGTGCAAATGTTCTTCATCCATATGAACAATTAACCCACTCCCGCCCAGCTCCAACATTTCTTTATTGAGCTAATATGTCTGGAAACCAGATTGGCTGTCACAATGGTCACATAATCATGAACCAATCCTGCCAGTCCCCAATCATTACTAGAGACTGGGATATGTCTTTGAGCATGCTCTCAGCACAGAAAGTTCTGCTGCTCAGGAACGCACATGTGCGACTTGTGAGCATGAAAGCCTACTCTCTTTGCTGCCACATATATGCATTATGTGAGCAGCAAGAGGTTAAGGAAAATGCTACATTTTGGCCACTAGATGATGCTGACAATCACAGTAAATAAGTATTTACTTCCTATGATCATCAGCTCCATCTAGTGACCATTATACAGTATTTACCTTACTCGTGCTATTCCTATGAATGAAGAACATGCAACATAAAGAGAAAATTGCCTAGTACCATTTGATTTTGCCAGTGAATGCATACACAGCTTCACATGACAAAGACTGCTGATTTTTTTTTTATATATACTCCACAAGGGCCCATAGTTTGTGTGGTCACTTTTATGAAAAATATCTGCCAAAGATGAACTTAGCCTTTGATTTGAATATACGTGCCTTTTTTCTATTTTAACTTCTGCTTTTTGATAAGTTTAAACATAAAAAGGGAAGTGAAGATGCACAGATAACCGAATCTAAAACACAGAAAAGGCGTTCTTTATAAGCGTAAGTGTATGTAAGTGTAAGAATATTATAAAAAAAAAAAATTTAAAATGACATATTCCAAACTTTCGGGAGTTTAGTTTGAAAAACAGGACTAGAGCTGGGGTGCAGGGACAGTGATCATCTATGTTCTCAGAGTTGATGGAAGAAACCTGCATGAGCTGACATGTTGCACAAGGAGAAGGCAGCTCCGTACTTGTCTACTGTGGTTATTCCCAGATAGTAAGCAATTGTACTGCAAGCTCAAAAATGACTTGTTAAACTGGTTGTGAACCCACTTAAAAAAAAAAAAAAAGAACACCTGCAAGACAAAGGCATAATGAGCTAGTATGCACAGCATACAAGCTCATCATGTAATACTCACCTGAGATTGAAGCCCTCGCTGAGGTGCCCCTACACCACTCCGGAGGTCAACATCACTCCCAGGGGTTACTTCCGGGTATCGCAGCTCCGGCGCTGTGATTGGAGCAAAATGCCGATGGCGTCACTCCCGCGCATGCGCACGGTAATGGCACACTCACTGAAGCAATGACACGTACATGCCATTGCTTCGGCTCGTGTAAGTTCGCATGTGCCTATGACGTCGGCACATGCAAATACAGGGGATATCTCCTAAACCGTGCAGGTTTAGGAGATATCCTGGGTAGCTACAGATAAGCCTTATTATAGGCTTACCTGTAGCACAAAGTGGTCTGTAAGGGTTTACAACCACTTTAAGCTATTGCTAGACTTGCCAGGTTTCACAAGTTTGTTGCACAATTGCAGCAAGTCCGCATAGCATGATTCCAGATCAACTTTCTTTGCAAATATTCTGCAAGTCTGCTGCAAGTTCTGGTTCAGTTACAATGTGCAATAGTCATCCCACCACAGGGGTCACTGTGGCTTAATTTTCAAGCTGTAGATTTTCAGAGCTCTTGCTGTAGACTTGCAACTTTGCTCTTGCTAGAGACTTGCCACGCAAATTTGCTACAAATTGTAAAAGTGGAAACTAGAAGTTGTGCTTCAAGTGCTCTGCAAGTATGTAACTTGCCAGTGAAAATGTGCAGTATGTTAACAGACTTACAATTCAACATTGCCATACATTTGTGCCAAGTTGTCGTTGCTATCTTGGTTAAAGTAGAACTAAAGGCAAAACTTTTTTTAAATGTATTTATTGAAAAGTGAAGGCGTCAACCACTGCTACATCCCTAATCGTATGTAGAACAAAAATTTTCTCCCATGGGACTTTAATGCAGCAACACAATCTTTACCATGAAATCATGCTTTGTACAAAATGTAAGAACATATACATAAAAACAATGGGCTTCATTCACAATGCAGTATGGAGCACCTTAAAAAATGCGGTAAAATACCACTCAGCATTTTTCAAAAAGTTTTTTGGCATTCACAAAGAAAAAACGTTACTAAAATAGTACATTTATGAAGTCATCCCTTTTGCGGTGAAAACATGTGGTAGTTTAAAGCCTGTTGGTAGCCAGCATATCTATTTACAGTAGTAAATACCACGCTGTCAAGGAGTGGGCAGCCGCCGACGTCCTTAACAATCAGTAACTGTCATGGTTGTTAAGGAGCTTGCGGCCACCACATCTTTCACAAATGATGAGCTTGGCGTTTGCCCGTTCGGCGAAGCCAGAACTTTGTGGGCCGTTAGTGTCATATTCGTGTGGCGCTCACGGCCCACTGTGCACTGCAGAATCGCAGTGCATTGCTGGCTGATGATTGGCCAAGCATGCACTGTGACCCGCATGCTTGGCCAATCACAGCGCCGGCAGCGAGGAGAGCCATAATTGGCCACAGGCAGGATGCCTGTATCCAATTATAGCTCAGGGGGTTTAGTACACCCCCCACACTATATAAGGCCGCCTGAGCGGCGGCCTTGTGTAGTGTGTTGTGGCGTTCATAGAGAGACAGAGAGGCAGGGACAGTGTCTTAATTTCTTGTGAACCTAGCGCAATTACAGTCGGTGTATTGTGCCCCCTGCACAGTGTACACCTAAAGCTACCCCAATTGCTGGTGTTGTTCTGGTCCTATATGACAGGCAGCTGCAGCAGTTACAGTCGGTATATTGTGCCCCCTGCACAGTGTTTACCTGAAGCTACCCCAATTACTGGTGTTGTTCTGTTGCTATACCACAGGCGGCTGCAGCAGTTACAGTAAGGGTATTGTGCCCCCTGCACAGTGTACACCTGAAGCTACCCCAATTGCTGGTGTTGTTCTAGTCCTATACCACAGGCAGCTGCAACAGTAACAGTCTGTGTATTGTGCCACCTGCACAGTGTACACCTGAAGCTACCCCAATTGCTCGTATTCTTCAGATCCTATACCACAGTCGGTGTACTGTGACATCTGCTGTGTGTGCACCTAAAGCTACCCCAATTGCTGGTGTTCTCATCTCCCTGCAGGCCATTAGTATGTCTGGAAGGCCAGCAAGGAGAGGCAGACAGTCAAGAGCCAATAAAAGAGGGCAAGCAGGCTCTGTGTCCAGAGGCAACAGTGCTGGTCATGGACGCGGTGCATCGTCATCAGCACGTGGCCATGGGACACGCTTGTCCTTATTTTCACCAGCTGGACGCGTTGAGCTGCAAAATGCCAAAGACTAGGTAGAGTGGACGACCAAGCCCTCCTCATCCTCCTCATCCTCTCTCACCCTGGCTCATGGTACTGGCAAAGCAGCTGCAAACGCGGCCTTCTTCCTCATCTCAATGGCATCAGTCACTCCTTCCCTAGACCCACCATATCCTCCTGGGGAGTCCCCCAATCTGTTTGAGCACAGTGTTGGGTACATGCTCTAGGAGGATGCCCAGCGTTTTGAAGGCTCTGATGATGATATCCAGCTAGAGGAAGGCAGTAGCTTGAGCCCAGGGAGAGGGGATGCCCAAGGAGGACAGCAATCTGGCAGTCGTGTTCCACCAGCTGCAGCATACGGCCAGGTTTGCTAATGAAGAGGGGGGGTGATGAGGTCACTGACTCCACATGGGTGCCTGATAGGAGAGAGGAGGAGGAGCAGGCACATCTCCAACGAGGCAGGATGCCCTTCAGGGGCCAGCTTCATGGCAGCGCACTGACTGAATCACACTGCAGAGCTCCGCCTGTGCAGGGTGCTGCCTCTGCGCGTTATTCCAAAAGTCCTTTGGTGTGGGCCTTTTTTGAGACGAGTGCATCAGATTGCATCACTGCTATTTGCAACATATGTCTCAAGCGTATCTCGCATGGCCAAAACATCAGCCGCTTGGGCACCACGTGCTTGACCAGACATATGTTGACCTGCCAAGCAGTTCGTTGGCAAGCAAACCTTAAATACCCACACCAAAGAACAAAGCGGACCTCTCCTTGCTCCTCATCAGGTGGGATCTCCAACCCCACTGTACCTTCAGTCCTCTCTGAAACCTGCACTGAGAGGAATGAAGGTGTAGAATTA
The DNA here is from genome assembly GCF_037356315.1 of Lithobates pipiens. Taxonomy (NCBI): domain Eukaryota; kingdom Metazoa; phylum Chordata; class Amphibia; order Anura; family Ranidae; genus Lithobates; species Lithobates pipiens. The sequence goes on along the minus strand of NW_027507685.1, from coordinate 182,909,954 downwards.
GGTGTGTCACAGCCAAGTACTTGCGGGCACTCTGCTAGCAGTACACCAACATCCGATTGTACCAGGCAAATTTCTCTGCCCCAGCTGCTGGACCGTCAAAAGAAGTTCACTCCCAGCCATCCACATGCCCAGCTTGGCTAAATTGCTAACACTTCAACTGCTGCCTTTTCAGTTGGTAGACTTGGCTCCCTTCCGTGAGTTTGTGCAATGTGCGGTTCCTCAGTGGCAGGTTCCCAAACGCCACTTTTCCTCACAGGACGCGATTGCAGCTCTCTACCGGCATGTGGAAGGCAATTTCCATGTCTCGCTGGACAGGGCGGTCAGTGGTAAGGTGCATATTGCTACTGGCTCATGGTCCAGCAGGCATGGACAGGGATGTTACCTATCTTTCATGGCCTATTGGGTCACTCTTCTGGCAGCTGGGAAGGATGCAGGACAAGGTGCAGTAGTGTTATAAGTTGTTCCGCCACTACGCCTCCAAAATGCTACTACTGGTTGTGACACACCTCTCTCCTCCACCCCCTCCTCTTCTTCTTCCTCCATGGCCTCTTCCTGTGCTTAGTCCTCAGAACCAGCGGTGCTCCGTAGGCGTTCAAGGGGCTACGCAAGTACGCAGGCAAAAAGATGCCATGCCATGCTTGCGCTGGTATGCTTGGGGGACAGGAGTCACACTGGGGCAGATATTCTGTCAGCTCTGGGGCAGGCTGAGAGGTGGTTGACGCCACGCCAGCTTAAGCCAGGAATGGTGGTTTGCGACAATGGCCCCAACTTTCTCTCCGCCCTCCGACAGGGACAACTGACCCATGTGCCCTGTGTGGCTGACGTGCTAGGTGGTGCAGCGGTTCTTGGGCAGGTACCCAGGCTTACAGGATGTCCTGAGGCAGGCCAGGAAAGTCTGTGTTCATTTCCGCCGGTCATATAATGCCAGTGCTCGGCTGGCTGAGCTCCAAAAGGAATTGAACCTGCCCAAGAACCGCGTTATCTGTGACAAGCCCACCAGGTGAAACTCATCGCTGGCCATGCTGCAGCGGCTGCACATGCAGCAGAGGGCCATCAATGAGTACCTGTGCGACTACGGCACCAGGACAGGATCACGGGAGCTTGTTTTTTTTTTCCCACGCCAGTAGGCTATGATCAGGGATGCATGCACTGTCTTGTCCCCATTTGAGGAGGCGAAGAGGATGGTGAGCAGTGACAGTGCATGCATCAGTGACACTGTACCTCTTATCCACCTGTTAGAGCACACACTGCATGGAATAATGGACAGGGCATTTGAGGCAGAACAGAGGCAAGAAGAGGAGGACTTGCCTCTCAAGGCCCCCTTTATCCAGACAGTGTTCCTGCTGTCCCGCCGATCACACAGGAAGAGGATGAGGAGGAGGAGGATTTTGTCAGCATGGAGGTAGAGCCTGGCACTCAACAGCAGCAGCAGTCTTTTTTAGGGATTATTTACAGTCCCAAGAAACCTGTGGACTTGTACGTGGCTGGGAGGAGGTGGCTGCGGATCATTTCATCCTTAGTGACCCAGAGGACTCCAGACCGAATGCCTCAGCTAACCTACGCTGCATGACCTCCCTGATCCTGCAAAGCCTGCGGAAGGATCCTCGTATTCTTTGGATCAAGGAGAGGGATCATTACTGGCTGGCAACTCTCCTTGATCCACGGTACAAGGGTAAGGTTGCGGACCTTATCTTGCCAGAAAGGTCTGTGCAACGTGCTCCCAGAGACTGGGAGGTTACAAATTCCTGGTCATGAACAACGTATTGCTGAGGCTTCGGTCAGTCACAGAAGGAGCGGTGGAAAAGGTGGGCGTCTGACTGATGCGTTCAGACAATTTTTTAGTCCGCAGCCCCAAGGTATGATCGGTTCCAGCAACCATCGCCACGTCTGATTTACATGGTGCAGGAATACCTAGGGGCAAGGTCAGACTTGGTCAAGTTTCCCACCGAAAATCCTCTGGGTTACTGGGTCTTGAGGATGGATCACTGTCCAGAGCTTGCACAGTATGCAATTGAGCTACTGGCCTGTTCTGCATCCAGCGTTCTTTCGGAACGCACATTCAGTGCTGCTGGAGGTTTTGTAACCGATCACAGAGTGCGCCTGTCCACCGACTCGGTTGATCGACTGACCTTCATAAAGATGAATCAGTCTTGGATCACCCACAGCTACCAAGCACCTGAAGCTGATGTAACCGAATAATTTTTTTTAAATATCACATCCCTTCAGGACTGCCTATACTGATGCTGAGTGACTATCCTGCTATGTTGACTGACTATCCTCTTCCTCCTCAATGATCCTGCTGATAGCTTGGAAGGACATTTTTGATTCTGGGCGCCACCACCAGTAGCTAAGGCCCAATTTTTCAGCCCCTGTTTAACAGGTGCGTGTAATTACAATCCTTGATATAATATTTAACAGCAGGGCCCATTCCACCGCCCACTGAGAGTAACTGTGAGGACTTACAGTGTTGTGGCACCAGCACCACCACCAAAGGCCCAATTTTTCTACCACTGTTCAACAATGGCATGTAATTACAATTCTTGATATAATAGTTCATAGCAGGGTGTTCCAGCTCCCGCCAAAAGTCACTTTGAAGGCTTATAGTGTTGTGGCAACACCAACACCTTAGGCCTAAATTTCTACAGAGCATATGGGGCAGGCCCCTACTTTCAAACATCCAACTTACAAATGTCTCCTACTTGCAAACAGAAGGAGACAACAGGAAGTGAGATGAAAAAAGATGGACGGCAAAAAAAAATATACAGGGATGATAACCCTTCCCTATGTTTTGCAAAAAGCTTAAAAATAGATTGTTTGACTGGAACTACTCTTTAAAAATTTACCAGTTCAAAATTACCAACAGATTCTACTTAACATAACAAATCTACCCAGTCCCTGTCTTGTTTGCACCGCCTGTATACTGCTGTTCTGAGTATATAGGGCCTGGGGGCCCCAGGCCTTTCCTTTTTTTAATTTGGGTACGGGGTTCCCCTTAATATCCGTACAAGACGCAAAGGGGTTGGTAATGGGCAGGGGGGCTACCCGTGCCATTTTTCTCAATGATTTTCATCCGTATTGCCGGAACCAGACATTACATTAAAACTGCAAGCAGTTTTAAATGATTTTTTTTCCGTTAGAAATGTCAATTTGTGCAGGGACTGTTCTAAACACGGGAAACACATGCCACTTCACAGGCATACTATAGACATCCCCCAGGCACGACATTTAAAGGAATATTTCCCTTTTTTTTCACTTTAAGCGTCATTAAAATCAGTGCTCCCAAAAAAACTGCCAATTTTGAAACTCTTTTTTGTATTGATACATGTCCCCTGGGCCAAACCCTTTTTAGGACAATAACTTGCATATAAGCCTTGTAAATTAGCACTTTTGATTTCGAACCTTCCAGTCCCATAGACTTTTATGGGGTTCTAAAGTTCTAAAAGCACAAATTTTCGGTCCGTTCGCAGGTTCTGGTGCGAACCAAACCGGGGGGTGTTCGGCTCATCCCTAGTCATCAGCTGTCAGCGGGGTTGCCAGCTGAATATAAAAGAAAGGATTGCAGCCAATAAAAAATAAAAAATAAATATCCATACACCTTTGATGATAAATCTTATGGCCAGTAATTTGAATCTAAAGAAAAACCATTTAGGTTGTCAGGACTACGAGTATTCCTGATAATCTGAATGTTTTTTCTTTAGATTCAAATTTCTGGCCATAGGATTTATCTCAAATATCAAGCAATACAGATTTTTTGACATCCCATTGCCCTTATATGCTTTGACAAATGACAGACTTGCGAGTTCTGTGCTGGTCCACTCCTCTCCATCTGGACATTTTTACTTTCTCAGTTTCTGGTTAGAATCTTTTGTGTTTGATCTATCTATTTTTGATTATTTTATCGCTCCTTGTTTTTGGGATAATTTTTGATATTCATTGTTCAAAGGTTTGCACTGTGAGGTAAACATAACTGTGACCCCCCTGTGGGCTTGAATGTGGGGACATCTGGGAAGGCACCCCTTGGTGGCATGGGTGAAGCCCATCATTTTAACATAGGGTTACTGACTCTAATGCCCCGTACACACGATCGGACATTCCGACAGCAAAATCCATGGATTTTTTCCGACGGATGTTGGCTCAAACTTGTCTTGCATGCACACAGTCACAAAAAGTTGGTCGGAAATTGCGAACGTTAAGAACGCGGTGACATACAAAACATACGACAAGCCGAAAAAAATGAAGAAGTTCAATAGCCAGTGCAGCTCTTCTGCTTGATTCTGAGCATGCGTGGAACTTTGTGCGTCGGAATTGCATACACACGATCAGAATGAGAACCAGATCCCAAATTTTGTGCAACGGAAATTCCGATGGAAAATGTCCGATGAAGCCTATACACAATCGGAATTTCCAACAAAAAGCTCCCATTGAAAATTTTCCGTCGGAAGATCCGACCGTGTGCAAGGGGCATTAGTGTGGAAACATTGTGCTTGACATTTTGTACTCTGTTATTGTTTCGATATTATTTTCTGTACAAGCTACTCATTCTTCTATATTGCTTTGTAGAACTGTTACCCCCTGAGGACATTTGTAAAGCTTAATCGAAACACGTTGGGGAATCTTCAGCAGAACTCAAATTGCAGTGCCTTACTTACCAGGGGTTTTGTTACCATCTGAGAATTTTTGTCACTTCACCAGAAACATTGCGTTTATGTATATGTTCTTACATTTTGTACAAAAAACGTGATTTCATGGTAAAGATGCTGCATTAAAGTCCCATGGGAGAAAATTCTTGTACTAAATTTTTTTCCCATTTTTTCCCCATTTTTAATAGTTAACAGGACAAGGGCATGTTCATATGTGAGATCGGTGGGAGGTAAAAACCAGGTGGTTGAGCTGTGGATTTATGCCCCCCCCCTCCATTGATTGCCTGCCTGCCTGAACTTTACCATACAGCCACAGCAGCTATGTTGTGCTTCACGCCCATGGCAAAACTTAAACAGCGTGTTACTTTCAGTGGGCGGGACGGGACTAATGTAGTTCTATGGGGCCACGCCAGGACCACATCACAACTGTGTAGCAATTATAAATCAGGTGGTAAGGAGGTTGCATTGTCTCCTCACTGCCTGTTAAAAACCTCTGAAAAGCAATTTGAGCGTGGATCACTTTTCAGAAGAGCGGCACTGAATGAGCACTGACGGGCACAGACAGGGGCCATGCAGTACACAGAGCCTGCACAGTGTCTCCCACCGTTGCGCCATGTACCCATTGAGATGAATGGGAATCGGAACATACAGTATGTTCTGTACAAGTGCCCAGTCCGATTTTTGCCTAAACTAGGTAGTAGTAGAACACACATAAATAATTTGTATCAAATCAGACAGGCACTGCATAATTGATGGCAGTTTTAAGAAGACTGTGCAATTAGACTGTATAATGTATGGATCACCTTTAAAGTGGATCTTCACTGCATCTGAGCATCATAAACCAAAAACCTTATTTAATTCATTTTTAATAATTAAAGCAAACTTCTCCATCCACCCATGCCTCCATGCTTTATTTTGTTGAGAAATCACTTTGAAAAACAACCACCTAGCATTTCTGGCCATGGTTATCTTGAGTAAGGCCAGTTGATTTATGTAACATTTACTTCCTGGAATCCATCTGCCCTTAGCTCAAGCATGCAGGCAGGAAAGTGTGCTTAGCTGAGAAAACCCTTCCTCCCCTTCTGAAAACTCCTGGAATGTATGACACACAGTGCCTTGAAAAAGTATTCACACCCCTTGAAATTTTCCAAATTACAACTAAGAACGTAAATGTATTTGTTTGGGAAATTGTATGATAGACCAACACAAAGTGATACATAACTGTGAAGTGGAAGGAAAATGATAAATGGTTTTCAATTTTTTTTTACAAATAAATATGTGAAAAGTGTGGGGTGCATTTGTATTCAGCCCCCCTGAGTCAATACTTTATAGAACCACCTTTCGCCTCTACCAGCTTTATACATGTGGAGAGTGAAATTTTTTCCCAATATTCTTGGCAAAATAGCTCAAGCTCTGTCAGATTGGATGGTAAACGTCTGTGAACAGCACTTTTCCAGTCTTGCCACAGATTCTCAATTGGATTTAGGTCTGGACTTTGACTGGGCAATACATGAATATGCTTTGATTTAAACCATTCTATTGTAGCTCTGGCTGTATTTTTAGGGTTGTTGTCCTGCTGGAAGGTGAACCTCTGCCCCAGTCTCAAGTCTTTTGCAGACTCTAACAGGTTTTCTTCAAAGATTGCCATGTATTTAGCTCCATCCATCTTCCCATCAACTCTGACCAGCTTCCCTGTCCCTGCTGAAGAAAAGCATCCCCACAACATGATGCTGCCACCACCATGTTTCACGGTGGGGATGGTGTGTTCAGGGTGATGTACAGTGTTAGTTTTCTGCCACACATAGCATTTTGCTTTTAGGCCAAAAAGTTCAATTTTGGTCTCATGTAAACAGAGAACCTTCTTTCACATGTTTGTTGTGTCCCCCACATGGCTTCTCTCAAACTGCAAATGGGCGTTCTTATGGCTTTTCTTCAACAATGGCTTTCTTCTTGTCGCTCCTCCATAAAGACCAGATTTGTGGAGTGTACGGCTAATTGTTGTCCTGTGGACAGGTTCTCCTACCTAGGCTGTGGATATGGGCCTCTTGGCTGCTTCTCTGATTAATGCTCTCCTTGACGGCCGGTCAGTTTAGGTGGACGGCCATGTCTTGGTAGGTTTGCAGCTGTGCCATACTCTTTACATTTTCCGATGATGGATTGAACAGTGCTCTGTGAGATGTTCGAAGTTTGGGATATTTATTTTTATAACCTAAGCCTGCTTTAAACTTCTCCACAACTTTATCCCTGGCCTGTCTGGTGTGTTCCTTGGCATTTGTGATGCTGTTTGTGCTCGAAGGTTCTCTAACAAACCTCTGAGGGCTTCACAGAACAGCTGTATTTATACTGAGATTAAATAACACACAGCTGGACTTTATTTACTAATTAGGTAACTTCTGAAGGTAATTGGTTCCACTAGATTTTAGTTAGGGGTATTAGTGTAAAGGAGGCTGAATAAAAATGCACGCCACGCTTTTCACATATTTATTTGTAAAAAAAATTGAAAACCATTTATCATTTTTCTTCCACTTCACAATTATATGCCACTTTGTGTTGGTCTATCACATAAAATCCCAATAAAATACATTTAAGTTTTTGGTTGTAACATGACAAAATGTGGAAAATGTCAAGGGGTATGAATACTTTTTCAAGGCAGTGTAATTTGCCTAGGTCAGAAACCAGGAAGTAATTGAAGTGAAGAAATGTAGAAAAAAAAAGGCCTAAAACAAGTAAAATTGATATTCTTTTCTATTGATTTATTAAAGCTAGCAGCATAAGGATTAAACATAATCAATGTTGATTGGGAGAGTGAAGTTCCACTTTGAGACTGTACAATCAGATTGTATAGTGTAGGCCAGCCTAATGCCGCGTACACACGGTCAGAGAATCCGTCGGAATGCGTCTTATCGGACCGTGTCGTCAGATAATCCAACTGTGTGTGGTATGCATCGGACTGATTCCGTCCGAATCTCCGTCCGACCCAATTTTCCAACATGTTGGAAACAATTCCCGACCAACTGGGCCGGTCGGACGTAATCCGATCATGTGTAGAGAATTTTGATCGGACCAAGTGCCACGCATGCTCAGATCAAATTCCTACATCAAAGCTATTGGCTACTAGCCTGAATCTAGTCCCATCGTAACGAAATTACGTCATCACGTTCTGAAAGATCGGATTTTTCGACAACTGAGGCCGCGTACACCCGGGCGGACTGTTCGCCCAACTTAGTTCGTCAGACAATCCGACAAACAGTCCGCTCAAAATTTGCATGAACGGACTTGACCACACACGATGAGCAGACAGTCCGCTGAAAGCGTGCACGATGACGTGAACGGCACGTACGACGGGACGAGAAATTTGACGTCCAATACACTGCAATGCAACCGTCACCGTATAAATCCTTTCTGAGCATGCGCCAAACTTAGTCTGTCGAACAAGCCTACACACTAGCGGACTGTCCGCTGAAACCAAGTTTGGGCGGACAGTCTTACGGAAATTCCGAAAAACTTTGTTCGTCAGACTGTCCGCTGAAACAGTCCGCTGAAGCCCACACACGAGCGGACTGTCCGCTGAAACACTGTTCAGCGGACAAAGTTGGGCGAACAGTCCGACCGTGTGTACGCGGCCTTAAGCCCCATACACACGGTCGGACTTGTACAAACTTTTCCGTGGACTTTTGTACAAAGTGTGTTGTCCACAAGTTTGTATTGCATACACACGGTCGGACTTTTTGACAACAAACACGAACGTAATGACGTCACAACGTACTGACGCCGCTTCAAAAGAGGACGTTCAATGACTCCAGCGCCACCTTTGGTCAACTTCTGTATTGTAGTCTGATCGTTTGCAATGGTTCTGAGCATGCGTGTTTGTACCTTGTACAAAAGTCCGATGCTTTTGCGTACACACGGTAGGACTTTGCTCCATCGGACTTTTGTTGCCAGAAAGTTTGTCCGTTCGCACAGCCAACAAAAGTCCGATGAAAACAGAAAAAGTTTGTCCGATGGAGCGTACACACAGTCGGATGTTGCTCCAAAACAGCTAATTTGCATGTTTGTTGTCAAAAAGTCCGACCGTGTGTACGGGCCTTTAGTCTGACCGTGTGTATGCAACAGTTTCGGACACAATCCGTCAGACTAAATCTGACGGACAAAATCCGACGGATTTGGTTGTGGAAATCTCCGACCGTGTGTACAGGGGCTTATGGTGTGAGAACCTGAAAGATCGATGGCGGGTTTGACAAAAAGTATATAATCAGACATCAAATAAGCAAGACAAAAAAAACATGGTGAGCAGTGAGTGACGGATGAGCGATGCGGCGGAAATAAAATGATCATACAGGGTTAATTGATGCCATTTTTTGGCCCCTATGGGACAAACTTATTTCCAAGCAAGATCAATCGCAAGTGATTCAAAAGGGTGCTTAAAAATACCTATTGATCGACCTTGTGCAATCGATTTTTTTTTTAGCCACAAGCAACATGGGTCAATTAAAACGATATTTCTCTGTATCCGTTCCCCTTCCCACAGCCTCATGTATACATGGGGCGTGTATACGTGTGGCTGCGGGGCAGGCATGCCTCTGCTGCCTATGATTGGCTGTTGGCTTTAATTGGCCGAATAGGTCAGGTAGACCTGAAATCGCCCAAGTTAATTTCTGATGCTGACCCTATGTGTCGCAATTGGTTGCATTGCACATAGTTTTTCAGAGGTGTTTGATGGGTGGTGAAGAAATTATATCAACTCTTCAGTGATTGCTTCAACCCTTAAAATGCCAGCCCACCTTGCCACAACCGCTTGCACTGCATGCGGTTGTATGCTGGTTGCAGTGCGGCCACATTCACTTGAATGGCTTGCATTCTGCAGTGGTAGCGCCTGCTGAAAACTACCATGCAAACCATTGCAGTTGCAGAACGTATACAGCCCTGGGCAGCTGCATGCGCTGGTTTAGCTGGGCATTCAGAAGAGTTAAAACCGTGGCTCAGCCAGATACATTTACCTGCTCATGTGAATGTGCCCCTAAAGTTTCCATACCTCCCAACTTTTAAACTTGAGAATGAGGGACATCTCAGGGAGACAGTGACCTGTGGCGTGAAAAACATGATAGTGGCCAAACATGATAGTGGGAGGGTACATGGAAGGCAGGAAGAATCACTATGGTACATAGTTATATAGTTAGTAAGGTTGAATAAAGACACCAGTCCAACCTGAGTGAGTGGGCGTGTCTACAGAGCACCGCACAGTGTAGACACGCGTGTTTTGTGAGTGTGCGTGTTTTGGGCGGCACAGTGGTGTAGTGGTTAGCACTCTCACCTAGCAGTAAAAAGGGTCGCTGGTTCAAATGCCAACCACAACACTACCTGCCTGGAGTTTGCATGTTCTCCCTGTGCCTGCGTGGGTTTCCTCCGGGTGCTCCGGTTTCCTCCCACACTCCAAAGACATGCTGGTAGGTTAATTGGCTTCTGTCCAAAATTGGCCCCTGTATATGTATGTGAGTTGGGGACCTTGGGTGTGGGGACCAATGTGTGTGTGCTGCGCTGTGTAAATTGACAGCTATATATGGGTACCTTAAATAAATAATATATAATGGAGGAGCATCTTGATGAGATGCAATGTACAGGGATAGGGACAATTGAGGACACTCCCTCAGGATGGACTGGTGTCTTTATTCAACCTTACTAATTATGTTATGTTATGTACAATTATCCGTACCCCTGCACATTGCATCTGATTAAGATGCTCATCTATTATATTATTTAAGGTACTCATATAGCACCATCAATTTACACATACATCGCACACTCACATCTGTCCCTACCCTTAAGGAGCCCACAATCGAAGGTCACCAACTCACATTCATATACTAAGGCCAATTTTTGGACAGAAGCCAATTAACCTACCAGCATGTCTTTGGAGTGGAAGGCAGGAAGGAAGGATCAGTATGGCACATGGAAGGCAGAAAGAATCACTATGGTATATGGAAGGCAGAAAGGAACACTATGGCACATGGAAGGCAGGGAGGATAACGATGCTATATGTATGGCAGGGAGGATCACAATGGTATATGGAAGGCAGGACAAATCACTATGGAACACGGAAGGCAGCGATGATCAATATGGCACATGCTCTTCAATGTACCATAGTAATTTTGTCTTCCATGTGCCATAGTGATTCTAGGAAGGATCACTATGACACATGGACGGGAGGATCACTATGGCACATGAAAGGCAGGAAGGATCACTATGGTACATCGAAGGCAGGAAGGAACACTATGACACATGGAAGGCAGGAAGCATCACTATAGTACATGGAAGGCAGGGAGGAAGGCTCATTATAGCACATGGAAGGCAGGAAGACTATGGCACATGGAAGGTAGGATCACTATGGTACATGGAAGGAAGGATCACTACAACACATGGAAGGCAATAAGAATCACTATGGTACATGGAAGTCAGGAAGGATCATAATATTACATGGAAGGCAGAATTAGATGGAAGGAAGAGAGAGAGAGAGAGAGAGAGGGGGGAGTTCAGTTGTTTACTCACCCAGAGGCTCAGGCAGCAAAATCAGAAGCTTCTTCAAAAGTCCCACTCACACAACCCCTTCACAGGCACAGCATTGGCTGCAAGGCAGTGGTTGTGGGCAGGCACAGGGGGCCATGGGGAGGAGGTGGAGCAGATCTAGCCTACCACCTCTCCCATTCTGCAGGCTGTACACCAGGCTGACGGGGGTGGGGGAGGCTTTGCTGGCTGGGCACTAAGCGAGTCTCAGCCTTGACTGCTGCCGTGCACCTGTCAGGCAGATTAGTGAAGTCTGGGCTCCTCAGCCGGATTCAACCCAGATTTGCGGGACACTGAGATTTACTTTAAAACTCCTAGAATGGTCCCGGCAAATCCGGGACAGTTGCGAAGTATGGGTTTCCTGGCAGTATGTAATGTTTGACAGCCATGCAGATACAGGTGCTTGTCACTTAATGCAGAAACTGTGCACTCACACATCTGTCAAATTGGGACCAGTAACTGCGTCTGCCTGCATCCCAATGCCCATAAATGGGACACCTGTGCATCCTGTGCATGCAAACACAGCCCTTTTCACAGATTCACGCTTTTATATGCTTGTGTGAATGAGGCCTAAGGTCTCATTCATAGGGGGCATATCAATGCGAGACCCACGTGAGGGCCGTGATTGCCCGCATGGAGATGCACGGGTGTTCAGTGGAGCCACTTGCAGGCAGCCCCATTCATGTCAATTTAGGATGCAGCAGCTGCACAAACACAACTGCTGCCATGAATATTACATCTGTGTGGGTGCACGGCCCTGAACTCAGTGTGAGTTTGGGGACTTGCATCTGGACTCACATGGACGCCATATTGGGAGCAGGGGTTACGCCTGTGCAGCTGCTGCATCCCAATTGACAGCAATGGGGATGCTTGCAAGTGGATTCAGAAACACCTGGGCATCTCTGCAAGGGTAAACAGAGCCCTAGCATGGAGTTTGCATTGATACCCCGTGTGAACGAGGCCCAACTCTCATAATGCTGACCTGTGGCTCCGTGACCCCTTGCATCTAGTTGCAGGCCAGTTGCGGTGCAGCCTCATTCACTTGAATGTGTTGTGTTTGATGGTGCTACCACCTGCTGAAAGCGACATACTTTTTAAGTTTTGCCATAAAGCAAAGCATGTATACAGCCCCGAGCGGCTGCATGTTCTAATTTAGGTTGGCGGTCAGGAAGCGTTAAAAACGTGGCTCAACTGCCTGCTTTTACTGCCCTCATGTGAATGAGCTCTTAAAGTGTTAGTTCACCATTACAAAAAAAATGCCTATGCAGGTAAGGGGCATTTGTGAATAAAAACAAACTGTGCAGCTTGGTACATCCAAGACTTGTTCGCATACTGTGAGTCTGCCCAGTCGGGTTGACCTCCTGACGGGTAGTTGTAATGGCTTGAACTACATTTACAATTGTGTTACTGCATATGGACTCTGAGTGCTTTCTGCCGCTGCACCACGCTGCATCTCCCACAGGTAAGTAAATAGCCTACACCTACATTTACCAGTCACTTTATTAGGTACACCCATTCAATTGCTTGGTAACACAAAGTGCTAATCAGCCAATCACATGGCAGCAACTCAATGCATTTAGGCATCTAGACGTGGTGAAGACGACTTACTGAAGTTCAAACCAAGCATCAGAATGGGGAAGAAAGGTTATTTAACCACCTTCAGACCGGACCATTTTGCTGGTAAATGACCAGAGGTCTTTTTACAATTTGGCACTGCGCTGCTTTAACTGGTAATTGCGCGGTCATGCAATGTTGTACCCAAACAAAATTTGCGTCCTTTTCTTCCCACAAATAGAGCTTTCTTTTGATGGTATTTGATTGCCTCTACGATTTTTATTTTTTGCGATATAAACGTAAAAAGACCGCAAATTTTGAAAAAAAATGATATTTTCTACTTTTTGTTATTAGAAAAATCCAATAAACTCAATTTTAGTCATACATTTAGGCCAAAATGTATTCAGCCACATGTCTTTGGTAAAAAAAAAGTCAATAATTGTATATTCATTGGTTTGCGCAAAAGTTGTCACATCTACAAACTAAGGTACGTTTTCTGGAATTTACGCAGCTTTTAGTTTACGACTGCCTATCTCATTTCTTGAGGTGCTAAAATGGCAGGGCAGTACAAAACCCCCCCCAAATGACCCCATTTTGGAAAGTAGACACCCTAAGGAAATTGATAAGTGGCATGTTGAGCCCATTGAATATTTTATTTTTTTGCCTCAAGCGATTGAATAATGACAAAAAATTTTTTTTTTTTTTTTTACACAAAGTTGTCACTAAATGATATATTGCTCACACATGCTATGGGCATATGTGAAATGACACCCCAAAATAAATTCTGCTGCTTCTCCTGAGTACGGGGATACCACATATGTGGGACTTTTTGGGAGCCTAGCCGCGTACGGGGCCCCGAAAACCAAGCACCGCCTTCAGGCTTTCTAAGGGCGTAAATTTTTGATTTCACTTCTCACTACCTATTACAGTTTTGAAGGCCATAAAATGCCAAGATGGCACAAAACCCCCACAAATGACCCCATTTTAGAAAGTAGACACCCCAAGCTATTTGCTGAGAGGCATTTTGAGTCCATGGAATATTTTATATTTTGCCACAAGTTGCGGGAAAATTACAAACTTTAATTTTTTTTTATTTTTTTTTCACAAAGTTGTCACTAAATGATATATTGCTCACACATGCTATGGGCATATGTGAAATGACACCCCAAAATAAATTCTGCTGCTTCTCCTGAGTACGGGGATACCACATATGTGGGACTTTTTGGGAGCCTAGCCGCGTACGGGGCCCCGAAAACCAAGAACCGCCTTCAGGTTTTCTAAGGGCGTAAATATTTGACTTCACTCCTCACTACCTATTACAGTTTTGAAGGCCATAAAATGCCAAGATGGCACAAAACTCCCCACAAATGACCCCATTTTAGAAAGTAGACACCCCAAGCTATTTGCTGAGAGGCATGTTGAGTCCATGGAATATTTTATATTTTGCCACAAGTTGCGGGAAAATTACAAACTTTTTTTTTTTTTTTTTTTTTTCACAAAGTTGTCACTAAATGATATATTGCTCACGCATGCCATGGGCATATGTGAAATGACACCCCAAAATAAATTCTGCTGCTTCTCCTGAGTACGGGGATACCACATATGTGGGACTTTTTGGGAGCCTAGCCACGTACGGGGCCCCGAAAACCAAGCACCGCCTTCAGGCTTTCTAAGGGCGTTACAGTTTTGAAGGCCATAAAATGCCAAGATGGCACAAACCCCCCCAAATGACCCCATTTTGGAAAGTAGACACCCCTAAATTTAGGGGTACACTAGTGAGACTAGGTAATAAATGGCGGGTGCCCTGAAACTATAAAAAAAATAACTAACCAACCAGCGTCACCTGTAACAGTTATATGGTGATTACTGGTGAAAGGATTAACTAGGGGGCAATCAGGGGGCTTTATGCGGTAGTATATGGGGGTCCCTGGCGCTATAAAAAGCTGCGGCGAACCTAAATACCTACCTGCCTAACTAGCGTCACCTGTGACACTAATACAGTGATCAGAAAAACGATCGCTTATTAGGCTGGGTTCACACTGGAGCGATGCGGGAACGCCACGAATCCGCGGCGGGTTCCCGCATTACATGCCTCCCGGCGGCAGTTCACACTGCCCTATGCGAACTGCTGGGAGTGTCAGTGAAATGTTAATGACACCCCCAGATCAGTTCGCATATCGCAGTGCGATCTGCAAACTCGGATCGCATGGTGTGAACACCCATGCGATCCGATTCTGCTGCGGACCAAAAAAAGGGTCCCGTGCGAGTTTGCGGCGGGTGCGACACGAATTCAGCCATACTATCTGTATGGCTGAACTCGAATCGCACAGAGATAGGATGTGATTTGCACTGCAGTGCGAATCACATCCGTTCTCATAAACCGCTGCAATGTGAACCCAGCCTTAGTGACACTGGCGACGGGGGGTGATCACGGGGTTAAACCTTTATTGGGGGGGTTAGGGGGGTACCTTAGAACTAAAGGGGGCTAACCCTAACTGCCCTAACAGTTATTACAGTCACAAATGACACCCGCCGGGTGATCAGGGGGTTAAACCTTTATTAGGTAATAAATGGCGGGTGCCCTGAAACTATAAAAAAATAACTAACCAACCAGCGTCACCTGTAACAGTTATATGGTGATCACTGGTGAAAGGGTTAACTAGGGGGCAATCAGGGGGCTTTATGCGGTAGTATATGGGGGTCCCTGGCGCTATAAAAAGCTGCGGCGAACCTAAATTCCTACCTGCCTAACTAGCGTCACCTGTGATTAGGCTGGGTTCACACTGGAGCGATGCGGGAACGCCACGAATCCACGGCGGGTTCCTGCATCGCATGCCTCCCGGCGGCAGTTCACACTGCCCTATGCGAACTGCTGGGAGTGTCAGTGAAATGTTAATGACACCCCCAGATCAGTTCGCATATCGCAGTGCGATCTGCAAACTCGGATCGCATGGTGTGAACACCCATGCGATCCGATTTTCTGCTGCGGGCCAAAAAAAGGGTCCCGTGCGAATTTGCCGCGGGTGCGGCGGGTGCGACACGAATTCAGCCATACTATCTGTATGGCTGAACTCGAATCGCACAGAGATCGGATGTGATTTGCACTGCAGTGCGGTGCGAATCACATTCGTTCTCATAAACCGCTGCAATGTGAACCCAGCCTTAGTGACACTGGCGACGGGGGGTGATCACGGGGTTAAACCTTTATTGGGGGGGTTAGGGGGGTACCTTAGAACTAAAGGGGGCTAACCCTAACTGCCCTAACAGTTATTACAGTCACAAATGACACCAATGCAAAAAAAAAAAAAAGCAATTGGTGTCACTGTGACTGGGGGGGCAGGGGTAATTGGGGGGTGATCGGGGGGTAAAGGGGGGGTGTGAGTGTGCCTGGCATGTTCTACTGTATGTGTGGTGTGTTGGTGCAACTCACCGAACCTCTCTCCTCGGTGCCGGAACGAAAAATACCGACACGGAGGAGAGAATACATCACTTCCTCTCCTGTGTTTACATTACAGGAGAGGAAATGATGTCACGGGACATTTTCATTCGTCGGGAGCGATCGCGAGGGGGTGGCCATGAATGAATGGCCGTCCCCTCGTCCGGGATCGCTCCCGAACGAATACCGACCGCCGCAGGCACCGGGCGGGGGCCCGATCGGGCCCCCGACCGGCGGGCAGGCAAGGACGTACATGTAAGCCCTTATGCCTGCCCGTGCCATTCTGTCGACGTACATCGTCGTGCGGCGGTCGGCAAGTGGTTAAAGTGGTTCTGCACCTAAAAAAAAAAAATATTAAAAGCCAGCAGCTACTAATATTGCAGCTGCTGACTTTTAATAAAATCAAACTTACCTGTCCCTGGGTCCAGCGATGTCGGCGGCAGATGACGAGCGATCGCTCGCCCCGCTGCTGCCACCGCCGCCATCCTCTGTCAGGGAATCGGGAAGTGAAGCATGGCGGCTTCACTGCCCGGTTCCCTACTGCGCATGCGCGAGTCGCGCTGCGCGTCTCTTCAGATCCCCCGCTGTGTCCTGGGAACTGTGTGTTTCCCAGAACACAATGGGGGGGCGTCTGCGGGGATCTGCGGCGGGCTGCCAGGAAGTGGGTGCAGATACCTGGATTATCCAGGTAACTGCACCCCCCTCCCCCCTGAAAGGTGCCGATTGTGGCACCGGAGGGGGGGGGATCAGATCAGCGGAACTTCCCCTTTGGGGTGAAGAACCGCTTTAAGTGATTTTGAACATGGGATGGTTGTTGGTGCCAGATGGGCTGATCTGAGTATTTAAAAAACTGACGATCTACTGGGATTTTCACGCACAGCTATCTCTAGGGTTTATAGACAATGGTCTGAAAAAGATATCCAGTGAGCTGCAGTTGTGTGGCAGAAAACACCTGGTTGATGTCAGAAGTCAGAAGTAAATGGTCAGACTGAGATGAGATGATAGCAAGGCAACAGTAACAAAAATGACCAATCTTTACAACCAAGGTATGCAGAATATCATCTCTAAATGCACAACACATCGAACCTTGAAGCAGATGGGCTACAGCAGCCGAAGACCACACCAGGTTCCACTCCTGTCAGCTAAGAACAGGAAACTGAGGCTACAATTCACACAGGATCACCAAAATTGGACAACGTTGCCTGGTCTGATGAGTCTTAATTTCAGCTGCAGCAATCAGAGGGTAGGGTTTGGTGTAAACAACATAAAAGCATGGATCCATCCTGCCTTGTATTAACGGTTCAGTCTGGTGGTGGTGCAATGGTGTGGGTGATATTTTCTTGGCACACTATGGGCCCCTTAGTACCAATTGAGCATCATTTAAATGCCATGGCCTACCTGAGTATTGTTGCTGACCGTGTCCTGTGTTGGAGGTGTACATCAAGTCCTGTACCATATCTTCACCCTCTCACCCACCTTGTCTGAACCCTTAATCCTCTCCTGTACCATCTCCGCACCCTCTCTGACAATCTCCTGTACCATCTCCGCACCCTCTCTGACAATCTTCTGTACCATCCCCGCACCCTCTCTGACAATCTCCTGTACCATCTCCGCACCCTCTCTGACAATCTCCTGTACCATCTCCGCACCCTCTCTGACAATCTCCTGTACCATCTCCACACCCTCTATGACAATCTCCTGTACCATCTCCGCACCCTCTCTGACAATCTCCTGTACCATCTCCGCACCCTCTCTCACAGTCTCCTGTACCATCTCCGCACCCTCTCTGACAATCTCCTGTACCATCTGTGCACCCTCTCTGATAGTCTCCTGTACCATCTCCGCACCCTCTCTGACAATCTTCTGTACCATCTCCGCACCCTCCCTGACAATCTCCTGTACCATCTCCGCACCCTCTCTGACAGTCTCCTATACCATCTCCGCACCCTCTCTGACAATCTTCTGTACCATCTCCGCACCGTCTCTGACCCTCTCCCTTTCTCTCTCCCTCTTTCTCTACTTTTCTCTCTCCCTCTTTCTCCCTTCATCCCTCTTTCATCTCAGACTAACCACACCCCCGTTAAGCCACACCCAATATTTAGTTTAAGCCACGCCCATTTTGCGCAACGGTACATGGCACATTTAAGCCACACCTACAAATGAATGCCCCGCCCCTAATTAAATGGAGACTCCGCTTACAAACAAAAAAAGTGTCCCTATAAATTTTTTCAGAATGTTGGCAACTATGCCTACAGATAAACCTTAATGCAGGCTTACCTGTAGGCAGGGGCATTTCTAGGGGGTGGCTATTGGGGCTGACATTATCTCTCACTGCCCACTACACGCCATCGCTCTTCCACCCTCACAGTGCGGTGGAGTGGAGGTCACGTGCTTCCTGTCATCGTGAAGTTCTACTTTGCAGCCAGACCCCATTGCTTCAATGTTGGAGGTGCGGCGGGGAGCAGTGAGATGACATCATCTCTCACTGCCTGCCCCGCATCACCGCTCTCCTGCTCTCACTAAATGGACCAGTGCTGCTGTCCTGCCACCAATGCAGCCTCAGTGCACATTTGGTGGCACTGGCTGGCATGGCAAGTGACAATCCACATTAGTTGGCAAGTGACACCCCACATCTGGTGGCTGGTGACGTGGCAAGTGACAATCTGCAAATGGAGCCAGGAGACGTGGCAAGTGACAATCTGCAAATGGCGGCAGGAGACGTGGCAAGTGACAATCTGCAAATGGTGGCAGGAGACGTGGCAAGTGACAATCTGCAAATGGTGGCAGGTGACATGGCAAGTGACAATCCACATCTGGTGGCAAGCTACATGCCAAGTGACAATCCACATCTAGTGACAGGTGATGGTGGCAAGTAACACGCTGCATCTGGTGACAGGAGATGTGGCAAGTGACACACTGCATCTGGTGACAGGAGATGTGGCAAGTGGCACACTGCATCTGGTGACAGGAGATGTGGCAAGTGACACGCTGCATCTGGTGATAGGAGATGTGGCAAGTGACACGCTGCATCTGGTGATAGGAGATGTGGCAAGTAACACGCTGCATCTGGTGACAGGTGATGGTGGCAAGTGACACGCTGCATCTGGTGACAGGAGATGTGGCAAGTGACACACCCAGGGCTCCCAGTGATTCTGCAGAATGGTGAGTTGAACCACTTCCTTATATATTACAATGTAACAATAGAAATAATGCACTTCAATCACGCTGACACCATATCAACCATGGTGCCATGATGACTGAAGAGCCAACACCAGCCATCGCCCGTGAAAAATTGCTTACCACCAGTCACCAGTGGTGTACTAGAGTTTACCACCACATTATGGCAGTTCTGAAGGCTAAAGGGGTTTCAACCCTGTACTAGTAAGGTGCACCTAATAAAGTGGCCGGGGAGTGTATAGCAAAGGCAATATTCAACTTTAGGCAGAGCTGCACAGTTTGTTTTTATTTACCAGACACATCTTATCTCTTATCTGCATCTGTGTTGTGAAGTATGAAGTGGAGCTGTGCAGCCATAAAGTCGGGCATTTCCATTTCCTGTGTTCTTGGTTAAGGTTTCCTGTGAGTATGTCATGTCTGTGTATAGATACATTTAGGGACTATACAGTATATACTGTGTGGGTATATGTATATATATATTATACATTTGGGGACTGTGTGTGTGTATATGTATCTATATATATATATATATATATATATATATATAATACATTTGGAAACTATACTGTATACACTGTGTGTGTATATATATATATATATATATATATATATATATATATATATATATATATATATATAATTATACATTTGGGGACTATACTGTATATACTGTGTATATTATATACGCACATTTGGAAACTATTCTGTATACACTGTGTATGAGGGTATATATATATATACATTTGGGGACTATACTGTATATATTGTGTGTTTATATATATATATATATATATATATATATATATATATATATACACAGTATATACAGTATACTGTATATATATATATATATATATATATATATATATATATATATATAAAATATTTTTGGAAACTATACTGTATACACTATGTGTGGGGGTGTATATATATCATACATTTGGGGACTATACTGTGTATATATATATATATATATATATATATATATATATATTTATTATACATTTTGGAACTATACTGTATACACTGTGAGTATATATATATATATATATATATATATATATATATATAAAATATATATTATACATTTGGGAACATTTATTTATTACAGGTACTTCTATAGCCCTGACAATTTCTTCATATATATATACACACACTATATATTGGGTTTCTGTGTAGAACGTAAACAGAGGAGATGAGTGTCACTCTCTGTGGTAACACACGCCCCTGCAATTGTACATCTTGACCACTAGGGGCAGCCTCCTTCCTCCTGGCTGCACACACACACACTGACATTGCTGCTGCTGGCTGTAAAGTTTAAATGGCCAGGACAAGGAGGTGTCTGATGTGAAGTGTGGGGGGCCCCAGCCTGCAGCTTGGATCAGGGTTGGGGGAGAAAGGTCAGCAGCCCTGAGCCTGTCTCACACACACACCCAGGGTAAGGACACATCCTCCCCTCCTCCATTGCCTGTGTATCATCTGTCTCTCTCTTTTCAGCCTCTCCCCCTCTAGACCTCCCTCCTCTCCCTCCTCGCCTGGCAATGAACAGCTGCCTTTGCATGAAAAGAAGGGACGATTTTCCACGCTTAACAGTTAAGTGTATTCACCCCCCCTCTCTCCTCCATCATCTGCAAAGCAGAGAGCCTGTGTCCTGTGTCTGTCCATTGTCCTCAGCGGTGGAGGATGGCCATGTTTTCCTGGAAGCTGCCAGGCCTGAGCCCCCTGGAGGAGTAGATGTCTGTATTAACCCTTCCTGTCTGTCTAGGGATGCATGGCATGAGGTTGTAGGATGAGAGCCGCTCTCCTCCATTGCAGCATTTTGCTTTTCTCTTTAACCCCCCCTCCTCCTCCTCCTCTTTCACCTCCCTCCCTTCCTTCCTTCCTTCCCTTTCCATGGCAACCAGCCTCAAATCTCTCCTCTCTGTGTGTACAATGTCCGTCACTTGTGTGTGCTGATGTATGAAGTGGAGGTGTGCAGCCAGAAAGTCGGGCATTTCCGTTGCCTGTGTGCTATATGAATGATGGAAGCATCTGTGGAAGAGAATCTGAATATTTGGAGGTGAGGGGCCTACTTCTGGATGTGAGGCCTGGCACTGGTAACCCCGCACACGTGTGTTTTGTGATGATGGGATTGGGGGGGGGGGGGTGTGCATGTGCTGATGGCGGGGGTCATCCTTCGAACATCAAACCTGTGCTCCTCAGCTGCAGGATGTGTCAGCTGATGTAAACAAAGCGGCACAAATGACCCAACTGGCAGCTTCTTGGAGAAAGAATGCCTGTGCGGAGTTCCACTGGAGAGTCGGAGTTTGGCAGACGCTCTACTTCATCTTTCAATGATAATTGTGCACATTGGGGAACTATATCAGCTATGCATTCCCTAATCTGTCCACAACCACCTGACACATGTTCCGTACCTGCTCCCACTTCCGGTCAGATCACCTAGGCCAGTGATGGTGACCCTTGGCACCCCAGATGTTCTGGAACTACATTTACCATGATGCAGTGTAGTGGAGCATCCTGGGAAATGTTGTGTCAAAACCTCTGGGGTGCCAAGATTCGCCATCACTGACCTAGGCAATTCCACTGAAAGTTCTTTCTCCCCGTCACAGGAAGGTGCAGGACCATTCACAAAGTGGAGTTTGGCTCGCGCATACGCAGTGGGAAGCAGCAAGGAGTCAAAGCTGGCTTCCCCCACATGCTGACGTCCGGGACCTGAAGACTGGTAAAGAACTGGCCTGGGTGAGGACAGCGCTGGATCCTTGCACAGGTAAGGTTAGATTCACACTAGAACATGGTGCAGGAAACCTGTGTTCTATGTGCTTTTCTTGCACTGAGTTCAAAACGCGCTGCAGTTGCAAACTGTAGCGGAGGGTCAATGTTCAGCTATATACACCCCAAACACAGGTCACAATTGTAGTGCGTTTGCCTGCACTGGATCACATGGTACTTTTGTACTGGTTACAGTGCGTTTCCAAAAGTAGTGCATGGAAGCACATACACAAAAAAAAACAGCATGACATAAAATATTTACCCCTTTAGGCAGCTATTTAAGCCTAGGTTTACACTAATACGGTGCAGGAAGCCTGACAATCTGTACGCGTTTCACGCACCACTTTCAGATCGCACTGCTCTTGCAACCCGCATTGGGGGTCAGAGCAATCTTAACAACACCCCAAACACAGTGGGTTTGCAGGCACTGGATCATACCAGATCGCATGGTGCAAAAGTACTATGTGATCCGGTTGCAGTGTGTTTCTAACCGTGGTGCGTGCACTACTTTTGGGCCCATTCACAATGAATGGGCTCAAATAGCACTGCACTGAATCCTATGTGAATCAATTAGGAATGTGCAGCCCGTTTCTGTGTGGTTCATAGTGTGAACCGGGGCTGTTTCTAACAGTGTCAGTCTCTAATAGGGTGGATTTCACTAGTAAAAAGGCTTGATTTAAATTGTAATTTTTAAAACGCTTTAATTTTTCATCTCTGCCCTGCAGCGGCTTCTCTGACCCGCTGTTGAATCACCGACAGTCGCATTCACTTTAATGGGATGGCTGGTGATGCGGCAGTGACGCAACAAGGTGAGGGATGTGGCAGCAGTAGACGAGTGGATGCCCGCTAACAGGTGCTGCCATGATGGATCTGAAATGACAGGTGCTCTTTACATGTAAGGACTCATTCTTGCTGGTAGTTAGAATCTTTAATATTCTTTTATCGAGCCACCAGGCCTTGCATCTTTGTTGCATTGCTTGCAGTTTGCACACATACCCGCTTTACCCATAGGTAGAGGAACTTCATTAAAATATTCCTAAACTGGGTCTCTTTTATGGCCTTTTGCCATTTTGCTCCTCAAGGGAGGAATAAAGCGCTTCAAGCTATGTGCAGAAAGCGCACAAGCTTTATAAGCTGCTTAATCTGTTTCACTTTCATTTTTACTGGTTGCCCTTCCTCCTCACACTTAGTGCTTGGTACAGATGCATTTCTCTTCCAACAATCATACAGTTTGTATTGTACATAGATTTGAAAAACAATTTGATAAAGGATTTTTCCTGAACTTTGTTTTATCTCATAGGCACTGTGAAGTTGTGTGAATGCAGTGCATGTGGTCTCAGCTTGCAGAGCTTGGATTAATTGAATGAGTTTACCAAAAGTGTAAATATTGCAGAATATACAGCCTCTCGGGTAATTTTTCTCCTTCATTGATGTACGCTGATGAGGCGGCAGTGATGAGCATTGATGGGTGGCAATAATGGGCACTGATAGGCAGCACTGCTAGGTGCTGCCTATTGGTACCACTGGTGGGCATTAATAGGTGGCACTGGCAGGTGGCACTGCCAGGGGGTACTTGTGTGCAAAGAGGAGACATAATTGCCTCTTCCTTTTCGGGACCGATGTCCCTTGCAGATGAGCTGGTGATTGGCTTTTTTTTTTTTTTTTTTTTCTCCTCATGCTGTCAGCGTGAGGATTAAAAAAAAAAAAGTTTACCAAGCTTTTGTTTACATCATGTGATCAGCTGTCATTGGCTGACAGCTGATCACATGGTAAGGGGCTGGGACCAGGGGAAACGGCCTCCCGGAAATTCAGGTCTGCGCTGTGGCGGTCATTCGGCTATAGCGCGGTTGTCAAGTGGTTAAAGTAGAACTAAAGGTCTAAAACTTTTTTATTTTTTATTTTTTTTATTTATTTTTTTTTCATTTTGGATAGAGTATAGTCAAAACAGGAAATGAGGAGAAATCTCTCCATAGTGAGGCAATCCCTGGTTGTCACCAGAATGTGTCCCCATTTCTTCTTTCTTTCCTCTGTCAGAGTACAACAGTGCAGAGGGAGGGATTTCACTATCCACGCAGACTGTGTTGATGGGGGGGGGTGGGGAAATCAAACAGTTTTGCATAATGTTTGGCCAGCAATATGGTTACATTTATTGAAGGTACAACATTTAGCAACTCACATGGTTGATGATTAAAAGAGGCACATCTAAGTTTGCAGACATCCGGGGTAAAGCTGTCCACATAGACCGTCCGCCACACTGCCGGCTCTCACTGTTGTCAGTCTGCAGTTGTGACTGGAAAGACTACCCTGCAGTAGAGCAATCTGAAAGCGAGGCATGGACCGCTTGTGGAGCGTAGCGTGGAAGGGATGATGTCGATGACGGTGTGGAGGATGGTCAATGTGGACAGCTTTACCCCGGATGCCTGCATACTTAGATGTGCCTCTTTTAACTACTTTCCTACCAGGCACTTGCACCCCCTTCTTGCCCAGGCCATTTTTCAGCTTTCAGCGTTGTCGCACTTTGAATGACAAGTAGACAGTAGCGCTACACTGTACCCAAATTACATTTTTATAATTTTCTTCACAGAAATGGCGCTTTCTTTTGGTGGTATTTAATCACTGCTGTTTTACTTTTTACTTAAAAAAAACAACTCTAATTTAGAAAAAAAAAATGTTCTCCTTCATTGAGGTGCGCTGATGAGGCAGCACTAATAGGCTGAACTGGTGGGCACTGATGAGGCAGCACTTATGTGCACTGATATTTGGTACTGGTGGGCATTGATGGGTGACACTGATGGGCAGCACTGACTGTCATCTCTAATGGGCACTGATTGGTGACACTGTTGGCACTATAATGTAATCGGGGGAATGATGATTACTGACATCTCCGTGTTTACATGTGACCAGCTGTGATTGGACACAGCCAATTACAGAGATCGGGCTTCGCCCTGTGTCCTAGCAACACAGTGCGATCGCCGTGCTGCACGCCTCCACGAGAGTGTCCATTCTAATGACGTCCCAGAAGGAGAGCTGCACTCAGCCAATGGTTAATTATTAACCCTTGTGAGTTGCTAAATGTTGTACCTTCATTAAATGTAATCATATTGCTACACTTCAAGGCGCCTCTTCTCTTTTATACTCAGTTGTGACATGACCCTACTTGTATATCGAGTCAAAATTTATAAAAAAAATGTAACTTGTCTTGCAAAACAGTCTCAAACCAAGGTTTTACTGTAGTTAGCTTTATCTTCCACTCAGCTGCCGCACATATGTGTGCATTAAGGTCTGATCATGTATGCTGACAGCACACTGAACAAGCTGTTGGTCACAGCTTCTATTCAGGAACCAGTGGGGTGGCCTCCTGATCATGTGACTGCTATGGGAGCCAATTACAGTGGTTATGTGATTTGGTAAACCATGCCATGTTTCTGCAATAAAGTCCATTTAAGGCCAGCCATTCACGGTTCGAATCTTGGCCAGATCAGCAGGAATGGGCATGCTGAATGTACCAAGTAGATTGCAACCAGCCTGCCGTATTTTCTTGCGATTACCACTAGCAGCCGCTAGCGATAATCACTGACTACCTGTCCCACTTTCTGCTTCTGACTTCGGGCCGCCTAGGTGACTCTTCCTGTCTCCCTAGGTGGCCCCTCCCTCTCGAAAATCTTCTGGGACACGTCACAGGTCCCAGAAGATTGCCTGTCCAATTGGAGAGCGCAGCGTGACTGACCCTGAAGCTGCAAGCTAGCACTGCTGGGTGCCCATAGCTTCAATGGCACCTCCGCACGGCCGCATCGCTGGATCATGGGACAGGTGCGTGTCTGTTTATTAAAAGTCAGCAGCTACACTCCGCTTTAATGCAATCTCTGCATTAAGGTAAACTAAATAAATAAAACTTTTGTATGCAGCAACTCCCCTCTTCCCACCCCATACTTACCTGAGGCTGATTTCAATCCTAGGAGCAGCGGCTCTCTAGCAGTGGGTGCCCTTAGCTCCTTCTGCTGTCAATCAAAGCCTGTCAGCAGAGGAGGGAGCAGAGTCCTCGCTTTTCACACTGCTCCCAAGCTGCCCATAGAGGGTTGTTTTTATTTTTATTTTATTTTTTTATTTTTTTTTTCTGTCCAGCCTATGGGCTGAAAAAACAAACAGATAAAGGAACCCTCAGCCGGGATATTGTATTCTGACGGCAGGATCCTGTGCTGTCAGAATACACAGATCAGTGGCTGCAGCCACTGATTGATAGAAGTTTTCCAACTTGTCTGATTGTCAAAAGTCAATCCAACTATAGACTTTTGTCAAACAGGGAGGGCCACACATTGACCAAAATTCAGCCGGTCCCTGCTGAACTGCCAAATTTCAAACTGTCTATGGCCATTTTTTATTTTTTATTTTTTTTAGGAGCTCAAGCTCATGTAAATAAGACCTGAGCAAGAGCCCCTGCAGCGTGGGAAGGCGACTAGCAAACATGTCTGAATATGTATACAAGACTTGAGGGGTGAGCTGTATGCAGACACACACATCTCTCTGAACAGGGAAAGTTGATCTCGTCTCCTCAGTCTTTGATTTTGTTAAAAGTGCTGATCGACTGTTTTTTTGTGTTAGAAGAAACCTCGGTTCACACTATGATCCACATGTGAATCTCATAGCAACCGCACCACATTCTTGTTCAATTCACATGTGATTCACCGAGGTGAGATCTGAACCCATTCATTTTGAATGGGCTCAAATTACACTGCATTGCACCAAAGGTGTGAATGCACCAATTTTGGCACTGCAGCTGGATTGCATAGTACTTGCGATCCAGTGTGGGCAAATGCACTGCATTTGCAACCTGCATTTGGGGTGTCATTAAAGCGTGGGGAACAAAAGTGTTTTTAAAAACAGCAGCTACAAGTACTGTAGCTGCTGACTTTTAGTATATAATAGACACTTACCTGTCCAGAGAGTCTGCAATATCAGCACCCCAGGCAATTTTTTGGTTGGCTGTCGGGTCCTGCCGCCGCCATTCGCCTGTTCCCTGCTGCTCATGTGCGAAGCATGCTGCGCTTTCTAGTTTCCCCGACGGCAGGGGAAGGCGGAGGGGGGTCGAACTTCCGAGTGACGGCGCCGTCTCCTGGAAGTGGGAAAGGGTACCCCAACAGGTCATGTTTTCAGACTTTTCATTATTTTGTACAGATCATTTGATCAGTTTTACTGCCTTAGTAATTACCACAGCTGTGTCACCTGAAGGAAATCCTGAAAACATGACATGTTGGCGCGCCTTGAGGACTAGAGTTGAAAAACACTGCTAGACACACACACAGTGGGGCTTAGCCCCATCCCCTGCTTCCTCCTCACTGCATTTGATTGACAGCAGCAGGAGCCAATGGCTCTTGCTGCTACTCAAGTCCCTGTGTGAAGAGGGAGGGAGGGAGAAGAGATGGAGCCACGCACAAGGGAGAAGAGATCCAGCGCTATACAATGTTTTTTTATTTTAATGCAGGTAATCCTCTCTCAGCTTTCTCCCTCCTAATTGGCTCAGAATTTGCAGCAGGAGTCATTGGCTGTTGTCAATCACATTCTGTAAGGAGGGAGTAGGGGGCAGGGCCAAGACATGCTCCGTGTGTCTATGGACACACACAGCTGGCTTTGGAGTGAGCCTGCATGAGTGCCCCCAAAGAAAGTGACTTTTTCTATGGAGACACTTGGCTGGGGGGGGAGCCAGGAATGCCTACGGGGGAGCCAAAAAGAGGAGGATCAGGGCTGCTCTGTGCAAGACCATTAAACAGAGTAGGTAAGTATAATAATACTTAAAGGGGTTTTAAACCCTTGGTTTTTCACCCCACCCCCTTTTTCTTACTTGAGCCTGGTCGTTCCAAGGATGGGGATAAGTACAGTAGCTCAAGCCCCTGTCTTGGGTCCTCATTGGATATAGTGATAGCAGCAGGAGCCGTTGGCTCCCACTGCTGTCAATAAAATCCAGTGACATGGGGGGCGGGGCCAAGTCCTGCTGTCTGTGTCAATGGATGCAGCAGCAGGACTTGGGAAAGCGGCTCTTCATGGGGGCACTCGAAGAGGAGGTGCCAGGAGTGCCGCGTGGGGCAGAAAAAGGAGAATCGTGGCCACTCTGCAAAACCCTTGCACAAAGGAGATAAGTATAACATGTTAGTTATTTAAAAAATAAAATACAATCAAGTTTTACAATAACTTTATGTAACTTCTCATAGTATTTGCTTGGATTTAGACCTTGGCTGCCATCACTCCACACCACCACTAATTAGTGGTTTAGAGATGAATGAGGTCAATGAGGAAGCTGCCACAACAGTTATATCATTCCTGTAAACTTCACCATAATGAGCACATCATAATTACTGTTGTGTCGATAAGAATGGGGTTTTCCGCTAATCTTTGACTAGATCATTAGGTGAGTTTACTGTATATAATCTGGATGGATGGGGTTAGACCCTCTGAGTGTTTATTGCTTTCTATGGCCCTGCTGTGAAAACTCACCCTTCTAGTTATTCTAATGCCGCGTACACACGATCGAACTGTTTGACGTACTTAGTCCGTCATACAATCCGACGGACAATCCGTTGTACTTTCCACTGAACGGACTTGACCACACACGGATGCACAAACAGTCCATCGAAAGCTTGCGCGATGACGTGTACAGCACGTACGACGGGACTAGAAATAGGAAGTCCAAGACACAGCAAAGCACCCTTCCGCCGTGTAAATCCTTTCTGGGCATGCGCCATTCTTAGTCCGTCGAACTAGCCTACTGACGACCGTATTGTCCGCTGAAACCAAAGTACGACGGACAGATTTTTGGAAAATCCGAAATTCTTAGTACTCCGGACTGCACGCTGAAAAAGTCCGCTGAAGCCCACACACGAGCGGATTGTCCGCTGAAATGTGTTTCAACGGACTAAGTACGTCAAACAGTTCGACCGTGTGTACGCGGCATAAGTTTAGGGGAATTCTGAAACGTTTGAGTTGTCGTCAGAATAATAGGGGAGGGAAAATCTTCCAAATGCGATCCTGTGACGACTTGATCAATTTGGGGTCGATTTTACTAAAACGGGAGAGTGCAGATCTGGTGCAGCTCGGCTTAGAAACCAATTGGCTTCTATCTTCAGCTTGTTGCATAAAGCTTTGGCAATTAAAACTAGAAGCTGATTGGTTTCTGCAGAGCTGCACCAGATTTTGCACTCTCTAGTGTTAGTAAATAAAAAACTTTGAATCACTGATCGGTTAGCATAATAAATGACGAGGACATAGAACTTTGCTGATGTGGCATTGATACATGTGTTTTCCATATGGGGGTTTCACACTACTGAAGTCAGTAAATCAGAATCGCAGACAAAAGACACTTGGCAGTTATTTTAAGACTTTTTTTCTTTTTCTTTTTTTTCCCTTTTTCTTTTTGCTGCCAGTGTCCTGTTTGGGGTGATTTCTCCAAAGTGGGAGGAAATCGCTTCCTTGACAGTTGTCACCCAAACTAGAGGTTCTCCTTAACTTCCTGATTCAGTGGCAACAGAAACGTTTTTTGGAATTTCCCTCTGCTTTCAACCTGATAACAGTGGTCATCAGAGCAAAAATACAGTGGATGAATCTCCTCAGTGTGGTCACAGCAATACGTAAGAACCTGACGACTGAACTAACCATCCCTTACTGCAGGGGTGCCCAACCAGTGGCCCGCCGAGCCCTCTGATGTTGGATGGTGATTTGACAAGCCCAGATCGCAGGTTGCCAACCCACCATCCCAGAGCATCAGTGTTGTGAATGAAGCTGGTGGTAGAGAAAGTAAGAAGCTGCAGAGCCGCATAAGCTGATGCTTCCTATATAGTGCCAGCTCCTGTCACAATCGATACCAAATGCACTCTGCCTGGCACAGCAACAACCGGGGGAAAACTGAATGGAAGATTGATATTAAAGGTGTGTTTGTTACTGAAATCGGTGTATATATGGGGCATATCTGTTCTTTAGTGGTTACTAGGCTGCTGTTAAAGGAATCCTGCCCATGCGGATTACCTGCACTGAGCCACAGACTTCTGTTATTACCTGTGGGTTTGGTGCGCTTTCAGAAAGTGCTTTATACCATCAGGATATAATAGAAGTCTATGGCAAAGTGCAGCTAACCTGCAGGAAAGCCACAGGTGCACATGGCGTATCAGCGTGAAAGCAGCCATTGGACCCTCCATTCACCTCTATGTCCATTTACCCCTGCTTACCTTCAATCTGATTCGCAAAAAATAAAAACGGTAGGGGAACTGTCCCTTCCATCAGATTGAATTGGAGGGCCCATAGAGTGGATATGGACACAGCCCATGCTATTCTGCATATGCAGCATAGATACAGATCTGTCATCCACCCATTACACTTATTTTGGCCCGCGACCGGTTACCAAGTCGCTTCAATGGCCCTCGCTCTTCAAAAGGTTGGGCACCCCTGCCTTACTGTATCCAGAATGTTAAGTTGGGTTATACAATGGATACTCTCTAACCCCTGCAGACTCTTTAAATGGGCCTGTGACCACTGAGGCCGGTAGAAGGGGCTCCGGATCATGTGGCACTGTGATTGGCTGCACAGTGCGGTCAATGAGGGCCCTTCCTATTGGCTTCCGATTGTCGGTAGTTAATGGTGAGCTGTCTATGACAGCTCAGTAACAGGTCTGCCAGTGGAGCCTGACCCAAAACAAGACAGCAACACATGTGGTAGTTATGCATTAACGCCCTATTCTTTCCTATGGGGGAGCGGTTCTTATTTCGGCCTCCATTGATCCTGCCAAGTACAGCAGCTCCCCATAGAAACTTATGGTAACAACTTTATCATAGTTTTGCCCTTCATTTTCAGGACAAGGTACCTCCTTCAGTACTGCTAAATATTTATTATTTTATTTATTTATTTTGACTGAGAAGAGGGTAGAGCCCCAAAAGTTTATCCTGAAAGTTATAAAATTGTTATAAAAAAAGAAGTTATAAAGTAAAAAATTAGCATCTAAAAATACTATAGTTGCTGACTTCTACAATACAGGGACCTGGCCTCATCACCCAGGCTGGCTAGGTCTCTGGTCTTTGGGTCTCCAGCACTGGCATCTTCCCAGTGCACATGTATGAGATGCGCTGCACTTTCTCATTAGTCCCGCAGTCTCTTGGGACGTGTGATGTGTCCCAGGAACTTCTACTCTGTGACAGAGCAAAAGGTAATGCGGTGTCTCTAGGGCGTGGTTTGAACCATAGATTTGTATGGCTCAAATCGCACTGCATTCGCACCAAACCTGTGCAGGATCCTTCATACCCATACGGTCCGATTATGCAATGCATCGCATACTAGCACATTATATGACACTTGCCTGCAAACTAATCTCTCGGTGCCCCTGCTCGAGACCACATCCATCTTCACCCGTCTTCCTTACCAGGTCCACGGTCTCTGGCTGTGTGACTAGCCGGAGCCGTGTGACATCACTCCTACGCATGCGCACGCAAGCTGATCGCAGCACAGGCTTCTGAAGAAATTACAAGGGCAGCCATTCCTTCAGAGGGCATGTGGCGATGACGTCATCATGCAGTATACAGTAGATATCCCTAAACGGTGCAAGTTTAGGAGATATTTACAGTACCTATAGGTAAGACTTATTATAGGCTTACCTATAGGTACAAACGTTAGAGGAAAGTTTACTACCTCTAACTTAATATACACTCCACAGTCGGGTTAACATGAATGGATTGGGATTTTATTTTTATTTTTTTTGGATGCTGTGTGGAATCCACAGCAAATTTGTGGTGAATTTGCACCGCATCTAGTGGGTTTCGAGGCTAACTGTTGTTTTCTGTACCCGCTGAAATTTGCTTGGCCTGAAAAATTTAAACTAACGCAGCCAACACGGCCAAGCTGAAATATATTACATTTTATTTTAAGATCTAGACTAAGTGAGCACATTCAAATGCATCAAAACAAAAATCGTGTACAGTACAGTTTAGTTTCTTTAGAAAGCAGCCGCACCCGAAGTTAAAAAAAGTTTGTATTCTGCCTGCATGCTGTAGAGAGGAATCTTACTCTTTGGGTGGAAGCAGTGGTCTTTCTGCAGAAGTCTGAAACGTCCCTGCTAAATCCAACTTGAAGTGCTACTAAACCCACAAGCGTAAAATCAGTCTGTATTTGCAGTAAAGCATGCTTGTTATACTCACTGTTGTACCTAAGGGGTTAATCCTCTGCATTGTGTAAAAAGGCTGTTTGATCCTGTATGCACAGATCCTCCTCTTCTTCCACTGACTCCAAAACAGGTCTGGATAAGTTACTGGAGTCAGGCTGCACATGCTCAGTCTGGTGTGTATTGCTAGTGGTTTTTACTTTTTTGATGGGAGAGTGCATGTGATCATCACAGGGCCAATTAGCACTGTTCAGGCAGAGAGGTTCAGGGGTCCTGGATCCTGATAGGACAGCCAGTGCAGTGTGAAAACTCCCCCTACAAGCTTTAACCAGGCCCAAACTTGTCTAGCATACACACGGTTGCACAAAGTTGTCGGGGGGGGGGGGGGGGAAAAACGATTGTTCTGAACGCGGTGATGTAGAACATGTACGACGGGACTATAAACGGGCCAGTAGCCAATTGCTTTCCTCTCGTAATTTTATTCGGAGCATGCGTGGCAGTGGCACTTTGTCGGAATTGTCTACACACGATAGGAATTTAAACGATTGGATTTTGTTGTTGGAAAATTTTAGATCCTGCTCTCAAACTTTGTGTTTGTTGGAAATTCTGATGGAAAAAGTCCCATGGAGCCCAGGGGCAGACTGACAACTCATGGGGCCCCTGGGCAATAGGAGATTATGGGCCCCCCAGGCAATCAGATTATGGGGCCACGCAGTAAACAATCACACAGTATACACAGACCTGTACACACAGTATACACAGACATATTTCTATTGGCTGAGACGGTACTGGAGAGGTGGGGCAGCTATAATCTCAGGATTTTTAGACCAAAAGGATGTTGGTAAGGGACATTTCAGAGACAGATGTAAAAAAAATCGCAGATTTTAACATACTGTCCCGGGTTTTACTGAGGCTGGCAACCCTGATGGGGCCCCCTAGTGGCCCGGGGCCCTCGGCAGTGCCCAAGTAACCAAATGGTCAGTCCACACCTGATGGAGCCCACACACGACAACACAATCCGATCATGCATTTTCCGTCGGAAAGTCTGACCATGTGTACGGGGCATTCGTCTGACATGTCAGGGGGGGTTGTCAGACCTCTGCAGAGAGAAAGAAAAGAGGGCGCACCAGCCTTGTGCATTATCCTTTTGATGAGTTTATTATAATGCCGCGTACACACGACTGGACTTTTCGAGGGACTAGGTCAGACGGACTTTCGGCGGAGTTCTGACAGAGTTCTGATAAACTTTCCGAATGAATGGACTTGGCCACACACAATTACACCAAAGTCCGACGGATTCGAACGTGATGACGTACGACCGGACTAGAATAAGGAAGTTCATAGCCAGTAGGCAATAGCTGCCCTCGCGTTGGTTTTTGTCCGTCGGACTAGCATACACACGAGCGGATTTCTCGGTAGGAATTGGGTCCGGCGGAGTTCCGGCGGAAACATTTGAAACATGTTCCATTTCTAAAGTCTGACGGATTTTTGCAAATCAAAAGTCCGCTGCAGCCCACACACGATCGAATGGTCTGCTGGAATCGTTCCGTCTGACCTTTTTGATGTCAAAGTCCGGTCGTGTGTACGCGGCATAAGAATGAATTAAAAACTATTCACAAGCATGTGAAAGAAAACCACAATGTGAAAGCCTTAAACTGTTGGCAATTGGTCTGATATTGACAGTCTGCAGGCGATAAGGAGAAGGACATGAGAACCTCTGCTGGTTTACTCGTTTCAAAGGGATACCTCTTTCTTCACAGCCTAGCAGTGCTACCTCCTTCGGCTACTTAAATACACATGTGCATCCATAGGATGCATCCCAGGGAGGCTCCAGGGCCTCACCCACTATTTTGGGCGGTCCTAAGGAGTGGCAGGGCTTCAGTGACAACTAGAGAGTATGTTTATAAGTGTGTGTGTGTGTGTGTGTGTGTATATGTATGCAAATAATTGAAGAACTCTGGACGGCCACACTCCAAGATGCATTCAAATGCTTGCACCCGGGTTTCTCCATTCCTGGAGGTGCTGTTTTCTTCCAATTTGTGGATTTACCTGGAGCGGTGTTTCTCTTTGTGTGTGTATATATGTACACAACGCTACGTAGTGCCTATATTAGGCATATATCCGCATTTGTACATTTGTACATATGTACAACATATAAAGATGTTTATAGATAGGTGGAGCTTACCACATAGATGTGTTGGTCCATGTGATCCATCTCAACATGTACTGCCGCTGTATATGGTGGCTGATCCGTCCTAGCTGTCAGGATGGCGTCTAGAACGCATACAGCATTGTTTACTTTCCAGATAAACCGAAAGTGCGGTCCAGACGTCATTTCCTGCTCGCCCACCATCCGCAGAGAGATCACTACTTCTATATAGAAGGGTCATTCTCTACAGTAGCCTTTTTGAACCAGGTTCCTTCAGGTTTCTTTGGGGGAGCCTTGGCAAAATTCCTAAAAAATTGCCCCAAAACTATGTACAAGCCAACGGGTGGATCAAGCCTCTCTTTTAGTTACACAAAGCCACAGGTTTTCATTGTACACCATTAACAACCTTTCAGCCGCCAGTATCCTAACAACCAATGACATCATAGGTTGTTTGCCTCTTACCTGCCCATTACAGTCAGCACTGGGGTCATGTTAGCTGAGGGAGAAGAGAAACACTGGAATACTAGTCAGTACCCGTGTGCTTTGGAAGAATAAATCGCCTCTAATGTTGGGTGTCCTATGCGCATGAATACTGCTGCATTATGTAATACTGTTAGTTTTAGTTCGGGGTTTTTTTTTTTTACATTTTAGAATGGGATGCCTAAAGATTGTGCATTATTTTAAAATGTTGAGAAACCCTGCTCTACAGCATGCTGGTAGGACACATGATTCTATACTCAGGTTGTTGCTATTTTTGAAGAAAATCAACTTTTAGCCCTTGTACACACGATTGGAGATTCCGACGGAATGTGTCCGATCGGAGCGTTTTGTCAAATATTCCAACTGTGTGTGGTCTGCATCGGACTGTTTCCGTCTGAATATCTGTTGGACCAACTTTTCCAACTTGCCTGAAATATTTTCCGACAAAATGCTCCGATCGGACATACTCCAATCGTGTAGAGAATTCCGATCGGACAAAGTGCCACGCATGCTCAGATCAAATTCCTACATCAAAGCTATTGGCTACTAGCCTGAACGTAGTCCCATTGTAACGAAATTACGTCATCACGTTCTGAAAGATCGAATTTTGTGACAACTTTGTCCGACCGTGTGTATGCAACTGTTTCGGACAAGATCCGTCGGACAAAATCTGACGGATTTGGTTGTCGGAATCTCCGACCGTGTGTACAAGGGCTTAGGGCTCGTTTACATTAGTACTTGAAGAGCGATCCACGGTGATCACTTTTCAGGGAGTGGTGCATTCAGGAGCAATACTGCTGCTTTCTTAATGCCCCCCCCCCCCCCTTTTTTCCCCTTTGACAGTCAAATTGAGTTTTTAAATGAAAAGACTGCCACAACCGTGAGCCTAGTGATTGACTTGTGTTTGTGGCGCAGCTCCATTCACTTAAATGGTGGAACTGCCCACCAAATGTGATGGGGGGGGGGGGGGGGGTAGCCAAAATGTCTGCCGCGCCATGAAGCAAAGCATTCTGGCTATTCCGTTTGTACAACCTTGGCTTGCTGACTGTCCAGATCAAGTGAAAGGGGGGCAGTAAAAACCACCCTTTTTTTTTAACTACTCTCCCTAACTGCAGGTAGAAACTAAGCTTAAAGTGATTGTAAGGGTTTGTTTGTTATGTGTGGGTTTTTTTTTTTTTTTTTTTTTTATATCATACTTGCCTCCACCGTGCAGATCATTTTGCACAGAGTGGCCCCGATCGTCCATTTCTGGGGTCCCCCGGCAGCTCTCATGGCTCCTCCCCACATCAGATAAACCCCCCCCCCCCCCCCCCCCAGGAGAAGCGCTCTCCCAGGGCGTTACCTTGCAGGTGCACTCCCGAGTCCAGCATTCGGTGTCCATAGTATGACTTGGCCGGCACCCGCGTCATTAGATTTGATTGACAGCAGCGGGAGCCGATGGCTGCGTTTGCTATCAATCTATCCAATCAAGAGATGAGAACCCCGGGCAGAGAGACATGCATCCCCGCTGGGTCAAGTTCCATGTCTCGAGTAAGTAAAACCGGGGGGACTTGTCACTGTCAGGGTTTTTTTCATCTTAAGGCATAGGATGCATTAAGGTGAAAAACACAAAGGCTTACAGCCCCTTTTAAGGCTCAATTCACATCTATGCATGTTGCTTTTGAGCATTGAGCAGTGCTTGCCGGGTTTTTGGACATGCATTGATTTGCATTTTTATTTTTTACACGGTATATAGCTGGTTGCTAAGGAGGGGTTGGGAAGCCGACCGCCGCATCTTTAATAACTGAGTCATCAGCTATCAGAGGGCTTCCCTGCTAAATGTAAAATAAAAGAATTGCCAGCTAAAAAAAAAAATCACAGCGTGAGCCCCCTCAGGTCAATACCAGGCCCTTGGGTCTAGTATAGATTTGGAGGGGACCTCCCATGCCAAACTTTTTTTTTTTTTTTTTTTTAAATGTCGATACCAGACCCTTATCCCAGCATGCAGCCTGCCAGGTTTAGGAAAGGGAGGGTATGAGCGAGCACCCCCCCCCCCCGAACCATACCAGGCCACATGTCTTCAACATGGGGGGGATGGGTGCCCCGGGGGGGCCCCCCACAGAGCCTCCCATCCCCCCCCTCCCTTTTTCTTGACCTGCTGGGCTGCATGCTCGGATAAGGGTCTGGTATGGATTCTGGAGGGGACCCCATGCCGTTTAATAAAAAAATATATATATTTGGGGGGGGGGGGGGGTTCTCCTCCGAATCCATACTAGACCCACGGGCCTGGTGGAAGGGGGGGGGGTCTCCACGCTGTTTTTGTGAGATATATATATATATACATATACATATATATATTATAATATATATATATATTATAATATAATATAATTTTTTTTTTTTTACACATTAAGAGGAGAAGCCCACTGACAGCTGATGACTCATCAGTTGTTGAGGATGCCCTCGCCAGCTTCCTGGCCCCCCTCTTTAGCAACCAGCTATATACCATGTAAAAAAACAAATAAAAATGTGGTACTTGCGTTTCTGATGCGGGTCAATTGAAGTATTTTAGATGCAAAATGCTGCATTTTGTGGGAAAAAAGCTATATGTATATAGCAACCCGCTATACACAGTGTAAAAAAAAATTGTGGTAAAACGTGGTACTTGCGTTTTTGAAGCAGGTTCATTGAAGTATTTTACATGCAAAACACTGCATATTGTGAGGAAAAAAATCCCCGACCCTTTCCAAGAACGCAGAGCCACAAAAATGCATTGATGTGAACGTGTTCCATAGGGATTCATGTTAAAAAAATTCCCTGCATTTCTGCAAAATGCATCAAAAAACACATTAGTGTGAATCGAGCCTAAGACTTTGCAGTTTTTTTTTTTTTTCCCCCAAGCACCTGGAATCTATTACCAAGTTATAAACTGAACATGTTTTTTTCAAGAGCTTAGTTGCACATAAGATTTTAATTGTTTGCAAATGAGATTTAACCACCATATTGCCTGAGTTGAAATCCATGTATGCAGCAAACGAGGCCCCTGTAATCCAGGCTGTAAAAGGTCATTCTCTGAAGTAATTAAAACTCACGTGTAGACATTCCCTTTTGTTTTCTTAGCAATTTCAGTCGCTTTCAACCATTTTCAATCACAAAAAAATGACCAAATGGATCAAATTGGCATCAACAGTTCAACGTGAAAATGTAATTTTAAACAATTTAAAAATTCCCGTCTACCTGACACATACGGGGTTGCTTAAATTATTTTTAAACCCAAGAACAAAAATGTAATTATCAGTATTATGGGTTCTTAAATGTGGTGGTTGCATTAATTTTCTTTATTTCAGACTAAGTATATTTTATACAAATATAGAATCATACCTGTTGATCCTGACAGAAATCCAGTCTCCTTCCTGTGCACTAAGCTGATATCTCGAACCATGTTATCAGGACTCCCAGCTAGTTAAGAGGCCTTCAGAACACCCCCACTCGCTGTTATGAAGAAAACACGGGGTGTTCTATTGTCCCAGCCTAGGATGACAACGCTGCTCCTCCATGGTGAGTGAGTGGTGTCACCAGTGGCAGCTGGTGGGCAAACGGCTCAGTTAGCATTCAGTAACAGTTTTTTTAAACTGTTAAATTGATGGGTTGACTTTCGCTTTAACCTATCAGTGGTCATAAAGTTATGGCTGATTAGTGTGTCCGTGCGTGCGCGCGCATACACAGTATCTCACAAAAGTGAGTACACCCCTCACATTTTTGTAAATATTTTATTAGATCTTTTCATGTGACAACACTGAAGAAATTACGCTTTGCTACAATGTAAAGTAGTGATTGTATAGCTGTATAACAGTGCAAATTTGCTGTCCCCTCACAATAACTCAAAACACAGCCATTCATGTCTAAACCTCTGGCAACAAAAGTGAGTACCCTAAGTGAAAATGTCCAAATTGGGACCCAATTAGCCATTTTCCCTCCTGGTGTCATATGACTCGTTAGTGTCACAAGGTCTTGGGTGTGAATGGGGAGCAGGTGTGTTCAGTTTGGTGTTATCGATCTCTTACTGGTCACTGGAAGTTCAACATGGCACCTCATGGCAAAGAATTCTCTGAGGATCTGAAAAAAAAAAAGATTGTTGCATAAAGATGGCCTAGGCTATAGTAAGATTGCCAAGACCCTGAAACTGAGCTGCAGCACGGTGGCCAAGACCATACAGCGCTTTAACAGGACAGGTTCCACTCAAAACAGGTCTCGCCATGGTCAACCAAGGAGGTTGAGTGCACGTGCTCAGCGTCATATCCAGAGGTTGTCTTTGGGAAGTAGATGTATGAGTGCTACCAGCATTGCTGCAGAGGTTGAAGGGGTCTGGGGGTCAGCCTGGTAGTGCTCAGACCATACGCCGTACATTATATCAGATTGGTCTGCATGGCTGTTGTCCCAAAAGGAAGCCTCTTCAAAAGGCAATGCACAAGAGAGCCTGCAAACAGTTTTCTAAAGACAAGCAGTCTAAGGACATGGATTACTGGAACCATGCTCTGTGGTCTGGTGAGAGCAAGATAAACGTATTTGGTTCAGATGGTGTCAAGCGTGTGTGGTGGCAACCAGGTGAGGAGTACAAAGACAAGTGTGTCTTGCCTACATTCAAGCATGGTGGTGGGATTGTATTGGTCCAGGGCTGCATGAGTGGGGAGCTAGAGTTCATTGAGGAAACCATGGATGCCAACATGTACTGAAGCAGAGCATGATCCCCTCCCTTCGGAGACTGGGCAACAGGTCATTATTCCCAAATAATGACCCTAAACACACCTCCAGGACGACCACTGCCTTGCTAAAGAAGCTGAGGGTAAAGGAGATGGACTGGCCAAGCATGTCTCTTGACCTAAATCCTTTTGAGCATCTATGGGGCATCCTCAAACAGAAGATGGCACAAGGTCTCTAACATCCACCAGCTCCGTGATGTTGTCATGGAGGAGTGGAGGAGGATAGTGCTTCCCTCTGCTTACCAGCTTTACAGAGACGC
Organism: Lithobates pipiens; assembly: GCF_037356315.1. NCBI lineage: Eukaryota > Metazoa > Chordata > Amphibia > Anura > Ranidae > Lithobates > Lithobates pipiens. Next base: position 182,870,063 of record NW_027507685.1, on the reverse strand, counting down.
AGACTTCATTTTCTAGCAGGATTTGGCACCTACCCACACTGCCAAAAGTACCAATACCTTTAATCATGGTATCACTGTCCTTGATTGGCCAGCAAACTCGCCTGACCTAAATCCCATAGAGAATATGTGGGGTATTGTCAAGAGACACCAGACCCAACAATGAAGATAAGCTGAAAGCCACTATGAAAGAAACCTGGGTTTGCATAATGCCTCAGCAGTGCCACAGGCTGATCGCCTCCATGCCATGCCGCATTAATACAGTATCGTGCAAAAGGAGCCCCGACCAAGTATTGAGTGCATACTATACTGTACATGGACATACTTTTCAATAAACCAACATTTTTTTGTTTTGTTTTTAATTGGTCTTATGCAATATTCTAATTTTCAGAGATACTGAATTTTGGGTTTTCACTAGCTGTAAGCCATAATCCTCAAAATTAAAAAAATAAATAAATAAATGCTTGGAAATCCCTCGGTGCGTACGGCAGCTATATACAATTTGAGGTTTCACTTTTTGATATTCTAATTTTGTGAGATGCACTTGTAGGTGCTACATTGTCTCCAGCTACATGCGTTAATTCCCAAATCACTTCCATTTATACCTTGTTCATACTGTATGCGGCTTTGAAATCTCGCTACTTCCTTTTTAATTTCAAAGCTGCCAGTCAGTGCGGTTTGCTGAGCTGTGTGTGACTTCAGGCACATGAAATTGCCAAAAATAGTGCAGTAACCTTTTTCAAATCAGTGCACGTTAGTCACACTGTTTTTTTTTTTTTTTTTTTTTCCGGTTCCATAGGCACAAATGAGGTGCGACTTGTCATGCGATTTTTTTTAAACTATCAAATCACATGACAGATCACACCGGTGTGAACGGGGAGCTAGCTGAAAAGAGACCATGTAAATTATATAATCTTGCAAGAAATTTTTATTGTAGTCCCTTTTCATGGTTCATATGGTTTAAGAGTCTTCACTTGTGTGTGTGTGTGTGTGTGTGTGTGTGTGTGTGTGTTTGCGTTTTTGTTTGATTTGATGGAACTAAGTCTTCCTTTCCTAAAATGCTTCTGGTGGTTTGTTTGTTTAAATTTTTTATTTTTTTTGGAGGGGGAATAAAGCAGTGAACTTGTGGTAGGGTATGTGGAATGTGATTGTTTATGTGCTCTGTTCTCGAATTTCATTTCAACAAAAGTTGAACTAGTTGTAGCAATTCTGTTACAAATAATAACTTTCCTTCACAGGACAATCCAATAATGCCTGAAGTTCGGGATCTCTCGGATGCTCTCACGGACCTGTCTATGGATCCTATCACTGGTGTTGGGGTGGTAGCATCAAGAAATCGAGCACCCACAGGCTATGATGTGGTATGTAAAGAACGTAGTGTAGTGTTGTCTGTAGTTTAAGCTACCGTGATAAAGCTTGACCTTGTCTGTGTTGATATTGTGTTGAACAAGGCTGCTCAGCACAGCCCAACTCATCTGACCGTTAAAGTGGAACTTAAAGCGGAGCTCCACCCTAAAGTGGAATTTCCGCTCATTGTAACTCCCGAACCCCCCCCCCCCCAAACCAGTGCCACAATTGGCACCTTTCAGGGGGAAGGGGGTATAGTACAGGTATTTGCACCTGCTTCCGGCATAGATAGCCGCAGATTCTACGGGTATTTACGCCCCTTCCTGCGGGTCCCCTGCTGTCTGCTGGGAAACACACGGATCACAGAGACAGCAGGGACCATCCTTATTGCGCGACTCGCGCATGCGCAGTAGGGAACCGGGAAGTGAAGCCGCAAGGCTTCACTTCCTGATTCCCACACCGAAGATGGCGGCGACAGCACCCGAGAGCCGATCGCGGTCGCGCTGGGCGGTTAAGTGTTCATATTTTAAAAGTTAGCAGCTGCTGTATTTGTAGCTGCTGACTTTTAAAAACAAAAAACGGCGGAACTCCCGCTTTAACCCTTTCTCTTTTTTTTTTTTTTTTTTTCAGCCAAGAAAGCTACCATCTTAGCATCTGTTTGATCTGCAGTTGCCATGGTTTAAAATGTATATTTGCTGTACTTGTTGTTTTTCGAAATCTTACATGGTTTTCATCACAATTGTGATGAAAAGCCTGTTTACAATGTGATCAGCTGTGATTGGACACAGCTGATCACATGATAAAGGGCTGCTGTGATTGGCCCTTTACATTGATCACAAGCCCTCCCCATGTGTGCCATGGGGGTGCACGGGGGGGGGTGTGGTTAATAGATGCCGTACCAGAACTAGCTGACTGCACAGTCGGCAACCGGGCGCCCAGAACTGCATGTCTGGGGCGTCGGACAAAAGGAATTGCTCGCACCTGGGAATGGGCTGACAAAGGCCCAGGCGCCAGGACCCAATTTTTAGTCGCCATAGCGATCTGGCGCCTGGGATTTGTAGAGCTCTGCTGTGCCATACTTTCATTACCTGTTGTTTGTACCCATAAACAAATTGTTCTATCATAGATTTAGGGTGACAATACTGTTAGCTCTGAAGTGAAATTGGGCAGCAGTGTTGTCAGCCTGTGAATGGGGTACCCTTAAGTGGACATGTAGCTTTTAAATGTACTTTAAGAGGCACACGAGTTCAGCCCATCATCTGTTTGTACTATTGGGATTTGTTATTGGTGCCCTGGGGTTGTGTGAATAACTGAAGATAATTGCAGATAGAAAATTTTGGTTCTGAATGATTTTAATGTTAATCAATGATGTTCTTGTCTGGAAATGTCTGCTAGATGGCTGTGTTGGTTGAAAGATGCCCATCTGGGTAGTTTAAAGTAGTTGTAAACCCTTACATATACCTAGTGATGTGACTGGCCTCAGGGTATACACAGAGATGAAACCAACCCTCCTACATATGTTGTGACCGTTTTTTATCTTAAAATAAGGGACTTGGGGTAATTGGATACTTTACAAGAGTCCAAGATTAGACCACCCACAGTTAGGTGGGGTTCTATGGCTAGTACACTGCATATAAAAAAAAAAAAAGCCAAGAAGGTTCTATGGATGATTCTGCATAGAACACAAGAGCAAAATATCCAATGGAGGTTTCAGCAATGTGTAGACTCTAATTTGCTCTGATCTGTACAGCACACTCAAAATGGGGGACTCCATGTAATGGGTCACTAGCAGAGGAAGCAAGCAGGGTTAAATTAGGATATAGTCAAATATTGCTCATCAACCAATATCATGAGGTGAGATTATCCAGTTGAAAAGAGAACTTGATCCTCGATGGGTACAGCTGATAGTAAGTTTATGATGATGAAAATCATTCATATAACATGGGATTAGTCACAATAAATGGCCACCTCATATCAAAGTTCCACAGAAATGTACATGTTGGGCAGAGGTGGCAACAGGATGGATAATGAGATGGAGGGATAGTAGCTAAAGTGGCAGCAGAAAGCAGGCACTTGGCTGAAAATGTCAATGCGGGACTAGAGGTCTTGAGGAAAGTGCAGACAGGCAGAGGGAGAGCCAACGGGCAGTGTACTTCCATAAATATGCATAAAGTCTTCCTTCAAATGACTCTCAACTTTCGCAAACGCTGTCCTGCATGTGCTTGACTGCTCATAAAGTCAAACCTGTCCATGGCAGTGATCAGTCCGAGCCTCAACCTGGTATAGCCACACTGTTCTCCATGTGGCCGCTGTGCTCCATACAGACGCCGCAACATTGATGCCTGCATATACTTCCTCAAACCCTGGCTGGATTGAAACTGTGTGAGGCACTCATTTACCTGCAGTCTTCTCTATATCCATGCAAAGTGCCGAATTGATAAAGTTTGTCTGAGCTGTCAGAAAGCAGGGAGCGGAGAGCTGAAATTACACACTGCAGATCTCAATGAGGAGAGCGCTGACAGTTGATTGAAGGGAAGGGACCCGCTCCCCTTCACACAGCACACCTGAACAGAGATGAGGCTGTCAATCACAGGCTGTGTGCTGGAGATCCTTCCCTGTCACCTTTTCTCTCTTGATTTTAGGAAAAGTTGTCAGAAGTGACTCATGGAGATAGCAGAGGAATGAAGCAGCTCTTATTTGGGACAAGCACCCACTATAGAGGGATATGCTTTGTTCATTTTTCATGTGCCTGACGAAGGGGACCTGCGCAGCTCTGAAACGTTGCACCTTTCTTTTTGTGTCTTCAGTTAAAAAAAAAAAAAAAAAAAGCTTTTCGTACAACATTGATGATCCATAGTGTGCTTGCAAATATGAACATTGAACAGACGCAACCACTGTTCCCAATTTGACAACCGTGTCAGTGCGCAGCCACTGAATGTGAACACTGCATTCAGGGTCATGCACCAACGCAGCTGTCAGATGGGGAGCAGCAGCTGTTTCTGTGCAGCTGCTGCATCCCAATTGGCATGAATGGGACAACTTGTATAGGGATGCATGCAAACACAGCCCTCGCAGGGGCATACGTTATATTACACCCATGTGAATGAGGCCTTAAAGAGGAAGTAAACCCTGATGAGTTTACTTCCTCTTTCATTCCCTGCAAAGGCAAAGCATAATGGACTACTATGCCGCGATGACGTCACTCCCGCGCATGCGCACGGGAGCCAACACGCGCGGCAGCTCCATTGTTAGAAATGCCGCGCTCAGTGCGCCTGCGCGCCGCTGTCTACGGCGCATGCGCCGTAGACAGCGGTGCCTGTCTTCGGGCAAATATCTCCTAAACCGTATAGGTTTAGGAGATATTTCTTGGACCTACAGGTAAGCCTTAATCTAGGCTTACCTGTAGGTCAAAGTGGTTTGTAAGGGTTTACAACCACTTTAAAACAATTGTGTTTAGATGCATACAGCATATGCTTTTTGTAGGATGCAATAAGCAGATTTTTTATTTTTTCACATATATGTAAACAGGGCCCTAAATGCTTCCTCACCTCACATGAAGTGCCCTTTAATGCTAGTAAGAGTTTAATGATCATCCAGCTTATAATGAGAGGTCTTATGGAATAAAATACACTTCCTGCTCTGGAACTGAGTCAGATTCTTGAACCATAGTGACAATCACAGGAATGTATTATTCCTTGGCTCTGATCCCTATACAACATGTGGTGCTTATTTTATATATATTCTGCTCAAAATGGCTAGCCTGGTAACCCTTCCAGTTAATAATTCTGGGCTTTCTGTTCTGTTTTTAACACTATGGTAACTCCCATCAGACCCGGACTGCAGAGAAAGTATGGTTTATGTGCACAAACCATTCCCATATGCTCATTTAGGGGGACCATAAGGCTTTCTTGTGTTTAGGAGATTGTTTTCTAAGAGCGTTATATGTGCATTTGCGTGCTGGATGCCTGTTAAGGATCTAACTATTTCATATTTCACATGGTCACTCAAGCATAGCCTTCCCAGGAAGAGAGATTGCTAGTGGAGTTTAGAAATGAGTAGGAACTGCTGTTTCTACACTGGAGGATATTACAGCCAGCCTTCATTTGGGCTAATACTTAGGAATCTTCATATTTAGAACATTTTCTGAGTATGTTGCAGCATTCGAAAAGACTATAGTTTTTGAGCAGAGGAATCTGTATTTTTGGCTTTCTCTGGATTCCGTAAACCTGGAGTTTGAAAGTTCCCAAGTGCCTTGTGTGGGACAGAGCCTTTAATCCTGTGTCCATAATTTTTACTGAATGCCTGCAGCATGTGTGAGTACACGTTAGTGGTTTGGAAATAGCAAGTTAGATGCTGCCCTGGGATGGGAGAGTAAGAGTTGATGCCTTTGCTGGTTCTTTGGCTTTTGATGGGCTTTTCTCTGGGTCGGCTCACTGATCCTGTGATAAAAGTAGGACAGTGGTCCAGAGGGAAGGTTCGGGGGCAGGATAGAGTTTCAGTTAGAGAGAGAACCCCCTGAGAAAGATAATCGGAAAGCAGCACCCATGAGGAACCAATGAATGCTGTTTACCACTGCCCTGATGTAAAGGTCATCAAACTTGGTTTTGTCATGAATAAACCAGCTGCTTGAAGATGCTATATATGGACTTTACCTTTTGCATATATGCTGGAGCAGCACATAGCCCGAGTTAGGGAAAGGGATGTAGGAAAGAATAATGTCTCTGCATGTTGGACTTTGCAACACCTTTTGCATTTTTCCATGGTTTTGAAACCTTGTTTCTGCCGGATGAAGTTACTGAAAGGGGCGTAATGCATGTAACCGGCACCATCCCATTGTTCAAGTTACTAAGGTACTTTGAGGGTACAAAGACTTCCGTACAAGAGTGTTACCATGGATAAAGAAAGGTACAAGCGACCTGACGGTGCGCATGTGCCTGAGATAGGTGGGTCGCCTCTTGCAGGAGAGAAGTGTTGTTGGCATTCTTTCCATGAGCGGTCCATTTCTCATAGCAACAGGGTCAGACTCTCGCCGCAGAGGTCCCCAGCCTGTGCCCAGGTATGATGGCGTGAAGTAGTGGTGATACGCTGGGAGGGTGGAGGTGGACAAGGTTCAAGGTGTCCTTCCTTAATGCGAATTACAGTGAAGGTGCACATTTTCACAGGGACTCGAGAATTAAAGTGGAGAATAGTTACAGTGCAAGTGTATACCATGCATGTTCATTTCCAAATGCAGAGGCCTGCCTTTAAGGTAGAGTATTCCCCCAGGGCAGCCTCAGCCTGGTCCCAGGGCATTGATGAAAACGGCACAAGAGTAAAAGGTGCCCCATATGTAGTAAAGTGATTCTATTACAGGTGCCCAGTGTAGCCCAGAAGAACCCACCACAGGGTAGGCCTCTTGTGATCCTTGTTTAGCGCCCAACAAGGAGGGCAACATGGAGGAGGTGACTGCCACTACAGCAACCTACCCTGGCAACACACTGCTGTGCAGTGTGGTTATAAACCAAACCTGAGGATAGCTCAGGCATTCCAGTTTGGAGACTGCTCTCATGTCGGAGACAGGAGGTCTCACCCAGGGGTCAGAGGAGACCCAGCCAGGAAATAGAAGGTATTGTCCCAATAGTCAGGTGGGCTCCAACAGTGAGTTTATTTGGGTGTCAGGAGAACCGCTATCCAGGAGCAGGCTGTGCAGCATTGTGCTACAACTAGAGGCTGAGTGAGCCAAGAGAACCATAAGAGCTCAACAGTAGAGTCAGAAGGATTGGTAAGAAGTGCAGCGGTGCTACAGACAAAGGAGCCAGGTGGCTCGACATTTTCAGTTGACTATTTATGTTGATGTGGAAGAAGCCTCGCATGGAATTTTTTTTTTTTTTTTTTTTTTTTTATGTGACCGTTCTGTTTTTTGTTCAATAAAATTGGGCTGCCATGCCCTAAAATACAGTTTGGATTGGCACAACTCATTGTAAAAAAAGCACCCACTACATGAGTATAATCACCCGAATACCACACATTATGGCCACTAGAGGAGCTGAGGATTATAGGAAATACACCTTATGGGGATTATTCTGGCCACTGTGCAAATGGTGTGACATTCGTAGAGTCAATTTAAAAAACAAAACAAAAAAAAAAGCCCATAGGTGTTCTGTGTATTGGGTCATTGTGGCCACAGCACAGCTTTTCTGAATGCTCTAGGGTAAAAAAATAAGCGTGCTAATATTTACTGTCTGTGTAATGAACCTTATTGTGACTCAACTAAAAGGCCATAAACTTTAATTCCAGCTTCATATAGTGCTTACACAACCTGGTGTTCTTTTTATCCCTTGCATCAATTCAGACAGCTCAACTCGATGAATAAACTCACTGTTGGAGAGACAGATGATTAATCTTTTTGAATGTTCTGTTTAATGATGGATATCCATAGGTAGAAAAAACATTGGTGTTGTAAGCCACATGGAAAGATGTTACCTTAGAGGATTGGGGGAAGCCAGAGACGCGCCCCCCCCCCCCCCCAACATCCACCCTTGATCCGGTCTCCTTTCCTTTGTCCTCCCCCCGCCCATTCCGTACCTGGTCCCCAATACATTCCCCTGTCTTCCTTATTTAGGCACTTTCCCTAATCGGCACCTTCCATCTGCCGGACACCTATCTAGTTCATCCCTTCCTATTTACAAGGCCCAAGAATGAGGAGCAAATACCTATTACATGATTAGAAGAACGCCAGACCTCCCTCCCACTCGCGGGGTCCCATATAGTCAAAATTCTATTAAGCCCCCTAGACTCAACCACAGCACACCTTCCTATAATTATGCCCCCCCCCCCCCCCCCAGCACTCTAATGTTTTATACCCCCTTCACATTCTATGCCTATCCACCAGGCATCCTACTCAGAACAGCAGGGAAGGTCACGACTCCTGACTCCCATTCTCACTTGTTACTGTATGTTTTGGTACCATAAGTCTTGTAATAAGATGAAAGTTTTGGGCTTTGTAACCCCTTATTGTGTGTTCGTCTCTACTATTCAAGACTTCTGTAAGCTTTTTTTTTTTTTTCCTTTTTCTCAATAAAGTAAAATTTCTGCCAAAAAAAAAAGGAAAGATGTTACAACATGCTGGTCGTCAGGAAAGGCTTGCTGGGAGTAGTAGTTCCGTGTGCGCCCGTTTGCCTTCTGCACCTGTTCCAGTACCGTCTTCCTGTGTATGACCCGGCCAAAGGATGGTCACAAGGCAAGCGGGTAGTCACAGATCAGGAACACTGGAAACACTCGGGAAGCGCTGTAGATCTGGCAGCAATATTGCTCTGACATGACAGCGTTTAAATGGTGTTTCTGGCGCCAATGGCCGTGCGCACAGAACTACTACTACCAGCAAGCCTTTCCGGACCGTGGTATACTGAGCAAATGAATGAGAGACCGGAAGAGGAGGGGAATATACAGAACTACGGTGGGGGAGAGAGTTCAAAAGGAACAGAGCTTAAAGACACAGAGCTATGATAAATCCCAAAGTGTAACACAACAAACCTTGACGGGAAGGTGTACCATATTTTCAGTGGACAAGTTTTTAGTTATTAGAAGTAATAAGAGAAGCAGTTATTTTGATGTCCCTGTCATATTTTTGCTTATCCATATTAAGAAAATCACAATTTGTTATAGTGCTTTAAAAACCACAAAAAAACACAACAAAAAACCCCAAAATGCAGTGTTTTTGGTGCAGGATTTTTTTTTTTTTAAATCTTTATTTATAAATTGCTATAATTAAAAAAGTAAAAATGTAAGATGGGTAATGATCTAGTGTCAGAGTGTCTGTCTGTGGGACTGTGGGGGTGGTGATCCTGTTGCACCTGACCTAGGATTTGTGGTCTTTTTAAATGTTGTAAAAAAAAAAAAAAAAAAAAAAAACAAGTTTGTAGCATATTTCCATTACTGTGCTGTGGTCAAATCCTATTCCCTATCTGATGCCCATTTCAATCATCAAGGCAATTTGGGTTGCTCTAGGAACTGGAAATAACCACTACTAGCATTTGTTTGGAAAATCAACATTAACAATGCGTGCTCGACTAAGGCCAACTGAACATGTCACATGGAAAGTGATGGCTCCACAAACAGCAGAAATGTGTTCATGCCTAGCGTGTTTATAAAAAAAAAAAAAAAAAATCCTGCAATTACTCAGCCCCTGTGATAAGCAGCTAGATTAAGGCCGCATGCACACAGACGCATGAGGCCATATGACATGCAGTAAATTGCAGGCATATTTCTGTGCCTGGGATATACAGCTGCTGCATACAGTCAACCATGGTGATGAACAGCTGTACATGGGTTTAGGTCACTACTTGCGTAAGCCTGTGCATGCATACGGGTGTACAACTCTGGATGCAGAAATGTGTGCATTCAGAAATGTTTTGGTTTTATACATGCACAGGTCGACACAAGTAGCAGCTTAAACCTGCATACAGCTATTCATTACTATAGTTAGCTGTATATCTCGGACGTAAAAATATACGCGTAGTTTAGATGTGCCGGTGTGCCAGAGTACTAAAGCTAATCTCCAGATACTAATAAAAAAAAAAAGTTGTTCAATTATTCATGAAAAAAGGCATTGCATATTTCAATGTAAATAGTGTAAGGATCTGAATTTGTGTTGATATCCTCCTTCAACAGGATTGGAGGGAGCAGGTCCTATGAGGTATGTGTTAACAGTAGGAAAGGGCAGAAGGATTACCTTATCAATGTGTTTTCCTCCTTCTGTGTCCAGTCAGTAGGCAAGGGGTATGTGTGTTTTTATACGACTAAGGCTTGAATTTCAAGAGATGACAGTAAAGATCTTTATAGACATGGCACAAAACATTTATAGGGCAATTCTGGACAGAACAGCATGTCAGCATGTACAGGTTTCTTTTTTTGTTATAGAATATGTTGACTTGGCTGCTTAAAGGTTGGGTGGTATGGTTTTATGGTTTGTTGAAGAATTGAAGTGCCAAAGTAGAACTTGTTTATTCTAGGACAGGGTTTCTCAACAAGGCTTCCTCCTTTCTAGTGGTTCCTTGAGCAATGAGCAACTTCTGCCTCTGAGTGTTCCCACTGACACTAATGATCTTTTTAGCTATCTTTTGGGGGCAATTCTTCCTAATGACCACAAGTGTAAGACACATTCTCCACACTGACCATCACACTAATGTAGCATGAGTTGTAGGTATAGTAATTTTTTTAGCAGGGGTTCTCGGAGACCAAGGACTTCCTCTGTGTTGGAAAGACTGTATCTAGAAGTTTAGTTATCCTTTTTGGGTTCCATTGACAAGTGTTTTCTTGCGTTAAGACTCCTTGTATTAAGTCAGTCCAATTATTCTGAATGGGCTGTCAACACTCCCCAACGCCTGATAACACACACTAGCAATATTTTTGCAGAGCACCATCTCTGTGTTTTGGTGTACCATAATTTAGCTGTTTGTCTACTGTATATGTGTATTTGGGGTGCCATTCAGAATAAATGTCAGTACACATAATGCGAATTGCTGTGCTTTTTAGGAATGCATTAAAATGCAAACAGCCCCTGTAATTCAAGGGTTTAATACTTGAATATGTCTAGGGTACCAGAAAAAGCTCTTCCCCCCCCTCCCCCCCCTAACCCCCAATCCTGTAGACTTCCTCCAGGCAGTACGTCTGCAGCAGCTCACTTTTCAGAGGACGATTGACAGGTTTAGAGGAGGTGTTGTATTGCATCCACTTTCTGTTTTAACTCGTAAAAGCCCACATTGATGGCACCATTTAAAGCGGAAGTAAACCCATCCATAAAACGGTTTCATTTCCGGGGCATGCTGGAAATGTAATACTCCCATTGGTTATGCTCTTAATCAAACTGTTAAACCATCCAATGGCTGGTGTCATGACTGATCACATGTGCAGCATCATGGTAGTTTTATATTAAACAGAGGCAAAGATGGCAGCTTCCTTGGCTGAAAACGATAGAAACTGCTGTCATCTATGCTTTGGACACGGAGATATGGGACTTCCTGGGTCTGCCGCATCCATCTGTATTGAAACAAGTCAGGTGAAGCCAATTTTGTGACTTTAGTCCGCATGAGCAGGCTGGTGCCGACCACTGCTGTATGTGTGTTTTTAATGTATTTGCTTTGCTGGTTTTAATATGCTTAACTGTAAGTGAAATCCAGTGCTTTTAATAAATGCCTTTTATTAAAGACTTATTACACTACAAAATCTTCCTCTTTCTCTGCACATGTGGGGAGTAACTATGATGTGACATCCAATTATCTGTCACCAAGGAATTATCAGCGTGATTGTCAGTGGAACAGAAATCCCTCCCAGCTTGGCTGCTGAATCCTTTTGGATAAACCAAAGTGAGTGTGATCTCTATAATTTGAGATCCATTATTTCTGGTAAGAGGCGTGCACCACATGACACCGATACACACTGGAATCCTGTTACCAGATCGGATGTTTTGTTTCAAAATTTACACGTGATATGTCACTTATGAACTTTCCTTTTGACAAAGGATATTTTGTTTTATTAAAAGTACTACAAATGCAAGTGAATAAATGAACTTAACACTCGCGCTCTAATTTTTTGGCACATTATGTGTGTGTTCAATGTAATTGTTTTTTAGATTGTGATTCGTGCACCAATTTCTTTATTTTAGTTTGTAGAATAGTCGTACAAATTTAGGTCCTTTTTGTGCTTATTGAAAGGCTGTGCATTGCATAAATGCATCTGATTCTGCCAAAACCCCCGTTTATGATGTGACGCCCAACTATGTCCATCTATAACAGCCTTTCTTAACCAGGGTTCTCTGGTACTCTAAAGTTCCCTTCAGAGATTGCATGGGGGTCCTAAAGCCATGAAAAATTTCTGGCCCTTCAGAAAAGATTTAGCTATCTGTAAGGAAGCGAGGGGGGGGCGGGGCATTCTTGCCACTGACCACAAATTTAAGGTGCATTTGCCCTACTGACCATCACACTAATGTACTATGAGCTGTAGATAACCCCTTTACGCTAGGAAAACCAGTGCTTTAAAGCATAACACTACTTTTGTTAAAAAACACATTCCCCTCTGGGTGATCTATGTACATTGCAAGGATTATAACAACCTTTGTTGCAAATGTCCTACCTTTTTGTTATTTATAAGAAATCCATGCGTACTTGTCTGTGCCTCCTGTGGGTATAACGGGAGTGGTTTCATAATTATCAGTCAGCTGTGGCAGCTGCAGGGCACTAATGAGGAAAGATGCTGGCCCTGCATCCTTTTAGAGGTTTTCCTATTGGAAATATCTCACCATAAATTATATTTTTGTTGCAGGGGATGCCTGAAATCTGACTTGTATCTTAGGCAGACTTCTGGGAAAATTGGTGAGCCAATCACACAAGCAGAAAATGTTTCTGGGGAGTGATCAGTACACATTCTGTATACAGAACAACTTCATGTAGCCATATTCTACAAATGTGTGAAACAATCAGTGCCACCCTAATCAAGTGCAAAGTTGCAGCCACTATACATTTTAAGTGGAATCGCTACACTTTAAAAATCTATATATGTGTACCAAAAGACACACAGACACACACAATGCTATACTTAGTGTTATGTATGCATGCAATTAAATTCTAAATCAGAAAAAATTCATAATGTCCCATAAATCAATATCAATCTTGATGGTAGTGCTCCAGTGTTATTTTCATATCACCGTGCTTCTCAATAATTCTTATTGCTTGTGCAAACCACCACCAGCTATTTAATCTGCTCAACTCAAGGATGAGTCAGGAAGGCACAAATGAACTTTTTTATTTTCACTCCCCAAACGTCTTTTCTTTCTCCGAGGACTCAGCTGTTCAATTTCTCCCTTTCACGATCTTCTTTCCACCCAATGTATCCCTCCACAAGTAGGGGGTTGATCTCCGAGATTATTCAGCTGTTCCTCCACTTCAAGGGACTCCTGTATCATGTAATCAAAAACACAGCTGACATAGTGCTCTCTGCTATAAAACTTTTATTTAAAGGCCCGCTACAAGAGGACACTTACTAGATATAAAAAACAAAATTTGTTACATGTATTGAGAGCGTCCATTCGTTCACTACCGTGGTTGCACAGGCTCGGATCCTCTCCTCTACACATGTACCGTCCTCTGAATGATCTGAGGAAGACCATTCAGAAGTCAAGGAAGACCACTCTGATGTCAATACATGTGCAGAGGAGACTATCCGAGCCTGTGGCGTTGCGCAGCCACGGTGGTGAGTGAGCAGACACTCTCAATACATGATACATGTAACAAATTTTGTTTTTTATATCTAGTATTGGGAGCGTCTGCTCACTCGCCACCATCGCTGCACAACGTCACAGGCTCGGATCCTCTCCTCTCCTCTGCACATGTACCGACCTCTGAATGGTCTTCCTCAGATCTGCTGAGGAAGACCATTCAGAGGTCGGTACATGTGTAGAGGAGAGGATCCGAGCCTGTGACATTGTGCAGCCACGGTGGTGAACGAGTGGACGCTCTCAATACATGTAACAAGCACATTTGTTTTAGTTTTTATATCTAGTAAGTGTCCTCTTTTAGCAGGGTTTTGAATAAGTTTTATAGCAGAGAGCACTATGTCGGCTGTATTTTTGGTTACTTTTTTTTTGGTTATTTTTGGTTACACGATACGAGTCCCTTGAAGTGGAGGAACAGCTGAATAACAGGTCCAACACCACGCTCAATACTCCTCTTTTTTTTTTTTCCCAGTTACCACAGCTGAAGTTAATAAACTCCCCTCCACAGCCCACTTCACTACCTGCTCCCTGGACCCTGTCCCCTCACAATTACTGCGACCACCTTCCCACTCTATCCTTAACTCCCTAACCCACATCTTCAACCTCTCCCTCTCCTCCGCCACCTTTCTTTCCCTGCTCAAACATGCACTGGTTGCCCCCATACTCAAAAAAAAAAAAAACCCTTACTAGGCCCCACCTGTTTGAACAAATTAAGACCCATCTCCCTGCTCCTGTTTGCCTCCAAGCTCATCGACCGCATTGTCCATGACCAAATGAGTCGCTACCTCATGGACAACAACCTTCTCGACCCCCCCCCCCCCCCCCCCCCTACAGTATGGTTTCCGCCCACAACATTCTACTAAAACTCACCAATGACCTACTAACTGCTAAAACCAACGGCCACTACTCCATACTCATACTTTTAGACCTCTCTGCTGCCTTTGACACAGTTGACCACCTGCTCCTCCTCAGCAAATTACGCTCCCTTGGCCTCTGCGATTCTGCTTTATCCTGGTTTTCCTCCTACCTATCTCAGCGCACTTTCAGTGTCACTTACAACTCCATCTCCTCCGCTCCCCTTCCTCTTTCTGTTGGGGTACCCCAAGGTTCTGTCCTTGGTCCCCTCCTATTCTCTGTATACCTCTTCCCTGGGCCAGTTGATAAGCTCCCATGGTTTCCAATACAACTCTATGCCGACGACACCCAGATCTATCTCTCCACTCCTCAACTCACCCCCTCAATCTCCTCACAGACTTACTGAATTACATATCAGTATGGATGTCACACCACTTCCTCAAACTCCATCTTTCTAAAACTGAGCTTGTTATATTTCCTCCTTCAAGACCCCCCCCCCCCCGTGACTTCACCATTAATATCAACAACACAACCATTGGTCCCTCCACACATGCGAGGGTCCTGGGTGTAATCTTTGACTCTGACCTCTCGTTCAGCCCCCATATCCAATCACTGGCTAAATCCTGCCACCTTCACCTCCGCAATATCTCCAGAATTCGACCCTTCCTTGACTGACTAATGACACCACAAAGCAACTCATTCACTCCTTGATTATTTCCCGCCTTGACTACTGCAACTCTCTTCTTAATGGCCTACCCTTAAGCAGGCTATCCCCCTTCAGTCTATTATGAATGCTGCTGCTGCTAGACTAATACACCTCACTAATTGTTCCGTGACTGCTGCCCCTCTCTGCCAATCCCTTCACTGGCTTCCCCTACCCCACTGTGTAAAATTCAAAATACTAACCATAACATACAAAGCAATCCACAACATCGCCCCCATCTACATCGCCAACCTCATCTGCAGATATTGCCCAAATCCTCCTCTCGGCAACTCCCAGGACCTCCTGCTTTCTAGCTCCCTTGTTGCCTCCTCTCATGCTCGTCTTCAAGACTTCTCCAGAGCCTCTCCCATCCTCTGGAACTCCCTGTCCCAGTCTGTCCGATCAGCCCCTACCCTGTCCACCTTTTTAGGTGTTCCCTGAAAACTAATTTATTCAGGGAAGCCTATCCCACACCCACCTAACTGTCCCCGAGCCACCCCCCATCAAATCATTCTCTGCAGCTATTACCTTTTGTACCACCACCCCCTCCCTTTTTAGAATGCAAGCTCTACGAGCAGAGCCCTACTGAACCTTTTGTATTGTACAGTAATTGTGTTGTCCCTTGTAAAGTGCTGCGTAAACTGTTGGCGCTGTATACATCGTGAATAATAATATTAATATATATATATATATATATATATTAATATATATATAAAATATTAATAGTGTGTGTGTGTGTGTGTGTGTGTGTATCTCCCTCCAATGAAGTGACTTGCCTCAGGTTTTACACCGAGATTAAATAAATCCTCCTACATAAGTTGTATCTGTTTATCTGCAGTAATTTCTTCTCTACAGCAAAGTTCAGAATTTATAACTTGTGTCTGAGCTGTCCAAAAACAGGGGGCAGAGAGCTAAAATTATACTCTGCACTCAGTGAGGAGAGCTCTGGGAGCTGATCGGAGGGAAGAAACACACCCCCTTCACACATCACACATGAACAGAGCTGAGGCTACCAATCACAGACTGTGTGCTGGAGCTCCCTCTACTGTCACCTTTTTATCTCTTGGTGTCAGGAAAAATTGTCAGAAGTGAGTGCTGCAGATAGCAGAGGAACAGGGCAGCAGATATAATTTGCACTTAGTACCCTGGAATGAGACATGTACACACTATAGAGGGATATTGAGTATAGGCGAGAAATTTGGGCTATGCAGTTTTTAGGCACCATACATTTGTTTGATTTGTTAAAAATATAAATGTTTGTTTACAAAAAATACAAACCACACAAAATAACTACAAAAATTTAGAGGGCTATGCTTTGCTCATATTTAATGTCTCAGGTTTACAGTCGCTTTAAGGTCCACCCACCCTGCTGCCGCATAGAAGTGTAAAACGGTTGTAAACTAGTTACTGTACTAGCAGGGGGTCACTGGGACCAGAAAATTGTTATTTTTGTACAACTGATGCAGCCTGATACTAAAAGAATGCATTTTTGGCTTTCAGGGGACCATCTGGGGATTTTCTGTTAATCCATGTGTGACTCGAACATGTGACATTTCTTGAGTTTATGAAAGCATAAACTCTGAGTTTAAACTTTCTCCTAGAATGGCCAGTCTTCTGGAATGACATTACTGTAGTAGCTTTAAATGCCACCTGTTTAACCAGCTTGGTCCAGCTGACTTTTCTTTAAATAGCCGTCTCTGCAGCTATGCTATTTTTATTATCGGTCTGAGCCCCTTCGTCTACTGTACATATAGATATCATAATGACTGTATGCTAGGTTGCATAGTGACCCTGCTTTTTTTTTTTTTTTTTTTTTTTTTTTTTTAAGGAGAAATGTTTGCCTTTCCAAGGGTAATTTTTATTCCTCTTAGCCAATGAGGTGAAGTAAATTGAAAATGTGAAAAGAAAATCTAATTGTGTGCAAAAGAAAATTTAATTTTTTTTTTTTTCATTTTTGAAAAAATTACATAGCATCAAAAGAAAGATACACACATTGTAGAATGACAAATATAGTGGTCAGAAAGTATACTTTTATGCCACGTACACACGACCGGACTTTCCGTCAGAATAAACTGACCGTCTTTCGGAAACTGCCTACACACGGTCACACCGAAGTCCATTCGTTTAGAACGGGATGACATATGGCGGGACTAGAAAAGGAATTTCAATAGCCAGTAGCCAATAGCTGCCCTTGCGTCGTATTTGGTCGGAACAGCATACAGACTAATGGATTTCCCTATAGGAAATGATTCCGTTGGAAAGATTTAAAAGATGTTCTATTTCAAGGTCCATTAGAATTAAAAAAAAAAAAAAAAAATGAAGCCCACACATGATCGGAATATTCGATGAAATGATTCTGTCGGACCTTTTCTGACGGAAAGTCCAGTAGTGTGTTCGCGGCATTATACTTCATAGGTCTTGCAAATTGAGGAATCCAAGAAAACTGAATCCAAAAATAGTAAAACACGGGGTGTACATAACATGACATGTACGAAAACCACAAGTGATGTTGCAATATCAGACACATCAGTTTGAGAAAATCTTGCAAAGAAAATTTTAAAACTGAGGATTAGAATTCATTTTTTCTATTTTTTTAATACATCTGCAGTTGCAAAAGTTCCCTTTTAATGAAGTATGTACCACATCCTGCAGGTTGATGCCTCCTATAGAAATCTTCTTCTTTCCAGTGATACCTGGTCCTCTTCACAGGGCTGAACGTCCACCACTGGATGGGTTTAATAGCTTTGGGTCTGACATTACAGTACCTTTTTAAGAAGGTCCCTATTAGTGCCTACTTCTTACTGTCCCCTTCTCGATTGACAAAAGTCCTTGCATGTTTTTTTTTTTTTTTTTTTTTTTTTTTTTTTTTTTTAGTGTAACACGTCCTGTGAATGGGAAGGCGGATTCTGCAATTTGCTTCTCCCGTATTCACAGAACATTCTGTTAACACAATGCAAGGACTGGAATGAAGGAGAGGATAAAAAGAGGCAGTCACCCATCAGCGCTGCGAGGAGGATCGGTGTCACTGGAGAGAAGATTGTTGCGGGAACCATTAGCCTGCAGGATGTGATACATGCATCCCCTATGAACATCCGCTGACACCCAATATCATCCGTCTCCATTATGGTCCGATTCTGCAGACGGAGTAAAATCCTATTTTTCTATCCGTCTGCAGAGCAGATCGGATGAACACGGACAGACGGTCTGTGTTCATCCCATCCACCATAGAGGAGAGTGGAGATCTGACAGGGTGGTCCCTGCACAGTGTGCAGGGACCGCCCTGTCATCCGTCGGCTCAGTGGGGATCAACAGAGTGATCCCTGCTGAGAGAGGATGTTCACAGGGCGGATCATCACGGATTCATCCCGTGAAAGGGGCCTAATGCAGTGTTTCTCAACTCCAGTCCTCAGGGCTTTCCATTTTTTTTGCAGAGGTGATTTGATTAGCTTCACTGCCTTCGTAATTACCACAGCAGTTTCATCTGAGGGAAATCCTGAAAAGATGATCTGTTGGGGCACCTTGAGGACTGGAGTTGAGAAACACTGGTCTAATGCTTTAAATTTCAGCTTTAAAGCCCAGCACTAGAATTAAAGTAATCCCCCCCTCCCTCCCCTCTCTGATCACTGGGCTAAATTTCTGTTTTTACTTAAAGCCACGGCTACGTGATTTTCTAGCCCTCGGTCCTTCTGCCTAGATGGGTCCTTCTCCTGGGAGTTAACGTCACTGCCTGCATGCCATGGACACTGGTTGGCCATCGTAGAGGTCCTGTCAGGATCCAGAAGAGGACTGATGGCAGTCTGAGGAGAGTGAAAGGGACTGGATAGCAAGAGTTAATATGTGGCACTAAACTAGCGGCCCCCGCAGGAGGAATTGGCATCAACGAGAGACCTGTATAAGGGACTCGGTTGACTAAAACGGACTTTGAGGGAAAAATAAACACCTGGAAGGATAGGTTGGGGGGGGGGGGGGGGGGTAAAAAAGCATAGATTTTCCCCAGAGTTTAGCTTTTAAAATATACAGGATTTGTGTCAGCACAGCTTCTCCTCATTCACTAAACACAGAGAAAATTCACTTGATTTTGTGAATGAGGCGACGACAAGCTCACTTCAATCGTCTAGTAATGTGTGAGCAAAAAAAGTTTTACATTTAAATTTTACATGATTTGACATTCTTTGCAAAGTGATTTCCCATTTTTTTTTTTTTTTTTTCCATTTCATTCTCCAAGATTATGGCAAATTCACTTTAAAAGTAAAGATGTGCTGCTATTTCTCTAGTAAACCAACCCCATTGTGCTTGACAAGAAGAATATTTAAAGCTTTGACACACCATTTGCCCTCAATTAAAGCTGCTTGAACAAACATCCTATAAACCTTTCTATAGGTAAGAGTTGAAAGCGTTGAGATACTTTGACGGAAGCTGCTGGGTTGGTAGAATCTGTTTGCTGTAGAAGATTAGGGAACAGGATCCAAATTGTGTTTAGGAAAATGCCTTACCCTCCATTGGAAACATGCCTGTGTAATGTCAGCAGGAAGCTGAATGGTTTTTGTGGTCAATATGGTTAGGTGTGAATGGGATCCTAATGAATAGGACCTTTTTATATGTACTCTGTTCCACAGAAGTGTCAGCACAGGGTGCACCTCCTAGTTAAAAAGCATAGTGCTCATTGTGTGCTTCATTTAAGGCTGGCCATACACTCCAAAGCAAGGCAACTCAAGACAAACAGTTTCAATCAGTTCATGGTTTTGATGGAAACTACCAGTAAGTGTGAAAGTAAGTTGTGATCGGTTCCATTCTTTGTGATCTAAAGCTGGCTGAAAATGGTTGTAATTTCTAGAACCCTTTTTATTTTAAAGACAGCTGTGGGAAAGATCAGCTCCATCGTCCGTAGATTTTTCTTTTTTTTCTACTATGGAATTTGATAATGAACCAGTGAAAAAAGATGACCCTTTTCTATGGGGCAAGAGCAAAACAAATAACCATTAGACCAGTCCAATTCTTAACGAGGGGTCTGTGGGACCCTAGGGTTCCTCCAGTGGTTGCTAGGGGTTCCTTGAGCTGTGAATGATTGCTCTCCCATTTGAATGTGCCTGTGTAGTTCCAGGGACCAACACCATTTGACCGAGCCAGCTGTAACAGATTGTTTCAGCTGTCTAACAGTGGTATTTTGATTACCAACCCAAGGGACATTTTCCTCTCTGACCACCAATGAATTTGGTTTTAGCTTGGGTTCCTCAAGACCTGAAAAGATTTCAAGAAATCCTTTGGGGCAAATGGGTTGTGGGAGGCTGCATAATGTTCCTATTTATTATAGAAAAGGGCATGATTGAGGACTGATCTCAAAACTTAATAACATGCTTGGAAATTGGTGTAATATAGCTAATAGTAACCTAGTTACTTAATAGGGCTGTTTTTTTTTTTTTTTCATAATTGTTAACTGTATAGTTGGTCTCCATCCAGCACCCTCTGTGCTTGCTAAGCTAAACACTTGGTTGAGTTGAGAGCTTTGTGAAATACCAGCTGATGGGTTGCCTACTTGAAATATTTTTGGTCACTTATACTTTGAAGTTGTCGCAAGTGGATTTTCAAGGATTACCTTTTACTTGTGTTTTATAACATGGTGTAAAGGTGGTGCAGGTTGGACTCGAGACAGAAATGCTTAGGGTAGAAAGCACTAGGCCACAGGGCCAAGAACAAGTATATTGGCACTGTGTCCTCCTTTCGAAAATAATTGAGTATAGTGTGGATTTTGAAAATTCCAGGAATTGCTTGAAAATGATCCAAATGCCACATCCATGTGGTCAATGGTGATGCTGTAATTCACTGTTGTAGTCTATGCTACATACTGTACAGTAAGTGGTATCCTCAACATGGCACCCCTTTAGTTGGTGCTTGAGTGTTGCTTGCTCCTGCATCCCTGCGAATCAGCAGAAGCCTTGTATTTTTGCCATTGAATACAAGACATTCTTTGATTGGCTTAGGAGGAGATGAGGATGGCATCACAATCTCCATCTTGGCCAATTGGTGAACACCATGTATGTATTCAAAGAAATACAAGGCTTCTCCTAAGTGGCGGAGGTATGGGAGCGAATGACACTTTGTTTAGTGTACAAAGGGGAGGCTGGACATTGCTTACTGTATGTAGTCCAGTGTTTATTAGTTCTAAAGCACAGCAAAACATGAATGATGAAAAGTTCACTTTAAAAGAGTGCAGGTTTACAAAAAACAAACGTTCATACTCTCCTAGATGGTTATCCCCTGTCAACTCTACACCACTAATTGCTCAGTTCTCAGTGAGCGGAGCGCCAGCAACTGTCACTCACCAGCTCTCTGCTGTGCTCCTCCAGTGCTCACTGGAGCACCCAGGCTGTGGAAGGAGCATATCCAGACATTGTCGGCATCCCTACAGAGTCTGGAGTGGCTCCATGACATCAGCTGACAGCAGGGTTTAGCCCACTGTCAGATGAATCTGTGCACTCCTTTGATCCTCAGGAGAAGTATGGCTAAAAAAGCTTTGGCCATACTTTACAAAAAAATGAATTGCCACACATCGGTGTAATTGTTGCTGGAAGGGGGGTTTTATAATTGGCAGTAACTGCATTGTGTGTAATGGCCGACTTGCAATCTAGGACACGGACAAGCAGAGTGGTGTACGAGGAAACTACATTTCCTGCTGCGGCCTCAAAAATATATATGCATTCATTTTGTGCACCTAAAGTCATTATATAGCCAACCACTTTATATTACCATATTTTACAGTTTGCCTGGAATTTTCTTTTACAATATTTAGCATCTACTGGATACTCTTGCAGTTTGCATTCCCAACATTTACCAATCCAGTGTTTCTGTGATGATAAATGTGACTTCGTATTAGTAACGTTTTGCAGCTGCTATAACATTAGCATGGTGTCATGTGACCTGATCTCTACCATTTGACGGAAGTAGGTTTCCTGCATTTGAGATTAATTATGAGCCTGTTTACACAGAGCGGCTTGCTGAAGACATGTTCAGTTAGAATACTGCTGATGTTTGGCTTTAGGGCTCATTTACACTTTGCCAATCTTGGGCGTCGCATTATACTACACGCTATCATGCTTTGACAAGCATTGTGTTAAGGCAGCCTGATTATTTTAATTGCGTTGCCATTGTACAATAACAGCTAAAGAAAAAAGAACATGCATGCAGCATTTTATGGGGCAGTGTATACAGTACTTGGTAGTGTAATGCCCCGTACACACGGTCGGATTTTCTGATGGAAAATGTTCGATGGGAGGGTGTGTGGGCTCCATCGGACATTTTCCATCGGAATTTCTGTCACACAAAATTTGAGATCTGGATCTCAAAATTTCTGAAAACCAAATTGTTGTCTGAAAATCTGATCGTGTGTACACAATTCCACAAAGTTCCACGCATGCTCGGAATGAAGCAGAAGAGCCACACTGGCTATTGAACTTAATTTTTCTCGGCTCGTCGTACATGTTGTACGTCACCGCGTTCTTGACTTTCGCACTTTCCGACCAACTTTGTGTGACTTTGTGTATGCAAGACAAGTTTGAGCCAACATCCGTCGGAAAAAAAAATCCATGGATTTTGTTGTTGGAATGTCCGATCAACGTCCGATCGTGTACGGAATTAATATTCCTTATAGTGCACTTCAATGTATGGACGTCGGTGCTGCGTTGCCTTAGCATTACAGGTGCCATTCAAAATCAATGGCAGTGCGGTGTGTAATGTACATCGCCACAATGTGTTTCTTTACTGCAATCATAAGAAAGTAGAGGTTATAGTGAAAAGAAGTGATACATTTATATTGTGTACCAATACTCGTTCTGAACAAGGGCAAAGCTGGCAAGTGCAGAACTGGATCTTGTCCACTCCTCCGGTCTCGCATGCTACAGAGACCGCTCATATGGGCGGCACAGTGGTGTAGTGATTAGCACTTTCGCCTAGCAGCAAAAGGGTCGCTGGTTCCAATCCCAACCAGGACACTACCTGCCTGGAGTTTGTATGTTCACCCCTGTACGTACGTGAGTTTCCTCCCACACACCAAAGACATGCTGGTAGGTTAATTGGATCCTGTCTAAAATTGGCCCTAGTATATGTATGAATGTGAGTTAGGGACCTTCGACTGTAAGCTCCTTGAGGGCGGGACTGATGTGAATGTACAATATATATGTAAAAGTGCTGCTTAAATTGACGATGCTATAAAAGTACCTGAAATAAATAATAATGATTATAGGATTGGGCCAGTAGGAATGCATGGAGAAAAAATAAATTTTCAAGTAAATATTGCACAAAGAAAGCATTTTTTGTTCAAATAAAAGTAAAATGTATTACAACGGTATCCCAAAGTGTATCTAGAGAAGAAAAAACATTATTTTTTTTGTTATCGTGATAAGGTCACTCTGTTTGCCCAGGTGACTAATGTAACCGGGACTGTACATCGAAAATCCCTCATTTTAAGTTAACAGGACTAGAATAGAAGGGGAACATCTCTACATCTTCATCTTGTACACAGAACATGGAAATACTATAGTGTTAGTAACTATAACCTGCTAAATACCTTTTTGTCATCCGAAGTATATAGCAGTCTTGTGACTTCTATCAGTGTCCAGCCAAGCGCTGGTTAAAGCTTATAGGAGGACATTTAATTCTTCTTTGACTGTCCTATGAGCCTGCATGACTCCTGACTTCTATCTGGACAGTGCTGATTGGCCCTGTGCTGATCACATGCACCCTTCCAAGAAATAAAAAAAATATATACTCACTCCCTAGCAATACACACCAAACTGAGCATGTGCAGAGTTCCCCTAAGTTTCTGTAGTGTCAGGTGAAGGATTGGGGCCTGTGGAAGAAGGGGAGGATCAGAGAAGACCGGGTCAAACAGCCTTTTTACACAATGTGCAAGATCAACCCCTTAGGTTCCACAGCGAGTATAACAAGCATGCTTTACTGCATATACAGACTTTACTGTTGTGGGTTTAAGCACTTTAAGCCTGACTACGCGCAACATGCAGAATCCCATTCTTTCCAATTGCCCCTGTTCACTCTTGTACACTCAGTTTCCGTACGATGTATGCTCAAAAAGTGCTTGAGCCTTTTTGGACCATATTTACATGTTTGCACTTGCAAATGTGTGACATACCGGTACATGTTTTTTTTGGCATTTGTGTGCCTAACTAAAATAAAATCCTTCTTCTATAGAACTGCTCTTCCCTGTTTGTCCATCCCAGGGAACAAATATCTAACACTTGATATAGATTTTTGAAGTTGTCAACACTTTTTACTGACACCACCGATTTGTGGAAGGGAGTTCCACATCCTCACTATTCTAACAGTAAAGAACCCCTTATGCAGTTTGAGGTTAAACCACTTCTCCTCCACCTTCATTGAGTGATCATGTATCCGCTTGAGCAACCTGAGACTGAAAAGTTTCTTCCCTATGCTAGAATCACCATTTAGAAATGTATACTGTATATCGCAATTGTCTCTCCTCTTAAAGAGGAAGTAAACCCTGACGAGTTTACTTCCTCTTTCATTCCCTGCAAAGGTAAAGCATAATGGACTACTATGCATCGCATGGTAGTCCATTATGTGTCACTTGCCTGGCACAGGAGCCAGCGAAGTCCTCACTGTCCCCTGTAGTCCACCACATCCACTCGTGGCATATCGCCGTTGACCGCGGAGCGCTCAGTGCACCTGCGCGCCGCTGTCTACGGCGCATGCGCCGTAGACAGCGGTGCCTGTCTTTCAGCAAATATCTCCTAAACCGTGTAGGTTTAGGAGATATTTCTTGGACCTACAGGTAAGCCTTAATCTAGGCTTACCTGTAGGTCAAAGTGTGTTGTGTTGTAAGGGTTTACAACCACTTTTTAAGCATCTCTTCTCCAGGGAAAATAAGCTTAAAGTGTGTAGCCTTTGCTCAAAACCTTAGGTCCTCCAGCCCCCTTATTAGTTGTGTTGCTCTTCTCTTGACTCTCTCCAATTCTAGCACATTCTTCTGGTGGACTGGTGACCAGGTCTAGACGGCAAACTTAACCTGCCACCGAACCAGAGTTTTGTTAAATGGTAGATTTATTTATCTCTTGAATAAATACCCTGCAGAATTTCCTTGGATAAGTATGTCCTAAGGGATTTCCCAACTCTGAAAAGATGTGCCTACAGGGCAGGATGGAAATGGAGAGCAATTAAGAAATAAAAAAACTGACAATATCTTTTAACCATAAGGCTCCAAGCACACTGGCCTAAAATCGCTGCTTCTACAGGAGTTGTGTTTTTTGCCTGTAGAAGCAGCTCAATGTTATCCTATGTGCAGGGCCGTCTTTAATATTGATTGGACCCTGGGCAAAAATTTTCTTAGGGCCCCCCTCCCCCCATGCAATTTCGCTCTCCACCTTCTCGGAGACATACAATAAATAGCAGCTAGACTTAAAATCAGTTTACTGTATCAGATCAGGCAGCAATTGCGATTGGTTGCCAGAGGTTACAGCATATCATTACTGCTTACTGACTGGTTGCTAGAGGTTACAGCACTGCCTTAAGGCTCACTGATTAGTTGCTAGTGGTTACAGCACATTTCTGCTTGTTGATTGGCTGCTAGAGATTGCTGTACAGTAATACTGCTCACTGATTGCTATAGGTTACAGCACATCTTCTCCTCACTGCAGAGGGGCATGATATACCTATGAATGCTGCCTTTATTTACATATCAATGCAGTTGGCCTCAGCTATTTACATATGCATGTCACTGCTATTTACATATGAATGCCAGTATTTACATGTAAACACAGGGTCTGCAGGTGAGTCATCTGTACACAACAATAGGGCAGAGCTGGGCAGTATTAGTAGCAGCACAGGACTAAAACTTCAAGGGAAAAGGGAATGTAAACTGGGATAGTTGGCAAGTATGAGGCAGCTGCTTTGGGCCCCACAACAATGACAGGGCCCAGGGCAGCTGCCCCTTTTGCCCTTCGTTAAAGACGGCCCTGCCTATGTGTCTATGCACATTAGAACGGTTACAGGCATATTTTAAACTCAACAATTAAAGGCAGGAAAAAAAAAAAACCTTCTGGTTTGCATTCCTGATTGGAGCTTACTGGCAGAAAAAAATGCAAAACTCTCTTAAATTCATCTAAAAACTTTGTACAAAAAATGCTTTGAGAATAAGGCTCCATGCCCAGTGTGCATGGAGCCTTATTCTCTCTATGGCTAGCCACACGCTTGGATCTCTCTTCTTCAGCAAAAACCCTTAGATTTCTCTATTCAGGTTAAAACCCTTCTTTTTTTTTTTTTTTTTTTTCTCTATGCCTATTAAACAGATCATCTTTCCTCGCATTTGAAGCTGCAGCGAGTAAGAGCAAAAGATAAACTCAGCAGCAGGCAGTAAGAAAATTTGTAGAAGTACACATCTATAATTATCATGATCGGTAAATGATGGTGATCACATGACTGACAACCACTCAAAGTGGTTACCAACCTTTTAATGATAGCATAGTGCAGCCTATTTTTGGAGACTGGCGTGATGAGCTGCATTTATGTTGCCAATGCCATTTCTGATTACATCACAAGGGTATGGTCTGTTTCTGGTTTCAGCTCTCTTAAGAAGACCGGCCGTGTCATCT
This sequence comes from Lithobates pipiens, assembly GCF_037356315.1. Lineage (NCBI taxonomy): Eukaryota > Metazoa > Chordata > Amphibia > Anura > Ranidae > Lithobates > Lithobates pipiens. The sequence goes on along the minus strand of NW_027507685.1, from coordinate 182,843,296 downwards.
AAAGGAAATTCTGAAAACATGACCTGTTGGGGTGCCTTGAGGACTAGAATTGAGAAACAATGATAGTGTACAGTTTTACTGCAGTATATTGAAGTACGTCAGTGCAGCTTTACTGCAGTAGATTGTAATGCGTCAGTGGTGTGTGCCCCAGGAAGACTAGGGTATTATGAAAAAACATGCAGGGTGGTGCTATGCACTGATGCCATCATGCCACATGTGACCCTGGAACACATTTTTAAGCTTGCCGACTGTTTTTATTTGTATTATTGCGGTTTTTACCTCGTGCTCCCCTTTTAAAAAAAAAAAAGCATTAAAGCTTTTGGTCCACCTGGTTGGGTAAGGGTTTCCCACTTAGCCCTTGTACACACGGTCGGACATTCTGCCAACCAAATCCGTTGTATTTTGTCCGACGGATTGTGTCCGAAACTGTTGCATACACACGGTCGGACCAAGTTGTCTAAAAATCCGATCGTTCAGAACGTGATGACGTTATTTCGTTACGACGGGACTATGTTCACGCTAGTAGCCAATAGCTTTGGTGTAGGAATTTGATCTGAGCATGCGTGGCACTTTGTCCGATCAAAATTCTCTACACATGATCGGAGTATGTCCGATCGGACCAGTTTGTCGGAAAATATTTCCAACAAGTTTGAAAATTGGGTATATTCCGACGGAAACAGTCCGATGCATACCACACGCAGTCAGATTATCCGACAAAACGGTCCGATAAGACGCATTCCGTCGGAATCTCTGACCGTGTGTTAGAGTGGGATCTTCTCCTCAGATAGAGATCCTTTCTCCTTCTCCCCCTCTCCTTTTTCTTCTGGTGAAGGTGGATAACTTCTGGAATTTACTACCTCAACGGACTTCTTTTTCATTCATTTTCTCATCCATTCATCCCTTTTTCTTTTTTTTTTTTTTTTTTTTTTTTTTTTTTTTCCTTTGTACCCACTGTCAATTTTTTCTATATTTATTTTTGTGTTTATGAATTTATTTGTATGTTCATTTATTAATTCATTAATTTGCACTATATGTCACTTAATTTGTGATTTTTCATTTTTAGCACAACTTATGTGTTTTTATTATTTCACTTGCACATAGAGATATTTGATGTTTTTTGTTGCAGCTATTTTTTTATTTTATTTTGTGTTGTACTTCAGCGTGGTATTAACCTGTTTTCTACCTTATTTGTGTCAGTGGAGTGTGCCTGTGTAGTGCAGTGTTTTACAAAACATTTAGTGCTGTATACCCCCCCCCCCCCCCCCCCATTTATATATCTTTTTTGGTTGCTGCATGTTTTTTGTTTGTTTTTTGTTATCCAGTGCCTGCCCCCTTTTTTTAAAATTGTGAGCTGCAGTTCTTCTGACTGTGGCACTGCCCCCCCCCCCCTCCTTTTTTTTATTTATTTTTTTTGTTATAGTTTTGACATTTGTTAGCGGCAGTCCTCAAGTTTAAAATGCACCAAATGTGTTCCATGCTCAGGCAGGGTACCATTTCCTCTGTTGCCCGTGCTATCCAGCCACAGCATGCAACAACAAATTTGCAGTCATGTTCCCCAAGCCGTGGTGTATTGCCAAGTTGGCTCCAGTAATAGGATGAAGGTGATGATGTTGAGGTCACTGAGGCGATTTGGGTGCTAGAGCAGAGGAGGAAAGTAAAGAGGAGGCACAACCCCAGCGAGGCAGGATGTCCTCCAGAGGCAGCCATCATGGAAGAGTAGAGAGCAGCCAACCTACTCATCTGTCTGGGCCTTTTTTTTAGCACATGTGCAGCCGATCGCATTGTTGCAGTTTGCAAACTTTGCCTCAAGCAGATCAAGTGTGGCAAAATCCACCAGCCATTTGGGAACCACATGCTTGACAAGGCATTTAACCTCCCATCACTCAGCCCATTGGCAAGAGCACCTGAAAGCCACACAAAAGGGATGCAATTCTTCTCTTCCTCACTTCCCAGGTTTTCAGTTCTACCCCCGCTATAGCTCATGACCTCTCAGCAGCCTCCACTGACAGATGATGGTATAGCGAAGGGTTTTACAGGTCCTTGCATGTCATCCAGCAGCACACCACCAGCTGTAGAGTAAAGCAGGCAGTCCCTGCCATCCACATGCCCAGCATCTAAATTCCAGCTTGTCCAAGCTGCTGGCTTTATAACTCCTGCTTTTCCGTCTGGTGGATTTTTTCCCCTTTGTGAATTTGTAGAATGTGCTGTACCACAATGGCAGGCTCCCAGTCTCCATTTCCTTTGTATCTAAGGCCATTCCAGCTCTGTACCATCACGTGGGAGGCAATGTTGTGACATCGTTGGCCAAGGCAGTCAGCAGCAAGGTCCACAATACTGCTGACACGTGGTCCAGCAAGTATGGTCAGGGACGCTATATTTAGTTTACAGCACACTGGTAATTCTGGTTGCAACTAGGAAGGATGCCGGACAGGGCTCAGTGCAGGAGCTTGTTTTGCTGCCATGTCTCCATACAGCTGGTGGTGATGATGTGAGATTTGTCAGCTCCACCCCTTCCCCCTCCATGCCCTCCTCTGCTGAATTGTCCTATGAACCACCAGTACCCCCTAAGCCTTCAAGGGGCTATTCCATAAGTCAGGCAAAAAGATGCCATGCAGTGCTTCAGCCGGTCTGTCTAGGGGACAGGAGCCACAATGGAGCTTCATTCAGCTCTGCAGGGGCAAACCCGAAGGTCGTTCACACCACGGCAGCTTGAGCCAGGAATGGTGGAGTGCGATAATGACACTAACCTCCTGTCTGCCATTTGACAGGGAAAGTTGACACGTGCTATGCCTGCAGGCATTTCATGCGGTCATACTCGGCCAGTGTTTCGGTTGGCTGAAATTCAGCGGGAATTCCACCTGCCCGTAAACTGCATAATTTGTGACATTCTCACCAGGTGGAACTCAACTTTGGTAATACTGCACATATTCAGCAAGGGGGAGCCCTTAACAAGTACTTGTGTGAGTATGGCACAACGACAGGCTCAGGGTGGCTCAGCTTTTTTTTTTTTTTTCCCCCACGCCAATAATTGCTGATAGATAAGGCATGCACTGTAGTCTCACCATTTTGGGGAGGCCACAAGGATGGTGAGTCATGACCATGCATGCTTCAGTAACACAATCCCTCTTTTGTTCCTGCTGGAGCAGACTCTGCATGGCATTTTGGACAAGGTATTCAAGGCAGAGGATCGGGAGGACTTCCTTTCCTCTCAAGCCCCCTTTACGCAGACCCCATTCTTGCTACGCCACAGAACACACAAGAGGAGAGGGAGGAGGAGGAGAATTATGGCATATTTGGAGGCATTGAAGCAGAGGAAGACCTACGTTAAACCTTTAAAGAGGGATTTCACTGTAAAAAAAATTATTAAAAGCCAGCAGCTACAAATACTGCAGCTGCTGACTTTAAATAAATGGACACTCACCTGTCCCAGGATCCAGCGATGTCGGCAGCCGAGGCCGATCAATCGCTTGGCGGCTGCCGCCGCCATTCTAGGTGAGGGAATCGGGAAGTGAAGCGTTGCGGCTTCACTTCCTGGTTCCCTACTGTGCATGCGCGAGTCGTACAGCGAAATTGGAACGGTCCGCGCTGTCTCTGGGACCTAGGTGTGTCCCAGCAGACCGCGCGCCGGGACAGGAAGAGGCATAGACTCCTATGAGAGTCTATGCCCGGAAGTGGGTGCAAATACCTGTCTTAGACAGGTATCTGCACCCCCCCCCTCCCCTGAAAGGTGCCAACTGTGACACCGGAGGGGGGGAGGGTTTCCGATGAGCACAAGTTCCACTTTAGGGTGGAACCCTGCTTTAACAGACTTTTCCATCTCCAGAACCCTTGGAAGTAGTACGAGGTTGGGAGGAAGCAGTTCCAAATACTGCAATACTCAGTGACCATGAGGACTCTGCTTCTCATGCCTCCGCAAACTTGCATTGCATGGGCTCCCTTATTCTTCAAAGACTGCAAAAGGCCCCCGAGATCAAGGAGAAGGATCATTTATTGGTTGGCAACCCTCCTTGACCACTGTTACAAAGGGAAAGTCTCTGCTAGCTCTGTGGGACAGGATGAGTTCAGAAGATGAAATATCTTGAAGGACACCTTAACCACTTGCCGACCGCCGCACAACGATGTACGTCCTATTTTGGAAGAGGGATATCTCGGTAACGGCAGCAGCTGCTGCCACAACCGAGATATCCATCTCTTCAGGCGGCGGTCGGCTGTACGATAACGGTGGTCTCCGCGGCGGATTCGCCGCGAGATCACCGCTATCGGCGGCGGGAGAGGTGCCACCCCCCCTCCCGCCGCCCTTCCGCCGCTTACCGGAGCCGTCGGTAGCGGCGGAGGCGATCGGGTCCTTCCGTCTGCTGGGCATAGAGACAAGTGAGGCTAAGATGGCCCCCACTCGTCTCTATACCATAGGAGGGCGGAAGCGACGTCAAAACGTCACTTCCACCCATACCTCTTAAAGGTATATATTTTTTTTAAATGTCAGATTTTCTTTATTTTTCTTTTTTTTTTTTTTTTTGCATTTTAGCCCAAATATGAGATCTGAGGACTTTTTGACCCCAGATCTCATATTTAAGAGGACCTGTAAGGGCCGGTTCACACAGCGAGGCGATGCGAGGCGACACGGCTCGCCTCGCCTCGCTCCCGCAAGTCGCCCCCGTTCTGTACAATGGAACCGTTCTGAGAGGAGCGACTCGAGTCGCTCCGACTCAGAAAAAAGGTTCCTGTACTACTTCTGGGCGACTTCGGGGGCGACTTGCATTGACTTCTATACAGAAGTCCTCTGCAAGTCGCCGCTGAGGTCCCCGCAGGTTGCGGCGAGGCAAGTCGGAGACGCCTCGCCGCGCCTCGCTGTGTGAACCGGCCCTAATGCTTTTTTCTATTACAAGGGATGTTTACATTCCTTGTAATAGGAATAAAAGTGATCCATTTTATTTATTTTTTTAAAACAGTGTAAAAATAAATAAAATCAATTAAATAAGAAAATTTTTTTTTTTTTTTTAAAAACACCCAGTTACGACGAGCTTGCGCAAAAGTGAGTAGCGCCCGCATATGAAAACGGTGATCAAACCACATATGTGAGGTATCGCCGCGATCGGTAGAGCGAGAGCAATAATTCTAGCCCCAGACCTCCTCTGTAACGCAAAAAATGCAACCTGTAGAATTTTTTAAATGTCGCTTATGGAGATTTTTGAGGCTAAAAGTTTGACGCCATTCCACGAGCGGGCGCAATTTTGAAGCATGACATGTTGGGTATCAAGTTACTCGGCATACCATTATCTTTCACAGTATAAAAAAAATTGGGCTAATTTTACTGTTGTCTTATTTATTTTATTCAAAAAAGTGAATTTTTTCCAAAAAAAGTGCGCTTCTAAGACCGCTGCGCAAATACGGTGTGAAAAAAAGTATTTCAATGACCGCCATTTTATTCTCTAGGGTGTTAGAAAAAAAAACAATATAAAATGTTTGGGGGTTCTAAGTAATTTTCTAGCAAAAAAAACAGTTTTAAACATGGAAACACCAAGTCTGAAAAAGAGGCCTGGTCCTTAAGTGGTTAAAGAGGAGTTTATGTAATGCCTTTAGAGACTTTGGTAAGTTACAGTCTCATGTAAAAGCTAGTTTTGAGACTTCTGTGGGTCAAAAGTAGAAGTGGTGGATTAGGGGACTGCCACAGTGATGCATTTCCAAACTTTTTCAGTCCTTCATGCCCAGGGCTTTCAGCTTCCACATCCCATCGGCAGAGTCTGCATAATTTGGTGAAAGATTATATAGAGGTGAAAACATGAGAATAGACCACTGGTCATAACTTGCCAAGTATGAAATTGAGCTGCTAGATTGTCATGCATCCAGCGTGCTTTCTGAATGGGCATTCAGTGCTGCCAGAGGTTTAATAACTGATAAAAGACCAAAGATTGTGCACAGACTCCGTTTACTGGCTGACATTTTATCAAAATGAATCATTCCTGGATTAGCAGCAGCTATGAAGCCCCTGATGCCGATGTCGCTGATTTAAGTGTTTTTGGGATGTGGAATCTCTGCAAGACTGTCTAGGCTGTCTGTGCCTAGCTTTGTGGGTGTTGTATCTTGAAGACATTTTTTGGTATAAGTTTCATGAGCACAAAATTAAAACCCAAGGACCAATTTTTCCACACCTGTTTGACAGGTGCATATAATTACAATTTTTGACAGCAAGGCCAATTCTTGCTTTCATCAACAGTACCTCTGTAGGGTTATGGTGTGAAGGCGCCACTAACGCCCAAAGCCTAATTTTTCTGCACCTGTTCCTTCTATCCAAAGTCTGTGAAACAGACACCAGAATTTATCCAATAAAATCTCTAAACTTGTTCCGAGTGCACTGAATTGTGGCCTCATCGTACAGATTGGCTCCCCGAGACCTTATTTGCTAAATAAAGAGCTTGCAAGGAAAATTTTAATTTTTCTTTATTTTTGCTGTAGCAGGTTCTATAGATGGTACAGATGTGCAACATTTTACAGACAAACTAAGGGGACCCCCAAGCACTATATTTAAAGGAATTTTTAATGTTTACCTTTTTAGCTCCATGCGCACTGAAGCTCAAAAAAGCTTTTTCTGGACGCCAGATTGCTGGTTGAAAAACGTGCTTTTAACAGCGTTGTGTACTAGCGTTTATGAGCAATTTTTTTTAGCGTTTATGGGCGTTTTTAATAAAATACACAGAGGATACTTCAAAAATCCCACAATGCATTGAAAAAAATAGAATGCCGAACGCTAATTAACACACGTTTTATGAGTATTTATCTGCATTTGGTGTTTTTGGCAGTGAAAAACAGCACTTTTAATGCACATCTCTGGCGTTCAGAAAAAAGCCCATAAACTCCACTGCTCATTAAAGCTAAAAAATGTCCATGTGTTCATGGACACATAGACTAACATAGAGTGGAGTTTATGGGCTTTTAAAAAAAAAAAAAAAACGTCCAAACTCCAATAAACTTCAGTTTATGAGCTCCAGTGTGCATGGAGCCTTAAGCATCATTAAATCACTGCTCACTTCAAAACTGGTCTATTAAAAATTTTTATTTTGCATTGATGCATGTCCCCCAGGGCAGTACCCAAATTCCCATACCCTATTGTATGCCCAATAACTTGCATATAAGCCTTCAAAATGGGCACTTTTTGATTTTTCCAGTTCGGGTCCCATAAATTTCAATGGGGTTCGTTGTTGGGCTCCGAAATCTTGAATGTTGATGGGGGAATCCATCCCACTGTATTGTTGTATTCTGACAGCAAGAGGTTTCCCAGCCATCTATAGCCACCGGCAGTGATCAAACTAAAAGACCTTACAGGCTGGTTGTACTGCACTCAATCGCATTTTGATCTACCTATGGCTGGCTTAAGGTAGTCTTTCTCCTTTTGGGTTAATTCTGTTCTAGTCTGTTAAGTTTTGGTATCCTCTCGTCATTGACTTCAATCCTATGTATAGTATTTCCACATTCCTGAAATTATCTGTGGCTATTGCCCGCCCCTCCGTTGGATTTCTTTTGGATGTCCCATTGGTCTGAGATAATCTATGGACGATGAAGAAAATAAGTTTTGTCCATGTTATAAAATCCTTTTTCTTGGTGTCCATTTAGGGACAAAGGTCCCACCCCCATCAGTCTGGCCTTGTACTGCCACTTCATAAACATGACAGTTAGCGGTGGGGTTATATAGGGAGCTGGCTTTGCGTTAGAGATGCGTCGAAACATATGGGCCAGAAATGGTGTTATCGGCATTTTGCCAATAAGCAAAAAATGTGCCAATACAACTTTACTGTGCTTATGGTGTGTTTTTCATAGGCCATGTGACTCAAAAGTTGCATCAAAATGGTAACAGAAGTGCAATGAACCAGTGTGAAGACATACATAGCATTTAATGGGATATATTTTTCCTCACCTTTTCTTGCACTAAAGGTGCCAATAAGGGCCGATGATAAATTCATGATATTAATTAAAAAGTCAAATATAATAGAATTGTATATAAAAATTTTCGGTTATGGTTTTTGGCCAAGTGCATCCTGCAATTTCCGGTTTCGATACCAAAATTTCCATCTGGTGCACCTCTACTAGTTACGTAGTAGGTGAGGTTGAAAAAAAGACACATGTGCATCAAGTCCAACCTATGTGTGTGATTATATATCGGTATTACAGTAGCGCCTTTTGTTTGCCAGTGTCCCAACCTCAAGAATGGGGCAGAATAATCCACTTGTCTAAAATTATCTACTATTGAGGGACCGTGTGCCTCAATAGACTCAAAGGATTTTCCTTTTAATTGAAAAAAAACTGTATTATCTGCAGGGTGAGTTCTAAAGGCTTTGCTGCCTTGAATATCACATTTCTTCTGTGCAAGGGCACACATTTTTATTGTTTTTACTTTAAATAAGACACTTTAAATAAACCAATTTCTTCTGGTATATGGATATAAGTGTGCACATTTACCGTAAAAAAAAAAAAAAAAAAAAAAAAAATGATCAAGCCCATTTCCTCATCCAAACCAAAATGTTAAATCCGCCTCAGAAATCTCAGATTCTGTACCAGCCAAAGTACACATGGTGTGGTTTGCTGTACGCGGCTCCAGTGGTTTCTAAATTACAGTGCCAGACATTGTTTTAGGAAAGAGTTGAGGTTTTCTAAATTACCCCTTTTGTACCAGATGGCGCTTACTGATTTACATACCCTTAGGACAGATTCACACTATTGCATTGTGGTAATGTGCAGTAAAATGCATGTTTTACTGCGTGTTAACATGTGGCTTTCTGTGCGATGCTTTGAAGTTCCACTCATTTCGAGTGGCACCCCAAAGTACCTACAAAATGGTCCACAAAACTCCTGCATTTTAGCATACAACATGCTGTACAAATGAGAACCATCTGTGCATTGTGGTACAGAAAAACAAAAGTTGCAAGTATGTTAAACCCTACACTGCCATACTTTAATAATAATGACATTAGAGATGGCAATGGGAGTGTGAGACCCAGGCTGGGGTAGCAGTTTGACAGATCTCAGCAGAACAATACTAGATTAGATGCCCTGGTGTGTATGTGTATTGAGGGCAACCAAGCATAAAGGGTAAAAGGGGGGGGGGGGGGAATTGGGGTGGGCGGGGGGTTGATGCACAGAGAGAACATTTCTCTTTTGTGTATTTGTGTGTTTTTTTTTTGTTTTTTTTTAAGGGTACCTCCACTTTCGTGGGGAAAAAAAAATGGCAAATACAGAAAAAATAATCTAGTGTATACAATTGCGTCACAAGTCATATTGTAATAGAGTATTAAAAATGACCTTTGCTTTTCAATCTGCAGCCGCTGTAATTTTCTGAAACTGCAATGTAATATGGCTACCTGGAGTGGTTCTGTACACAGAATTTGTACTGAACACACCCCAGAAACAGTTTCCTGCTTGTGTGATTGGCTCACTGGTTTTCCCAGAAGTCTGCCTAAGATGCAAGTCAGATTTCAGGCATCCCCTGCAACAAAAATTCATTTTTGGTTAGATACTACCAATAGAAGCACATGTAGCACTGACCCTCGAAGGAGTTGCTGATATTATTTTGGGTCTTTTCCGTCACCCCCACCCACCGTTGACCTTTCGAGAAACGTAGAGTCTATGCCGGGCCTTGCACCCACTGATGTATGCACCAGTCACTTAATTCTTTTTCCAATGCTTATATTAAACAACTTGAGCAGTAGGATGGAGGGTTAAAGTGGTTGTAAACCCTCCCCTACAACTTTGTCCCATGTGAATCAGCATAAAAAATCCTAATGAACACTGCTTGTAGATATCTCCTTACTTGCTTAGTATTGTTTGTAATCCTTTTTGTTCTTTAAGAATGTCACTGAGCATGCCCAAATCTCCCTTGATTTACGGCACATTCTCTGTCTTATCTATCTGTTATCAGGACTTCCTACGGCACACAGCACTGAATTCCCAGCAGGCTGCTAATCCCTCAGAGCTTCCTTCTACACGCCATGTGACCTCACATACAGTGTAAACCAGGGAATGGGACAGCACTACTGCAGTCTTATTAGCTGAAGCTGATAGGACTCATACAGGCAAACACTAGGTAATCAGCACAAGTAAATACTATGAAATAAACAAGTCCGATATGAACAGGGAAGCAGGGTTGCCATAGAAATGTTGGATTGAGAAGGAGGCTTGGTTAACTACAGGAAGTGCTCAATGTAAGGGCAGAAATACACTCCACTGTGGACTCAGAAAACAATACTTAAGATGGCGCTGCCTAACCCCTGGAAACAAGTTTTTTAAAGTTTCTCTAAACCGTAAGTAATATGCGATTTGGGCTGGATTACAGTGGCTATAGATAATTACTTATTATAGTGGACTAAATGAAAAAAAAGCATCAGAGTGGGAGAGTTTACTTCCTCTTTAAGGGAATGTTCAGATACCTTGTGCAGATCACTGAGGAACTTGAGATCCTAAAGACAAGTGCACCTTCAGTCAGTGGATCTTGTTCACCCGGATAGGCCTCTCACTGGCCTAACAGCCGGAATTATGCATGGACAAAAGTCTCTGCCACAGACTTGATGAGAACAATAATTTTGAATGATCCTCTGCCACAGGATTCAGTATTAGTTGAACACAGCAACACGGTACCAAAAATGTCTTTAGCCATCTGGTAGTACTGTTTGGTAGATTGGTTTGGATGCGTCCTCCAATTGAGTCACCAGGCTCCTCTTGAGATACCAGCCTTTAGCTCGGTCCTCTCCAAGATGAGTCCTCCCCCAGATCTTTCAATTGTTCGGCTTCTTCCCGCAGGACAGACAGCACAAGACCACCTCTTAACCAGTAGGCCCCAGACAGCTTCTGGGCCTACTTGCAATAACGTAACCTCGGGCCAACAAGGCCTCCAGGCAGAAGTGAAGTTGTCACATACTTTAGACCAGGTGGGCCATGAGGTGAGAGACAAAAAAAAATGGCGTCTGCCCCTTAAGTATCCTTTCCCAGAATGCACAGTGGTGAACCACTCCGACTGAGCTATTTCTGGGGAAAGAAGGACACTTAATACACCTTAGCCTGTTGCCCTTCCAACACTGGCCTATGGTGACAATGACACCTACAGACGACAGCGTGGAACTACACACAACACAAACTTAGCCATAATATTAAATCTGAACTATTTACAGACAACCCACTAAATTTACATGTAAGCGCCTGATCAACAGGAGCAGGGCGCTACACATGTCTCTAAAGGGATGCAGGCCCAGCAGCTTTCCTCATTAGTGCTCTACAGGTACACAGCTGATTGCTAATTATGAAACCACTCCCATTACTCACTTGGCACAGAGGAATAAACAGTGATTTCTTCAGAATAACAAAAGGTAGAAATCTGCTTCAAAGGTTGTTATAACCATTGTAATGTACATAGATCATTCCGCGGGAAATGCTTTTTTTTTTTTCTCAACAAAAGTGGAGTTGTGCTTTAAATTCTGGTGATTTCTGCCGTGAAGGTTTTTCCCTGTAACGGGGGAGAATCTGGCTACTAGTTACAACACTCTTAGATACTACCACTTCCTGAGGGGAGAGTTGCATATTTTTACAGCTCTGAGAGTAAAGAACTCTTTTTACAAGCTAAGGTTAAACCTTCTTTCTTCCAACCTCAAATTGTGGCTGTGTGTCCTCTCCATAGTTGGTCTGATTGAAAAAAGACAGTCCATCTAGTCAGTGGTGTGTTTTGGTTTTGTGCTGCCCTAGGCAAGACTAAGTGCCATATATAGAATTACTGCCCATTATCTGATGTTTGCGGTGATGCCTCACATGTGGGACGATCACTCTTTGCGTGCGGGACCAACACATGTGTTCGCATTTGCACCGGAGGATGAGGGCACTTTCAATTTTTTTTTTTTTTTTTATGGTTTTCTTTATTTTAATATATAAATATATATATATTTTATCACTTTAGTTGCTGTCACAAGAAATGTAAACATCCTGGTGACAGCAATAGGCAATGACAGGTACTTTTTTTGAGGGATGTCCCCTCTTGCTGCTTGCAGTAGCAATTTAAGTGTCTAGTAAGCCGTTCCGATTGCTATTTAAAAAATTAAAACCAGGGTGATGCCTGCATCTGCAGGTATTATCCCGGTACAACCACCGCAAGGACAGGTGATGCCACCCTGAAAAATGCAGCCCTAGGCCAATGCGTTGCAGTAGATACACCCGTCTATGGGACATCTTCAGACCCATTGCTTAAACAAAATAATTTAGCCAAAGAAGCTCCTCCTTCATGCATCAATAGATGTTCAAATTGCTAATGCTTACATTTTCTCTATGGACTTTTGAAGGATGTTGTAGATGCAAAGTGATGTTAACCTGTTCCCATTCGTGCTATAGCAGAATGATGGCTACAGCGCGGACCTACATTTCCGGGAGGCCGTCAATAGACATCCTACCCTTTGCGCGCTGCCTCATCTGTACCAACCAGTACCGCCTGTCAGTGTCCACACAGTGCATATGAGTGCCTACCAGTGCCACCTATCAATGCCCACCAGTGGTGTTAATCAATGCCTAATCATTGCCACCTAGCAGTGCTGCCTCAGTGTCGCCTAACAATGTCCATCACTGCCAGCTATTAGTGCCACCTCTCAGTGCCCACCCATGATGCCTCATCAGTGCCCATCAATGCAGCCTATCCGTGTCAGCATACATCAATGAAGGAGAATTTTTTTTTTTTTTTTTTTTAGGGTTCTTCATATTAAAAAAAAAAAAACATATAAAAAACCCAGAGGTGAGCAACTACCACCAAAAGAAAGCTCTATTTGTGGAAAAAATATAAAAATTTTCATTTGCATACAGTATAGCACTTGTCATTCAAAGTGACAGCACAGAAAGCTGAAAATTTGGTCTGAGCAGGAGGGGGGTTTAAGTGCCCAGTAAGCAAGTGGTTAAACCCTAATTCTTTTACTATTTTTACTGCTGCCAATTACCTTCTGTGCTACTTCTCAATCTGTTAAAGTTTTTTTTTTTTTTTCCTTAATGTGGTAACCATAACCTTGCCCCTGCTTTCTTAGGTAAGGGTGCCACCTTCACTTGAAAAGTCCTTTTGAAGAGTCCTACAGCTGAGCTGAAGGGTGTTAAAACCGCCCCTCTGCTGGAGCCCAACTGAGCTGAGCCTGCCCCCCCTGTCTCAGCACAACCGAGCAGCGACCTCAGCCCCCCTTGCCGAGCACAACCAAGCAGCGACCTCAGCCCCCCCTGCCCGAGCACAACCGAGCAGCGACCTCTATAACTGGTGTCAATCATTGCACAATCTGCCCCATAAGCTGATGGCCACCGGTGACTGTATTTGTGCAGGAGCCAGGATTCAGGAGTAGGAGGGATTTTTGTGCCACCCTGGGCCTGGTCCTTGTCAGCCTAGGTCAAGACACAGCACTGCATCTAGTTTGTGTGTTATATACACAATCCTATACCCATAGTTGATCCAGAGGAAGGCAAATAACCCAGCAAAGCATGATCCAATTTGCTCCAGAAGGGGCAAACTATTTCTTTCTGATCACTTAAGAGGCAATCCGATATTCCCTGAATCAACTTTACCTATAAATGTCAGTATCCAGTTGTATTATGTACATTCAGGAAAGAATGTAGGCCTTTTTTTAAAGCAATCTATTGAGCTTGACAGAACCAGCTTTTAATGGAGTCTATTCCACATGTTCACAGCTCTTACTGTGAAGAAGCCTTCCATACTTGGAGATTCAATCTATTTTCCTCCAGACGTTTCTCCCCCTTGAGGGACCTTAAAACCTTAAACTAAACAGTCTATTAGTCACTGATTTTACTTACTGTATGCCATATATGTGCATTGTAATTCTACACCCTCCTCCTTAATTGCCTCTTTTTTTCTAGAATGAATAACTGTAACATAAGGTAACACAGGTCTGATCTACAAGCACCCCCAGATTGATTGTCCCAGGGCAGCCACTTCTAATGTGTAATTTTCTGTTGTATTTTTGCACCCAGGTGCATAACATTACATTTCTCAATAATGAACCTCTGCCATGCATGCCCAGATCCCTATTTTGTCATGATCTACCTGCAAAAATGCTACATCCTGTGCTGACTGCATTTCCCACTACAAATTATGGTATCGTCAGAAAACACTGAAATCGAGCTCTTGATTCCAACCTCTGTACCATTAATAAATAAATTGAACAGCATTGGCCCTAAGAGAGCCTGGGGCCACCACTCACAACTTTAGACCATTCAGAGAATGAGTAATTTATAACTACTCTCTGGACTCGTTCATGTAACCAATTTCCTATTCATCTAGATACAATTTTATCAACTTTCACAGACCTTATTTTATAGCCTAAATGTTTAAGGTACAGTATCAAATGTCTTTACAAAATCGAGATCAACTTTGTCCATTGATCTTTCACCATCCAGTTTCTCACATGGTTGGTCCATGTTGGTTGTCACGTATGTTACCTTTCTTTATTGCAGACAAATTATGGAATTCAGTCCCTTAACGTTTCCGCAAATACTTAACATTGGCGTTTCTAAACATTTTTAACTTGGAGGAATGCTTGAAATGGCAATGTTTCTCTGGGAATAAAAGTTAATAATTGCTATATTTACAGCTCACTGTACCTTAATGTGATGGCCACTGGGAAGAATGTACGTTTTGTGGTCAATGGAAAGAATTCCCAATAGAAATAGCTAAAAAGATCATTAGTCCCATTGCATAGATTTATTTTGCTGTCCAATAGCCAAACAGGAAGTCGGGAAATTCCTTGCAAAATAAAGGAATCCTTTGGGGATCCCCCAGGTCATCAGAACTAGTGTCCCCATTGGAAGATTTACCCTTTTCTGGGGACAACAAAAAATTTGGAATTTTCCTTTACTTTAAATTTCAGTGATAATGGTACACAAGACAAATAGAGAGGGCGAATGTCCTTAACGGTGGGGGGATGCACACAGACAGCAATAAAAAATGATGGGTGCTCTAATCCCTCTTCACTCCATCCAAAACTTACAAAAATGCCTTTAGATCTACTTTAAGAGGTGGATATTTAAAGCCGAGTTCCACTCAAAAGTGGAACTTCTGCTCATTTGTCTCCTCTCCCCCTCTGGTGCCACAATGGGCACCTTTTGGGGGGGGGGGGGGGTGTTGGGCGGACAGTATACCTGTCTTTTCCCATTCCCACTTCTGGGCACTGGGCTCCCTCCTTTCTTCCCTGTCGCCGGGCCAGTAGGAAAGAGGATCCGGGCCTTGCGCATGTGCAGTAGGGTTCCCGACATGAAGCTATAAGGCTACACTGCCGGGTACCTTTACCCGCAATGTCGGCGGCAGCACCCGACGGCTGATGGAAACATCATCTGCGGTGCTGACATTACTGGACTCCAGGACATTGTTAAAAAGCCAGCAGCTGCAGTATGTGTAGCTGCTGGCTTTTAATTATTTTATTTTTTTGGGGGGCGGAACACCACTTTAAAGTGGTTGTAAAGCCACTTTGTAAAGTACATGCAATCCTCACTGTTCGAAAATGTTCTATGCCCCAGTGTCTGTGCTTTGTAAAAAAAAATATGACGAGTGGGGGAGATGAGGAGAGCAGTGAGCTCAGTGAGTAAGGTAGAAAGTGTCATATTATTTTTTTTTTTTTACAAAGCACAGACACTTCGGTATAGAATGTTTTCTAACAGAGGGGCTTGTATGTACTTTCAACAGCAGGAGGGGAGGGGCAGGCACTGGGGGGCTTGTTTAATTTTAACGGCAGGAGGGGAGGAGTGGGGTGGACACTTTCACTAGCTGACAGGGAGGGAGGGGGAGAGGAGGACAGAGGAGAGCTGCAGATGGAGGCACATAAACTGACCACTGTATCAGGGCTCAGCAGCCATGATAAACTGTGGTCAGTTTTCCGGGGGGGGGGGGGGGGGTGAGGCAGAGCCAGGTGGGATCAGCCAGGTATTTCCCTTGATGGGAAAATCCAAATGACACAGCACAGGCACTGAGCTGCTGTTCATGCTTTACAAAATAAATAAATATATATATTTTAATTTTATTTATTTTTTTATTTTTATTTTTTAGGGCAACAAACACTTAAAAAGAATCCCTTTAGAGAGGAAAATTGCTTCTTGCTTAAATGAAGCCCAAGCAACCTCTGGAGGAACACTGGTTGAGAGACTGCCCTATGTACTATTGATGTTGGGCTCACTGGTCTGTAGTTTCCTGGTATACATCTTGATCCTTTTTAGTAAATTGGTACCTCATTTGCTGTTCACCAATAAGTTAGTAGTAGTAGTACCATTCCAGTCCGTTGTACTCCTGTGGTCTCTTCATGTCACATGCTGTCATGTTTCCCTGACTACAGTCACGTTGGCACATAATGAGTAAATTGTATCGGCATTATTTTATAACAATGGGACCTTTTAGCATGTGATGACTAAATACTGACATCATTCGTTGTAGGTGACACTTACGACGTGTCACTTACAACGTGTCAGGTCTTATCTTCAAAAATTGGGCCATTTTTGTCATCGGGAAGCAATGGGGTGGGGTGGATTTTGGAAAATGATTCATAGCTAAAATTCTTTCTGTTCCATTGTATTACTGTGAGGTAAGCTCACATTTCATCAGTGTTCATATTTACAAAATCTTGCCAGTGAGGTTATCGTGAAAAATCAAGTAATGTTTTTAAAGAATACTGGATTTCTAACGAAACATGTGCTGTAACAATGGAACCAGACGATTGGTGCAATAAACCAAAACAGCCAAGATTTTTAGAACAGGGTTTTCCACTTTTCTGTGCAAGGGCCACATGGTATTATTATGGCTTGCCGACCAGCTGCGACAACATGGCTTGGCTGCGTGAATTGCCGTCGTGTTGCGTCACTTCTAGATTTGGCCACTAGGGGCGCATGCATCCTATTCATGGGCTAAAAAAAAAAAAAATACATTTTGTAAATGAATGAATACAATATTTATTAACAAGCAAGTTTTACTTGGATATTTTTGATTTTGTAATCAGCATTGATAGGATTCAGATCGAAATTGAAAGAATTTCAGTAAATAAAAATAAAAAAAAATAAAATAATAATCACTAATTCAAAACTTGAGCCATTGATAAATGGTAAAAAAAAAAAAACCCTCTGCACATTTCACAATTTTGGTACTTTGGGTTTTCATTTTTTTATTTATTCGGTTCCTATAGGAAGCTTTTCCATTTCTTATCCAGGCCCTGATGATGTTTGGCTCTCAAAACACATTGGCTACCTTTTTATCCTCCTAGTGGCTAAATTATATTGGTAATAAAGGTTTATAGACTCATAAGACGACCTATTAACCCTCTTTTTATCCATGGGTTTCTCAGTGGAGGCCTTTCATGGTAGTGCTACCGAGATTGTCATCAAGCTCAGCTAATGCTCTCTGATTGACGGAGAAAAGATCCAAGCATTTCACATTTACCCTTTCTTACATTTTTATTGCTGTCCTTTTCTTTCACTTGCAAAAGATTTCCATTCACTTTCTGACACCTGCAGCCAACACAGGATGAAAGGTGACATCCATCCCAAGTTGAGAAAACAATAAAAAAAAATAAAAAAAAGCCTTAGCCCTTGTACACACGGAATTTCTGATGGAAACAGTCCGATCGGATTATATTGTCGGAAAATCCGATCGTGTGTGGGCTCTATTGGACTTTTTCTGTCGGAAATTCTGACAGAAAAAATTTGAAAGCAGGATCTCAAACTTTCCCACAACAAAAATCCGATCGGACTTTTTCCGATCAGACAAAGTGCCTCGCATGCCTAGATCAAAGTACGAGAGCAAAGCTACTAGACTGAACGTAGTCCCGTCGGAACGAACGAACGTCATCACGTTCTGAATGATCGGATTTTCCGACAACTTTGTCCGACCGTATGTATGCAACACCAGCGCATGTGCTCTGAGAGAATGACATACCCGTGCCATTCCTTCAGAGCCGTGTCGTAAACGGCATGCATGTCACCATTGCTGTCTTGGCCATTAATATCGCTGAAGCCTGCAAACTCGTAAAGAAGACTGGGTGAAGGTGGAAGAAGTGACCGCGCACCACTGGAGGGATTCATTTTCAGGTAAGTCTGTCATAATGTGCTAGTATGTGATGCATAGTAAAAGATTATGACTTAAACTGCCCAATTTATTTGTTTTTATCGATGCGGTTTACTACTACTTTAAAGTAGAAGAAAAGCCTAAAGAAGTCATAGATGATGCACTTTTCTTTTCTGGGGGTGCAGGAAAGAAAATCGCTTAATTTCCCCATCAGCACAGTCAGTGTTGGAGGAATCCCTTATGTAGATCTTTTGTGTTCTCTTGGCGAGGGGGGGCGGGGGGGTTAATGCTAGAGGCTATAGCTGCTGGCAATAATCGCATGCTAGAAATCCGACATCCTGGTTGTACCCAAGTCAATCGACTCTGGTACAATAAGCCTGCCCACACATGGATGGTTGCTCACACATGGTTTGAAAAAGATCTGTATAATTGCCTATATTTTATCCATTCCAGTCACGAGATGCTGCAGCTCCAGCTCCAGCTCCCCTTTGTCAGCGAGTGGCTTATGCAGGGGAAAAGAGGGAGCTGGGACATCAGTTGGACATGGAAGCCTTTGGGTGACATTGTGGCTTTTGGAATTCACAGCTGTTGCCGAGTGCTCCCTTACACAGGGGAGCCGAAGCTGCAAAATAACATGACTGGACCAGAGAAAATTAAACGTAAGTATGTACCAAGATATTTTTTATACAGGATAGGTGGTGAACATATAAGAGTACTGTATAACTAGGCTATTCTTCCACTGTAAGCTGGCAATGTATGTGAATATCATCAGAAACCAAACAAAATGTGCTTTGTGCCACCCTTCTGCTCGACATCGTTTGATTGAAGGAGCCAGATTCAAAATGGTCAGATTTTCGGCTTTCTTGCTAGCCAGTGACGCTGGCTATCGGCATACAATAGCTGCAGTGGGAGATTCGTCCATCTGTGCTGTATGGCATGGATGGGGAATCTGTTAGGCCCTGTTCACATCTAGCAATTTGGGATTGCTGGCAGAACCGCAGTGATTCTGCCATTGATCCCAAAATGCTGGATGTAAACAGGGCCTTAGATTTTCTTTGTTCAGTGGGCAGGTTGAACTAAGAAAAAAAATAAATAAAAAATCTGTATGACCAACGTTCTAAATAAATTTAGCTTTCAGTGGGAACAGAAGATGCTTACTATTCAGATCTCAAATGATTGTTGTATTTGCTTCAAATTTTATAGCAGTTTTTCTGGTGCTTTCTTCAGAATGCAGATGATCTACATATACCTGGCAGTCATATAATCTTCAGTTAGCATTTTAACCTCTTCCCAAGGTATGTCATGTGACGTCCTTGACTTTGTGCAGGTATATCTGAATGATACCTGCAGCTACAGGCTTCATTCAGATATCGTCTTTTGTAGCCGGCGATTCTCTACACCATAAGAACAAACATGGCGGCTGTTCTGGCTCTTGATCGTTCTTACAGGTGGCAAGAGGGGACTTCCTTCCCCCTCCTGCCACCCTCCGGTGCTTCTACTGACTCACCGCTTTCATCGGTGAGTCGGAGACGGGATCAGACGGGCCCTCGATGGTGACCTTAGAGATTTCCAGAGGACCAGATGGTCGCCTGAGTCTCCATGATCATTCAGAGGCTGGGCGAGATGTTATGACGTCACACCTGGCCTCTGCATTCAAACAAATGGCACCACCTCGAATGGGAAGCCAAGATCGTATATTATTTATTTTTATTTTTTTATTTCAGGCTTCCCAGCCTAGAGTTGAGATGTGTCTTATTGACCCCATATCTCAATGTAAAGTGGACAGATCATGCCATACTCCTATTACAAGGGATGTTTAAATTGAGTGATCACATTTTATTTGAATTTTTTTATTTTTTTTAAGTGTCAAACTAAAAAAGAAAATTAAAATTAACAATAAAAAAAAAATCTTAAGCTTTTAAAATTTTTGTCACCGTATGCTAGCACGCAGAAGCGAGCACATACCCAAGTCCCACCCACATATGAGAACCGTGTTCCAACCACACATGTAAGGTAGTGCTGTGAACGAGAGTAATAATTCTAGCCTTAGACCTCCTCTGTAACTCAAAACATGTAACCAGTAAAAAAAAATGTAAAACTTTGCCTATGGGGATTTTTAAGTACCGAAGTTTGGCACCATTTCACGAACATGTGCAATTTTGAAGCGTGACATGTTGGGTATCTATTTACTCAGCGTAACCATCGTTTACTTAATGCAAAAAAACTTGGGCTAACTTTTATTTTTATTTATTTTTTTAAGCCTGAAACTGTTTGTTTTGTTTTCCCCCAAAAAAAAAGTGTTCAAAAAATTGCTGCACAAATACCGTTCGAGATAAAAAAAAAAGTTGCAATGACCGCCATTGTATTTTCTATGATCTTTGCTAAAAAAAAAACATATATAATGTTTGGGGGTTCTATGTAATTTTCTAGCAAAAAAGATTTATGAATTTTACAATGTCAGACTTGGCCTGGATGAGAAGTGGTTAATTAAACTGTTCTTTTCTACAAACTCTTATAAGCGGCTGATGATTGCACTTTATTCATTAGCTCCCCCATATGCTTGAAATGAATAAGGATTTTGTCTCAATCCACTTCTTGAGCCAAACCAAATCACGGCTTGTTATGGACTTTATGTTCTCAAGGGATAGCATGGACTGTTTTCTGAGGTTTTCAGCTCGGCTGATGTGTTTTGCAAAGTACATGAAATCATAGAAGTATATAATTTACTAAATACGCTATCCAAACACTCAACCTCCAGGAAACTGTTCTAAAGAGGATGTAGGTTAAAGCTATAAACCTCAAATGTATCCTCACCCTGGAGCTGCTGCTGCATTCCCCACTGAATATGTACACGGTATTTTTGTGTAGGGAAGTGAAACATTTGAAGAGGCAGTAAAATCTAAAATCTGTTTAATCAACATTTAACATTTGCCACTTCGTTTTAAAGATGTCTCACTTAGTTTTTATTTTTACTTTTATTAAAGAGTTACAACTTCATTGTATGTATCTATAGGTAAGCTTACCTATAGGTACTGTAAATATCTCCTAAACTTGCACCATTTAGGAGATATTTACTGTATACGCTGCCGATGTCACCTGCGTATGTTCTCTGATGTCTGTTTAGACCCCTGACATCTCACCAAAGCCCCCCAAAAAATATCAAAAAAAATTGTAAAAAAAAAAAAAAAAAATTGCCACCACTCCCCCCTGCCCTACCAACACTGTTCACAGCCCCAGTAAGTGGCTCCGCAATGGCATGCAATGCCAAGCTGCTGCTGACAAAGCAAACAGAATATTGGCATGCATTAAAAAGGGGATCAACTCCAGAGATAAAACAATAATTCTCCTGCTCTACAAGACTCTGGTCCGGCCGCACCTGGAATATGCTGTCCAGTTCTGGGCACCAGTCCTCAGGAAGGATGTACTGGAAATGGAGCGAGTACAAAGAAGGGCAACAAAGCTGATAAAGGGTCTGGAGAAGAGACGCTTGAGAGGGGATATGATTTAAATTTACAAAAACTGTACTGGTGACCAGGGATAGGGATAAAACTTTTTTGCAAAAGGGAGTTTAACAAGAGACGTGGCCACTCATTAAAATGAGAAGAAAAGAGGTTTAACCTTAAACTGCGTAGATGGTTCTTTACTGTAAGAGCGGCAAAGATGTGGAATTCCTTTCCACAATCGGTGGTCACAGCAAAGGGCATTGATAGTTTCAAGAAACGATTAGATAAGCACCTGAACGACCCCAACATACATATATTCTCACACATAAGTTGGACTTGTGTCTTTTTTTTTTGGTTTGCCACCTCCCTGAAATGAGTTTCTGCAAGTTGGGATGTCTGGCACAGCTCAGACCACATTAACGGCACCTGCTCTCTCTCTGACACGGTGAAGCGACCCCTGTGCGCATGCATGAGAGTGACAAAATTGCCCAGCAATTTAAGCGGCCAGAGCGCTCCCAGAAGGAGGTGCAAGGGACTTGCTGGAGAGGCAACGCTTAACAGGTATGTATGCCATAATGTACTAATATGCAGTGCATACTAGCACATTATGGCATAACCCTCCTCAGGGGCCATACAAAAGTGAGAGTGTTTACTGCTTTAATTCTGACTTTTTAATTTGCTTGCATTACTCCAGGGCATTCTTCCTAAAAAAAATATTGAGACCGTGGACAGCTGGGTAACTAGCCCTAAAAAAGAGCTCTAACGGCATCATAATCTCTCTGTTAATGCAAGTTTTATTTAAAGTGTATCTAACCCCAAACATTAAAATTTTAATTTACTGCAGCTTTCTAGTCCTTAGATGTGGTGTCCGGATTTTTATTTTTTCTTAATTTTTTTTTTTTTCTTTTCTGGTTAAACTGAAGTCTAGGAATAGTCTATATTTAAAATTTACATTTGGACAAAAAATAAGATTAAAAAAAAAAAAAAAAAAAAACGAATTCAACCACCCCATCTAGGGACCGGAAAGCTGCAGTAAATTTAAACTGTAGTCTAGGAATAATCAACTTTTTTTAGTATTTTCATTGGGACACACTTTTAATGTTTGTTTTACTTCAGCTTTCCAGTCCTTTGATGTGGTGGTTGCATTTGATATGGTTTTAATTGAACCCTAGGAATCTATTTTTGACATTTTTTAAAGTTACACTTGTGACTGGGGCCATGGGCGAACATGCGAGAACTCCAGCTGGGGTTCCTAGCAAAAAGCTCCAGGAGGCATCCCCGTGGAACTCAATGGGAGGCGGAGTGTCGGTTCACACTGAGGCAGCACGACTTGCAGCGCGACTGCCTCAGGCGACTTGGACACGACAGCTGCGGCGACTTGCAAAACGACTTCTCTATAGAAGTCAATGCAAGTTGCCCCCAAAGTCGTACAGGAACCTTTTTCTAAGTCGGAGTTGCTTGTGTCGCTCCGATTTAGAACGGTTCCATTGTACAGAACGGGACACGACTTGCCAGGCAGCTAAGTCGCCTGACAAGTCGTCCCAGTGTGAACCGGCCCTGACTGCTCCCCAGCTAATTGTGGCCACGTGCATATAATCACCATTACCTGTGAGTGATTGGTGCCTTAACTGACCACCTTGGTTACCTATAAATGTCACATCCCAAGGGCTTCAGGGGAATCTCCAAAACACTGTAGTAGTCTGTGCCACATGTAGGAAGCACTTTACTATAGTGGATTATAATGACAGTGTGGGTCAGTCTGGCACCCACACTGTTTTTAAAATCCATTATCTTTGTTATTTTCCAATATTTCCTCCCATTACTGCTAGCACAAGCCCAGATTAAAGGGGGAATTTATGAGCCCCCCAAAATGAGTTGAATGTACCTACTGATTAATAAAATTGTTACTGGACCATATATAGACTTGTAACCAGGGATCAGCTAAGGTTCTGAATGATGTTCAGCTTAACCCAGTAGTAAGCCATAATTTCCAAGCCAGTGAGCTGCAGGCGAGGGGAATCCCTGTTCCGCAAGTGCATGTACACAGAGTTGCAGGGATAATCATGATATTAACTTAAGAAGGCCATGTGATCATATCGGCCTATTGTACACAATGACATTGGCCTATTGTTGCCACATTAGGTCATTGATGTCATGAGCATAGCTACCCTTCTGTGTATGTGCAGCTGCAAGGGGTATATTCCCCCACGCAAAGCTCATGGGCTTTGCAATGATGGCTTACATCCAGGTTTAAGCCGAACCACAGCTCATCAGTAGTTGTAACTATCCATACTCTTTGAGGCATGTTTATAAAGCGGTAAATGTTACTTCTCAAACATTCCCTGGTAGTGAATAATCACTGTAATTTAAAGTGGAACTTTACCCATAGGGGATAAAGCACAAAGATCAAGCAGATAATTAAAGCAGAGCTTTACCCATAACGACAAAAAAAAAGTTCTTTAGCAAGGAACCTTACTGTAACGTCTACATTAATAATTATGCTGCCAAAAATAGTGCATGCTGGAAATTGCCTCCAGCATTGTTCCCATTTCTTCTTGCTGGATGCTGCCATTTTGCTGAAGCCCAGAGCCCCTGAACAGCAGTAAATCTTTAGGCTGCCAGCAGATCGACCTCTACAAATTCAGCACAGTGCCTAAATATAGAGAGCAACAGAGCATGGTAAGACCGTATATTCCTGGATTTTAAACAGCATAGGCACCATTTTTAATGTTTTACATAGCTATACCTGCAAAAGGGGCAGCCTGAAGCGATCTAGCAGGACTCAATCTTCTGACTAAATTTCCACTTCAATGCCTCATTCTGGTTCAAATATTTTATTAAGCATATTCTAATGTGCCTATTAAAGTGGTTGTAAACCCTTACAAACCACTTTGACCTACAGGTAAGCCTAGATTAAGGCTTACCTGTAGGTCCAAGCAATATCTCCTAAACCTATATGGTTTAGGAGATATTTGCCCGAAAACGGGCACCGCTGTCTACGGCGCATGCGCCGTAGACAGCGGCGCACAGGCGCACTGAACGCGGCAGTTCCAAGAATGGAGCTGCCGCATTTGTCGACTCCCATGCGCATGCGCGGGAGTGACGTCATCGCGGCTTCGCCGAATGACAGCGGCGGAGCTGCGAGACGCCACCAGCAAGATGGATGCGGCGGACTACAGGGGACAGCGCGACTTCGCTGGCTCCTGTGTCAGGTAAGTGACACATAATGGGCTACTATGCGAAGCATAGTAGTCCATTATGCTTTGCCTTTGCAGGGAAAAAAAGAGGAAGTAAACTCATCAGGGTTTACTTCCTCTTTAATACATAGGACAAGAAAGGCGTCAAATTAGGAAAATTCGGGTAACATATTATCATAACATCATGATATAACGCAAGTCAAAAGACAAAAAATACGGAAATTAGTGTCAATCAAGTAGTCTGTGCAAAATTTCTGGTTACGACTTAGAAAGGGGAAGAGGGGAAATTAAGGCTGTTGGGTATCTAAGCCGAGATGCCGGTAGGTTGGTTGATTTGTTGAGGGGGGTTTGGAGATTAAAGGAGTTAGTTAAGGTTAAGTGAGAAAAAAGAGGGGAGGAGAGGGGGAAAGTGGAAGGTGAAGATGAATAGGTGCCCCTAGAGAGGCCCCTGGCCTATAGAATCCTATATTACTTAAAGATCACAGTAGTAGGAGTGAGTCGTCGAAGTTGGGGGGTAGAAAGTGAGCAATTCAGGGTCTCCACAGTTCCTCATAGGAGGAAACCTTGTCTAGGAGGACTTCCTCAATCTTGGCATGGATCATCGCTAGGATGCATAGAGTAGGGGTATTTCCAGGCTTTTGCAGTAGTCTGCTTGGCCGCAGTGGTGATGAAGAGGAGTCTGAATTGGCAGTGGGTCACAGCCAATGGTTTGTTGTTCAGGAGAGCTATTGCATGGTCAGGTAGTAATGGCGTCTCAAATAGGGTTAAAAGATCTTGAACACTTGAGACAAAAACGTTTGCACCGTGGGCCATTCCTACCAAGTGTGCACATGAGTGCCAGCTACAGCCTCTGAAACAAAGTGGGGAATATTGGGGGTGGAATTTTGGTGTCCAGTGAGTGCTTTGTAGTTGGTTTCTAGAGCTACAATGTTGGGTAAGGCTGATTTTAGTCGCGTACCATATATGCCCCCATTTGGCTAGATCTAGGGTTAAGTTAAGGTCATTCTCCTACTTGGTTGTGCATGTTGGTGGAGAGGCCACTGAGTTTGAGAAGAGCAGGCCATAGACTTCTGGGATTAGACCCAGTCTGTGTGGGTATTTATTGCAGGCCTGCTCAAAAGTGGAGAAGTTGGGGCAGAAGGGTCAGGTGGCGTGTAGGAGGAGAAAAAAAGGTTAATTTGTAGGTACCGAAAAATCTCAGCTGCGGGTAGGCCATAAGTTTCACCCAGAACTGGGAAGGGTATGATTGAGCCATTTTTGAAGATCGGATGGGGCCCTTAGTAGGCCTGCTTGAGTCCAGGCCAGGAAAAAGGATGGGGACGACCAAGCCGGATAGTGGCTGAAGGTCAAGAGGGGATTGTAGGGAGATTGTAAACTGAATCTAAGCTTAAGTCTATTTCAGGATAGGCTGTGGATAGGCTGTGTTTGGTGATGGGGTTGGTGATAGTACATCGTTGTGGGGGTGCTAGTCAGAGGTGGTTAGCTGTAGAGAGGGGGTCACAGTCTACTGATTTTAGAGCTACCCATAAGGGTGTTTAGTGGCATGGCATTTAGGAATTAGTGCAAGCTGTGCAGCATAGTAATATTTTGTAAAGTTAGGCAAGGTTTGACTTTTCCCCACATAAAGTGGAAGGCTCTTCGCTGAAAAATATGCAGATAGTAGGATGTGATCTATATTGGAGGAGGTAGAGGATTTTAGGGAAGATGGACACATATACCACTGTTATCAGGCGAAGGGCAAGGATGACCGTTTTTAGTTGGCTGAAAAGAGATCTGAGGGGTTAGCTGTGAATTTAATACCGAGATATGTGTTATGTAAAGTGGCCCAGGGAAATGGGAGAATTTAGTTGAAGTGGGATTGTAGGGACGGAGGATTGGAGATGTTTAGGGCTGTTGACTTATGTGGGTTAACATGGAGGTCAGATAGTTGTCCAAAGCGAGAGAGTATGGTAAGTAGGTTAGGAGAGGAGATTAAGACAGAGGTAAGGAAGATCAGAACCTCATCAGCAGATGCGCATAATTTATGCTGATGTCCCCCTAATTCCATGCCTTGAATATTTTGATTGGAGTGGATTAGGAGTGCAAGAGGTTCAGTTTCCAGGGCAGAGAGGAGTAGGAAAAGAGCGCAGCCTTGCTGAGTGCCTCGTTCAATGGGGAAAGGGTCTGAACAGAAACCGGAATAGGATATATAAGCTTTGGGCTTTTGGTATAGGGCTGAGACCCATTGTAAGAAATGGGTGCCGAACCCCCAGTGGCATAGGATAGAGGGTAGGCATGACCAGGACAGCATGTCAAGCACTTTGCGTATGTCAAGAGAAATGAAGCAGGATGGGATGCAGCGGGTACGAGCGGTATGGGCTAGGAGTGTGGATCGTCTAATGTCACCAGCTTGGCCGGAGGGGGTGAGCCCTGTCTGGTCTTTTGTGAATAAGAGTACCAATGACCACATTTAGACGAGTCAAAAACACTTTAGCCAGGAGTTTGATATCTAGATTAGTAATAGATTTTGGTCTATAATTAGACCAGGTGGTATCATATGTTAGGTTTGGGAATCATGGAGATTTCTTCTCGGAGGGAATCGGCGTGGAAGGACTGACCTGAGATAAGTGAGTTGTAAGCCTTCTAAAGAAGAGGTGTAAGGAGGGCAGCAAATTTATTGTAGTACGTTGCAGAGAATCTGTCTGGGCCTGGCTGTTTACGTGGTTTAAACGTTTTTATGGCTAATCCAATTTCATCCTCCAAAATGGGTCGCTCCAGGGCTTTGCGATGGGTTGAGGAGAGGGATGGAAGATGTATAGAAGAAAGGAGGTTGTCCAGTTGGGGCTGGTCAAGTGTGTTGGTGTCTCTATATAGAGTGGAAAAAAATCTATGGAATTTGTGCAGAATCTTATTGGGATTACTGGTATAGGAGTCTTTAGTTAGTTTAAAACGAATGGGTTTATGGGTATAATTAGGTTTGTGGAGCACCAGGGCTACAAAATCTGGTTTGTTTGCTTTAACATAAAGCGTGTGTTGCGATCTACGGAGATGCTATTCTGCAGACCCGGTCAGGAAGAGGTCTAGTTCTAGGCGTGATTTCTCATAAGAGCATTTATTTGACGAAGTGGGCAAGATTTGGAATGCTGCTGAGGCCTTCTTAAAAGCCTTCTTCCAGACATTTATGCTAAAGACGTTTCTCTTTACAAATACATGATCCTCGGCTGATGCATATCCCCCTAATAACAGGTTTATGGACCTTCCGTAAAGTTAGAGGGGAGACATCTGGTGTGCAGTTATTAGGTCATTTTCCATATCTTTGCGGTGGGTTGGATTGGTCAGTAAGCTGTCGTTTGATTGTCCAGGTTTGGTGATTAGGTCTAGGGATCATGGAAGATAAAGAGATGATGACTGCATTATGGTCGGACCAAGGACAAGGTGCGATGGTTGAGGTCCGGATGAGCAGGGAGGTGCTAACATTAATAAGAATATGGTCTACCTGGAAGAACTGCTTATGGTGGGAGTAGTGGGTGTATAGGCGTCTAGCTGGGTTTTGTTCCCTCCAGGAGCCTATTAGAGAATTTTGGTTCAAGAGTTGTTGAAAGGAGAGATGTTGAGCGCTAGGCGGGGTAGGAGACATATCCAAAAAAGGGTAGATTACCTAGCTGGAGTCACCAGAAAGCGAGCGCATTCCTCTTTTGTGTGAGGCCACTACCGATGGCAAGTGGGAGAGAAAAGAGATCAGATTTTTATTGGGAGCAGAGGCGGAAACTAAGAGGTTGACAGAGTATTAGGTAGTGACATTCTGGATCTCTTATATCTGCCCTGGGTTTGAATTGTGTAGGCAGAGGCTGTGAACACTTGAGGATATTGACTGGCAAAGGATTTGGAGGTAGAGTTTGAAGAGACGTGCGTCTCCTGAAGACAGACAAATCTCTTGGGCTGAGAGTACTGAAAATGAGCGAAATGCTTTAGTATGTTTTAGTTGGGGAGTTGAGGCCTTGAACATTGCGCAATAGCATAGTAAGGGAGTCTGTCATTGGGACTGGAAGGGAATAGGGGTTGTCTCACTGGTAACTTTGAGGCCAGGGGGTACCTCTCTAGGGGGGGAGAAAGGGGGGGAGGGTTCAAGTAGGAGGAGCATAATGGGGGGAGAAGATAGGGAAAAGCACTACAAAGGATAAGGTAGTGATGGGACTGGAGGTCCAGGGGTGTAGAAGGTTCTACTTTACCACAGGACCTTAAAAAAAGGAGTATCTGGTAAGGAGAGAAAAAATGAAAAATTTAAAAATATGGAGGTGAGGTGTTTGAGGACTAGATGGAGGAGTAGTGAGCACTCCCTGGGACTTTAACAGCCTAAGAAAACTATAAACAAAGCAATATAGTGCTGAGATATTAACAAGCCACAACAGTGCATATATCGTAGGGGTCCCATACCGACAACCAGTGAGCCACTGTGGGCTACCAGGTTGCCCTGGGAGGTAGTAACAAACAGCTTTTTAAGCTATGGTTAGTAACAACAATGATAAACCACTATTACTAGAGTAAGAACTTGCCTAAATAAGTAGAGGTATTCTGTGACAAATTAGTGATAAAATAAGAGAACATAGAAAAAATGTGGATGTAGCAGGCAAGGTTTTTCTAGATATTGCTGTGTCAGGAATGAGCCTGGGTCTCCTCACCCACCTTGATCAGTGTGGAGAGCAAGGCTTTCAGGAAGCCACCTGGAAAGAGTTTGAGGGGTCAGTGGCTGTGGATGCCTTGGAAGGAAGATCGGATTCTCTTAGAAGAGGAGAGGTAGGTGTTTGCTCTGTGGAAGGAGTGATTGGAACCAGGGCATCCTGAGACCTTGAGTCACCCAGGACAATAGACAGTTCAACTAGCAATAAACCAATACAAGTTATGAGAAGGAGCATCGGGTAGGGAAGGGAAGTAAGAGGGAGAGGGGTAGTAGATGGGGATGGAAGGGGTGGGGGTAGAGGGATTGTAGGCCTAGTGCTAGTAGACAGTAGCATTGATTATTCAAGGAACTGGAGAATAGAGTACAAACGTTTAGTGAGGAAAACAGTGTATGCACACTGTCTAAGAGGTATTATCCAATAAATTCATCAGTTGGGTAAACTGGAGGGGAAAGAGTTGAACAAGGGGGAATACCCCCAGTTACCAGGGTTAGAGTATCAGTCCATGGAGTCTTCATCTGGGTCCGACCTGGGGAGATTTAGCCGCCTCGCTCGTTGGTACTGGATGGGGCCTGAAGACCCGAGGGAGTTGGTATCTTCTTGGGGGAGCTGGAAGTTACATATACAACGAGATCCCTCAACTAAAGGCTCATTCAACAAGAGGTGGAGATCTTGAAGCGTGGCCCGGAGGTCTTCTGTGGATTTAGGCTGGTATGAAGATCCCTTGTAGGAGAAATAGACAACAAAGGGAAAGTGCCAGCGATGGGTGATGCGATGTTGTTGTAATATCTGTAGATGGGGCTTCTTGGCTTTCCGTTTAGTAAGCGTTATCTGGGCGTGATCTTTGAAGATCTGCTAGCGGTGACCCTGGAACATCTTTATTGCGGGAAGCCATCAATTGTTCTTTGGTGCGAAAGAAGTGAAATTTCACCACAATATCTCGTGGAGTGCCATCTTCCGATCACGGTGCTAGGGATCTGTGAATTCTGTCCATTTCAAGCCTTTCTTTAGGGATTGAGGGTGTAAATTCCTGAAAGAGTGTGGTAATTGTTTGAATGTTGATAACTGGGGGAATCAATGGTGGAGCATAACCTAGGGGTTTTGGTAGATCATAAGCTCAATAATAGCATGCAATGCCAAGCTGCAGTTTCCAAAGCAAGCAAAGTCCTTTCTTGTATTAAGGGAGGTATGGACTCCAGAGAGAAAGATGGATATAATTTTTCCCCTGTACAAATCATTAGTAAGAAATTAATTAGTAATCATCTGGAATATGCAGTTTAGTTTTGAGCACACGTTCTCAAAAAGGTTATCGGGGGAAATGGAGAAAGTGCAGAGCAGGGCAACCAAGGAGGCATGGGGGAGCTCAGCTATGAGGAAAGATTAGAGGAACTGAATCTATTCCCTCTTGAGAAGAGGAGATTAAGGGGGGGGATATGATCAACATGTCCAAATACATAAGTGGTCCATATAGTGAACTTAGTGGTGTTATTCACTTTAAGGTCTTCACAGAGGACAAGGGGACACTCTTTACGTTTAGAGGGAAAAAAAAATTAATCTCCAAATATGGAACGGTTTTATCACAGTAAGAACTGTGAAAATGTGGAATAGACTCCAGAGGTGATTCTGACCAGCTCAGTAGATTGCTTTTAAAAAAAGACATGGATTCTTTCCTAAATGTACATAATATAACTGGGTACTAACATTTATAGGTAAAGTTGATCCAGGGAAAATCCGATTGCCTCTCGGGGGATCAGGAAGGAATTTTTTCCCCTGCTGTAGCAAATTGGAGCATGCTTTGCTGGGGTTTGTCGCCTTCCTGGATCAACTGTGGGTGCAGGATTGCGTATATGGGATTGTATTTTTTATTTTTTTTTGGCTGAACTAGATGGACTTGTGTTTTTTTTTTTTTTTAAACCCAATTATGTAATGGTGGATTTTAGATCTACTACCATTTCTGGTATACCGCAAATGGAGAGTCTGGCTCTATTTTTTATTTTTTTTTAATCCTCCATGTGTGATTGTAGGGCTAAGTTCTCCTCACAAATGATTTCTAATTCCTCAGCATGGGTGTCGGAAAGGAGCTCCTGCTCATCCATCCTCTGTTCTGGCAGGTGTGGTGGCACACTTCTCTCTGGTTAACTTTTGAATGATGGTGTCTGAGGTTTTCCTAAGCGCCCTAGATTGGAAAGCCAGGGGAGTGTGAAAGTCTGTATCTGACTCACCATCGCTATCGGCGGCTGCTGCAGGGATCAGAGTCTGCTGCGGAGTGGTGCGTGGGGTAGAAGGCCGAGAAGATGGAGGCGAATTCATCTTGGAAGATGTCCTGGCCATGAAATCCCAGATTGATCTCGGCTTAGATTTTGGTTTCACCCCATTGTACACCATCCCCGAGTGGATGCCTCAGTTCCCAGCTATGTGTGGAGGTGTCTGGTCTACACCGTGCGTGCTGCTCGGCAGTACAGTGTTAAGATGCTGTGTTGTCCCAGAAGATATGGAGCTTTACTCGAGCATGACTGGCTTCGTACATGCACCTCCTTCAATGCCTCATTCGCATGGGCGTACCTATCTGTACACCCATGCAAAGGGCCATCTTTGCCTGTACAGGATGCACAGGTGTTCCATGCATCCTTGTGCAGGCAGTCCCATTTATGTCTATTGTGACGCAGCAGCTACCCGGACACAGCTGTGCACCCTGTGCAGGGGAATAAACAGCCCTTTGCACGGGTATGTGGATAGGTATTATACTTATGTGAATAAGACCTAAAACTGATACACCTGAAAGATTCACCTGCAGCAAATGCTTGGTGATTGTCAAGTTCAAGGCTATATCAATGTATGTTTGTGTACGTAAGAGTTTTAAAGGATGGAATAACAGGACGACACTGCCCAGTTTTTGGCCAGTCTGAGTTGTGGTACATGTGCAGCTAAGAGACAGGATCATGTAGAAGATTGAAGATGGCTTATTGTTAGTAAGACATAGCCTAGTACATTAGCCAAAAGCAGATGAACATTACTTGATATGTAAAAATAAAAAACACATTTTATTTTCAGATGGGACTTGCACTTTTGGTGGTTTTTATTCTAGTATCTGTCCACGCTAAAGCCCCATACACACGATCAGTTTTTCTGCTGAGTTTTTCCTTCAGATTTACCAAAACCATATAATATGAGGTCAAACCTTAGGAGTTTCAATTTGTATGCAATCAGGCAGGCCCTTGCACTACATGGTTTTGGTAAACCTGAAGGAAGAACTCAGCAGAAAAACTGATAGTGTGTATGGGGCTTAAGAGTTTTCATTTGCATAGCTATTTATCCAGTGAAACTACAGGTACATTTGTTCTGTGGTAATGGGACAAAATCAAACCTGAGCTATTTCCTCTACTGGTCAACTGTTATAAAAACAAATAAAACAAATGTTTGATCTAAAAAGCTGCATTCTCTGATTTTTAAAACCCTTCTTTACCATATCACAGGTTTCTCAGACAACAGATGGTCTGGATGCTGATCTGTGGAAAGATGGTTTATTTAAGTCCAAGGTGACAAGATATCTATGTTTCACCAGAGTCTTCTCAAGAGAGAATGTGAGTATTCCACTTATACTGAAAATCAACACAAGAATAGATATCGGTCATATGCTTACCTGTCTCTTTTCTCATAGAGCCATTTAGGGAATGTCCTGGTGGATATGAAACTGATAGATATCAAGGACACATTGCCTGTTGGCTTCATCCCCATCCAGGAGACAGTGGATACACGTAAGTTTCTTGCATTACTACAATTGCACTAATTGAAGCTTCATAGTATACACATAGTGCCATTTTCAGCTTTGACACGTTAGTTTTATAATATGTATGCAATTACGCATGTTCTTTCATCCCATGGTAATTTCTCCTAAAAATATTTAAGTCACAAACGTATGCTCTATGTACCTATTTGATGTTTTTGCCTCAAGCCAGCCCCTCAGTTCTGTGCCAAGAGATGTGGTGGCTGTCTGAGCTCATTTTCAAAGTTTGTCAAATAAATAAGATGCGCTGTTTTTGACTGAAATATTTTCCTAAAAATGATACGATAACAGATGCAGTAAACAATGTGCAATAAGCAAAATCGAACAGTGATTGTTTAAGTGGCAAAGTGTCACTTGATAAATTTAAACTCTGGAACGGTGTATCGATTTACATGAAAAATATTTTTTTTTTGTGAATAAGTAGGCGCGATCTGTTCACAAAAAAAGGCAAATTATAAATGGTGCAAAAAGTTCATAAACAGTCTAGTGCTCCACAATTTAATGTGTTTAGTGAAGAGATGATGCTCCAACTTTCCCACATGCAAATACAACAAACTATTTGTAGTGCAGCTGAATTAATCCATAATGGAAAGTGTGTCACTGCTGTGCTCTATATGTGAAAATTAGACACTTACCAAATCAAATGAGATCACAAGCGCCTCTGAAGACAAGTGATCGGCCAGCTCCAGGGAATCTATCTTGGCTTATGGTGCTCCCTAATCTAGTTAATCACATCATGTGGTTATAAAAGATAATGGAAGATGCTCATAGTGCATTAATGCGTATAAAGCTGGTTTATTAACGAAAAATTGCAATTACATCAAGGATAATGAATTTGAGTGATATATGATAAAATCTTGCATGGCCGCCTGCAGTGCGGTCCATGCTTGTTGACGCCACATTGCTAGCTCCAATCCAACATGGTTCCTGTTAGAAGGCATCGACTGGGATAAAGGCTCTCATCTTGAAAGTTTGACTTGACTTTTTGTAGCTTCTAAGTAACTAATCCACAACAGGCATGCAGTGTGCGATTTCTTTTATCTGCATGCTTGTTTTGGGTCATTGAGTAAAAGTATTGAAGCAATCAAAACAAAACATAACCGGGCAACTAGCAATCTATAAAGGAGAGGTCAGAAGTGGTAGCCTGTTTATTTTCTTTATTATATGTTCCTATTAAAGCACAAGCCTGCTTTAGAATGTATTTAATATTTTGCAACAAGCAGGCAACTGTTACAGGTTTATTCTGTAAGAACAATCATTAGGGTTAGTGCTTGATGAAGAAGCTGTAAAAGTTTTTAAGTAGTACTCCCTAAACCCTGCCCCTGGACCCCTTCTCTTTTCCAACTATACCCCCTCCTTTAGTCACTTGATAACCCCCCATTGTCTTCTAAATCTATCTCTCTACTCCTCACCTCACCCCTTCCATTCCCTCATTACTAACTGACACATGAGTTTGGATGTTACACCTCATACTCCAACTAAATCTCCCAAAAACAGCTCGTACAACTCCTCCCTACCAATGCCCTTATCCCAGACTTTTCCACTGAGAGACCCTCATGCCAGCATACTAGGTATTAACCTGTCCTTTCAGCCCCAAATCCCTCTGTAACTCCCCTCTATAACCTCTCCAAAATATGCTTCTTAAACGATGAAAGCACCAAGCTACTCATTCACTGCCTGGCCATCTCTCATTTCGACTATTGCAACTGTATTCTTATAGGTCTACCTCTACACGGGCTATCCCTCCTTCAGTCTACCATGATAGCTGCAGACAGACTCCTCTATCTTTCCAACATCTCAGTGTCTGCTACCCCTATCTGCCAATCTCTCCACTGATTCCGATCACCCAACAAATAAAATTATTAATACTAATAACATACAAAGCCATTCACTACTCTGCCCCGAGCTACAACACCAATCTTGTCTCAATAGATTACCCAAACTATCCGCTTCCCCCAAGGCCTCCTGCTCTCTAGCTCCCTTGTCTCCCATGCTTGCTTCCGGGACTTCTCCAGAGCCTATCCCATCATTTGGTACTTTCCTGCTATCTTCTACTTTGTCTCCTCGTAGGCAATCCCTGAAAGCTCAACTGTTCAGCCTATCCCACGTCATCACCTAACGCTTGAACTTTTAATTCTTCCAACAGCTCATTCCTTAAAGCTATTACCTTGTGACCCACATGGCTCTCCCTATTAGATTGTAAACTCCATCAAGCAGGGCCCTCCCAACCCTCTTGTATTGAGTTGTATTGTAACTGTACTGTCTCCCTTATAAAATGGTGTGCAAGCTGTTGGTGCTATATACAGCCTGTATTATAATAATAATAATAATAATAATAATAATATAGTACCTTAAAACAGTTTTAAGGTATACCTTTATACCCTGTACATCATTATGTTTCACCATGTATCAACATATGCCATGGGTCATTCTTAGGCCAGAAAAAGAAAAAAATTGGGCAGGCCAGAAACTGTCATATTGCATGAGTATATGCTCTTCACTATACATAAATCCCAAAGGGGCCTTATGTATAGTGGGATAAGAAAATATTGTACTGCAAAATGTGAATGCTATACGGTCCTCGGGCAAAGATTTATGAATAAATGGGTCTTGCTAAAATATGCTTTATGTTTACAACAATCAAATAAAGCGTTTTGAAGAACCACCATTTCTTTGGATTGGAGTAGAGCACTTGCGTTTCTGTCTTTTTGGTGTACAATAATGTATACTACTTGTCTTTGTTGAATGGAGCCACATGTAATGCTAGTAAGCGCTGCAACATACTTCGCTGGACCACCCAACACCAACCTGGCAGTTTGATGGACATCCCTACCTGAGCCAGCTGCTTTCAGTTCCTGCTCTTCAAGGAGACAGTGGCGGTCCTTTTGGCATAAAGAAGCTGCCAGATCTGATAATTTAAACAACTGTTGAATGCCTCTATGCCTCTGTAATCCTATAACATTAGGATTACCATAAAGTTCCAGCACTACTCAGATTTCTTTAATATACAGTATTGTATTATTTGTATGTGTTATGACACATAAGTAAGGAGCAGGTGTGTCTGCAATCACTTATGGTTAAACAATGTATTTTACAGGCCCTAAGCTGTAATGCACCCAAACTTTCTCTGTGTAACTGAAAAAAACAAATTTCTCTACAGAGGAAGTCGCCTTTAGAAAAAAACGTTTGTGCATAAAATTCATTCCACGAGATTCCACGGAAGCTGCCATCTGTGATATTCGTATTTTAAGCCGCTCTAAACAGGCTCCACCGCAGTATACATTTATTGGGTAAGTACATTCTATTAAGATAGACACACATGTGATCAGCTTTATCAACAATTGTGTAGTGTGAGTGCATGACAAAACAATCTATTCACTTAGTCTCAAGTTGGTAAATGTGAAAGATGTACAACCAGTGTGGCAAGCATTGGTCTTCACGTGGATGTTTTTAGTTGGTTTACTAAAATAAATTTTTCCTAATCAGAAGAATCAGCTACAGTTCAGGATAATCTAACTGGGTGTAGATTGAATTCCAGGGAAACTAAAAGTCTTCACTTGCAATGGGACTGCATGCACACTGCAAGGCTTGACTGCTTATGTCTAGGGGAAAATGATAAAGCACTTTTACTTAATCCTTCACACCTCCTGGCTCCTTCATGCTGCTGGACTGGTCCCTGCAGCCTTGTCTCCTCTGGTCCAGTGGTCTTGGGTTCTCTCAAATCTATGCAGGGCCCATAGCCCCACACTGGATGAGAGGACATCTAATTGGGCTTTAACCTTAACCACTTCCCACCCAGCCGATGCATATATACGGCCGGGTGGGAGCCGTCTACTCCTGATAGGACGTTCAGGAACGTCATTCAGGAGTAGCGGGATCGCGCGCGCGCCCGCGCAGCGGCGCGATCCCGATGTGCTCGTGTCACCCGGACACGGCACATCTCAGATCGGCAGGAGGGCTCTGTGATTGGCCCTCCTGATCACATGACGGCCGTGTCCAATCACGGCCGTCATGTGATGTAAACAAACAGCCGGTTGCTAGGCAATCGGCTCTCCTCTCCTCACACGGAAGTCACCGCTGAGGAGAGGAGAGCAGAACGCTGCAGCCGGCTGATGATCAGTGAGTATGGGCTGCTTTTTACAGCTTTTTACTCACTGATCATCAGTGTAGTGTAAACACACAACACACCACACAGTACAAACACAGTCCCCACATATGTCCCCAAAACACACATGTCCCCAAAACATACATGTCCCCAAATAATAAAAACACATGTCCCTAATAATAAAAACATGTCCCCCACATATGTCCCACTAAAATCACATGTCCCAATGATTATCTGCACACATATGTACGTGATCACCTGCACACATATGTACATGATCATTTGCGTACATATGTCCGTGATCACACAAACCAATTATTATACACTTAACGGAATTTTTTTTTACCAAAAACATGTAGCAGAATACATTTTGGCTTAAATTTATGACAAAATTTGATTTTATTGGATTTCTTTTCAAATAGAAAAAAGAAAATATTGTTTTTTTTCCAAATTTCCGCTATTTTTGCGCTTATATCGCAAAAAAAAAAAAAAACGGAGTCGTGAATAAATAACACCAAAATAAAGCTCTATTTGTGCGAACAAAATGATAACAATTTCATTTGGGTACAGTGTAGCATGACCGCGCAATTGTCACTGAAAGCGCTAGAGCGCTGAAAGCTGAAAATTGGGCTGGGAAGGAAGGGGGTGAAAGTGCCCTGTATTGTAGTGGTTAAAAAATGTTCAAACAGAACATTTTCTGTACAGATATGTGTATTTAATGTATATGGTTTGGGAATGTTGTCATCAGCCTGTTCTCTTTGAACACCTTTTTTTGTTTCGGCCAAGACGACCTCTGATCACTCGTATGATGCTTACATGTAGTCTTGTTCCACCCATACTTTATCTATTTAATACTGAAAACACAGTTTTCTCCTGGGAATAAAAGCCTTTCGTGGCACTTGACAGAGCAAATGGCATGGTTCTAGTAACAATAAGTCTTCAGTCAGGTGGGAGAGTAGAGGTTGCTGTGAAAACAAAAAGTAAAATGTTTAGAAAATGGAAGTCATGTTCCCCAGGCTAAAGCAACCTCTCTGAAGGGCCACAAAAAACTCTAAACAGATAAGTTTACAAGATCATTTAATAAAGGCCAATCTGGTATGTTAAAATGGATGCTTTATTATAGAAAATATAGTAATACATTTTACAGTAGCCACATCTGTAGCTATTAGATTTTTCATTGGTTATGGGCCAACGTCCCAATTTTGAACGAGTCAGTCTGACTTAAAATTAGGTGAGATTCCCTGAAGATATTTTATAGTCTGTGGTTCATTGCTGAAGGGCCCAGATTGAATTGACATAAAAAACAAAAAAAAACAAAAAATACATTAGAATTGTTTGAAAGTAACTTTTTATTGTTTTAATTTTTTTTAGCTTAACAGTCTTTTTAACGTATAGCTCTGTGTTCTAAAAAGACTATTTGTGTGTTTGCTTAAAGGGAATTGAATAGTATGGGCATCTGGTATAGAATGGGAAGAGTCCCACGTGCCCCGGAATCTCCGCAGCCTTCTTCTCCTTCATCTCCAACTGCAGTGGTCACATCAGCATCTGCACCAAACCTCCCGAGGTAAGTCATTTACAGGGGTGTTTTAAAAGGGTTTTTTATTTTTTTATTTATTTTTTTACTTGTGTTTATAAATGCGAGCCACCAAAATCTATTTGGAAATGCACGTGACCTTATTCTGTTTTGCTGTATGAAAACACTTCTCTCCTAGTTTGAAGCCTCTACTTTTAAAACATCAGCTCATACCAAACCGTTTTTAGCACTATCTGGAAGCTGGCATGATGAATTACTCACTAGCTTCTTATATCTCTTGGGGGGAATCTAGTGGTGGTACCTTTTTGATATGGCTCTTTTTCCCAAGAAAGATTCTGGCTATTAACTATGCATTTCTGTCATGTAAAATGGGGGGGGAAAAAACAACAAAAAGCATAACACCTTATTGTAACAGCTGTGGCAGGTGAGTACATCTGGGAGCATGGATGTAAGGATCTGTTATAGCATTGCACTGATACCGGTATCCGTGCCAATACTAGGCATTTGTTCACATACTAAAACCGATACCTTCAAATCCGCAGACTGTAACCACCACCATCTTTAAAGCGGGTTCACATATGTGCGGGGTTCGTTTCAGTGCAAACTGTAAAAGACTCCAGTGCGATTTTGTTTAGTGGTTCAGGTGCAAATTTTTAAAGTTATGACACTGGAAATCCACATATGTGAACAGACTCCATAGAAAGCCGGTTTGGTTTATATATCATGCGAACTGGATGCGATTCAGAATGCAATATATAATCATTTAATAATAAAAGAAAACAGAACCACATAAAGTATTTAGTATTAGTTAAATATATTAGCTAACTTAGTGACATATGACACTAAAGATGGGTAACGGTAATTGATATTGGCGAATATCGGTCTTGAAAGCTGGTATCGGTGCATCCCTAATCTGTTAGATGGGAAATGCATTAAATCTTTAACATTCCAGTGTACTTTTAGAAAAGATAGATCCTTTCTATGGTAAAACGTATTTTCTTTGCCTCTAAAAGATTGATATACAAATCAAAGGCACAGCCCTGCCTAGTGGCTCTAACACTGTACATATTTTGATAAGCTCTTCAGTTTAGAGTTTGTAGGAGATAGGATGCCTTTCTCCAGCTGAAAATGAAGATTCAGATAAACAAAGGGCAAAGGATTGTGTTGCATGACCCTCTGCAGCTAGGAGGAAACTGGAACACCAGGGATGGTGATGAGCAAAGATGCAAACAAAAAGTTCCTTTAAATCCTGCGCTGGAGGATTTGTTTTTGCCAAACACCTGAAGTATGTAGTCCCAGGAGAGGCATTATAGGTGACTGGTTCATATATAAATGTAAATGGTTTATTTAACCACTTCAGCACGGAGGTTTTTACCCACTTCCTGACCTTGCATCACTTTAACTGACAATTATGCTGTTGAGCGACGCTGTACCCAAATAAAATCGATGTCCTTTTTTTCCCAAAATAGAGATTTATTTTGGTGATATTTGATGCGTTTTATTTTTTGCACTATAAAACAAAAATAAAAAAAAACTGACAATTTTGGAAAAAAAACAATATTTTTTTACTTTCTGCTATAATACATATCCCAAAAAATAAATAAAATTTATTTCTTCATCAATTTAGGCCAATATGTATTCTGCTACATATTTTTGGTAAAATAACTCCCATTAAGTGTATATTGATTGGTTTGTGCAAACGTTAAAGCTTGATTCTAAGTGGCACTTTTTTTGGGACCAGTGACACCAATACAGTGATCAGTGCTAACAAAAATGCACTGATCAATGTATAACTTACACTGGCAAAAAAAGGGGTTAACACCAGAGACACTTAAGGGTTTAAATGTGTCCCCTGGAAGGTGCTCTTCTTTTTTTTTCCTCCTTGGCAGAGCAGCAGTGTGCATTGGCACACCGGTTCTCTTCTGAACAAACAGCAGATTGCGGCTGCTGGACCTGCTGATTGGCTCCCGCTGTGTCCATCAAACT
Organism: Lithobates pipiens; assembly: GCF_037356315.1. Taxonomy (NCBI): domain Eukaryota; kingdom Metazoa; phylum Chordata; class Amphibia; order Anura; family Ranidae; genus Lithobates; species Lithobates pipiens. The sequence continues at coordinate 182,802,543 of NW_027507685.1, read as the reverse complement.
CCCTGAACTGCGTGCACAAAATCACGTACAGGTACGTGATTTTGCGCACCCAGGCCGCCTTGCGGCAGTCCAGAAGCGGTTAAATAAAGTGCCAAGTCAAATGTTCCATAATAAAGAATATTAAGCTGACAGTGTAAACACTATTCATCAACCAAGATAGGCTAGCTAACTCCTGTAGTCCGATCCACAGTATTTTTTTAAACATTGCTGACCCTTACTGCTCTTACCTGTTTTTGGTCACCTCCTCGGGCAGAATAGCAGAACTCCTCATTAGCGTCATCACAATGTCTGCAGTAGTTGGGCCTGTTCCTGGATACCAGACCGGAAAAGGTTTTCCTTCCACCTACCGCTTGTCTGAACACAGCATGGTCCACCTCTTAAGGAAATCCATTCAAATCCTGGGACTAATGATGCAGTTTTATACTGAGTGAAGGATATCACCTCAAAGAACTGTAACACTGCAGAAGAACCTCTCCAAATAAAACAGCCCCCTCTATGGAAAGTCCCGTATTTCACACAAAACCATCTGGAAGCTCTTTGACCCTTGTGTTTCTATCACTTAAGTTTTTTTTCATGTCCCCTTAAGTAGATAAAGGCATAATGGGTTCCCAATGTTCTGGACTGGCCAAGAAGAGACTAGTACTTGCATAGAATTCCTTTGGTTGCAATTTCTCCGTGGCCTCTCCCCTTTCAAACATTCTGTCTCCAATGCCAATATAATTATTTTTTTCAGTTTTAGGCTTTAACAACATGGCTATTAAAACCTAGGTTCCAAGAGAAATTGTTTTGTCAAAACTGCTATCGCTTCTGTGTCTTGAGTACATAAGCCTTCTAATTATCAGGTGTACTGGAAGGCTTTATGTAACGCAAAATGTATAAGTTTAACCCAAGAAGCTTTGCAGTTGCTTTAATTCATAGATTCTCTGTAGTGCCTGGTGCTGAGTGCTATCAAGAGCTACAATTTGGCACTTGTGATTTTATTTCAGAGACCCTTGGTGCCTCATTCCTTGCTACAATATCCCACCAATAAGCCTCCCATGGCCCCCACAGATCTTAATCTAGTGCATTTCGGTATATAACCTTTTTTATTACCATCACCTCAGTCTGGAGGGTATTGCTGGCCTACACTGTCCTTTCTTCTAAAGCTCGTGCCTTCCTTGCCCTTCAGTGATGAGATCATCCTACGCTTCTTCTGTCTCCTTCCCATCCTAAAGAGCTTGCCCATTACTCTGGAACCGCGGTACAGTCAGAGTTTCTATGTATGCAATGATTTTGCTATAGAAGACCAACTCTCTTTTCGTTATCCCTGATAACTTTGTAAGGAACCTTTGGCACCCAGAACAACTGTCTCATGCTAGATTCAACAAATTATTTCACAGACTAGTGTCTTAAAGGGCTAGAGCCCCTGTTGCCTTTCATTGTCCATTTTTACAAAGTTGTAAGCAACTTTGTATGCAACTATCTGTAACTATCTGTTCACACGTTGCCCAACCATATTCATGTAAATGTTACGTCATTGAGTGATTCCAGTTTTGGACACCAGGTCCTAAACGCAGCAGTGCAATTCTCTCATGCAATAAAGCCTAAGTTTAGCCTACTGGTTTTTGTTTTTGTTTTTTTTGTTTTTGTTTTTATCCCTCCTTTTTCAGTACTTCGTTTGGACATTCCAGAGATCAAAGACTTTCAACCAATAAATGCTGGGAGAAAAATAGATTTTTGTACCCATCATCAAATCGGATTCTGTCTTTCATGTGTTGCATTTCAGCTTATTGGCTCATTGCTAAAGTTAATATGATTTTTTAAAAAGGTTATTTTTCCTTACCACCATTTGTTTTGCTTACTCATCAAACTTACTCAGTCAGTGGGCACAAGGCCTTTAGTGTCCTAATGCTAGGAGGTTGCTAACGCACCCCCAGTCGATTCAAACCATCTTGCATGTGCAGTGTCTCACCCATTGCAGTGGCTTTGGGCTTAGTGATGCTGCCAAGGAGGAGATAGTGGACCACACATGTGCAGGGGTTTAAGAGCTTGCTCTTGTGATGGTGTGGGTGAGCAGTAGCAGTTGGGAGTGTCTTAGCAACATCCTAGAAATAAGGCAGCACAGGATAATGAGTTTTTTCAGCCGTGCTTTGGGAGGTGCATAATTGGCGTACACCTATAGCAAGGGCATTGTTTAACCGCTTCAGCTCCAAAAGATTTGGCATGATGATGACCAGGCTGTTTTTTGCGATTCGGCACTGCATCGCTTTAACTGACAATTGCGTGGTCGTGCGACGCTGTACTCAAAACAAAATCAACGTTCTTTTCTTCCCACAAATAGAGCTTTCTTTTGGTGGTATTTAATCGCCTCTGCGGTTTTTATTTTTTGACCTATAAACAAAAGAAGAGCAACAATTTTGAAAACAAACACAATATCGTTTACTTTTTGCTATAAAAAATATCCCACGTTTTTTTATCAAAAAAAAATGTTTTTCCTCAGTTTAGGCCGATATGTATTCTTCTACATATTTTTGGTAAAAAAAAAAATCGCAATAAGCGTTTGATTGGTTTGTGCAAACTAGTAATTGTGGCAATCTGCAATTTTTTATCAGGACTGCAACATTATGGCAGACACATTTTTGAAACCATTGACCATGACAATTATACAGCGATCAGTGCTATAAAAATGCACCAATTCCTGTGTAAATGTCACTGGCAGGGAAGGGGTTAACACTAGGGGGCGATCAAGGGGTTGTGTTCCCTAGTGTGTGTTCTAACTGTAGGGGGATGGGACTGAGATAGTATGAATACACAATCTGTCTCCTCTCCCCTGAAGGAACCGAGATCTGTGTGTTTACACACACAAATCTGTGACGAGCGATCGTGGGAGACCAGCATCATCCCACCCGCCGGGCACTCGCATCGGGGTCGAGCACAGGCACGTGCACGCCCCTGCTAGCCAAAAGGCGAAGGGACGTAACATAGAGACGTTTCACTCAGCCGTGCCATTCTGCCACAGTAAAACTCTGACGGCTGGTCGGCAAGCAGTTAACTTTGGTCAAAACGGCACTGTTTGTTTTAATCTGCAGGCAGCTCTTATTTGCATAAGCAGTTTTGGTGAAAGTGAACTAACCTTTTCAGGGAAAATTTCCTTGCAAAGTGAACAGAATATTTACCTTTAGTAAATCAACCCCTGTGTTTTTCCTTTGGGGGGGGGGGGGAAACCCCAGTATGTGTATGTATATATGGGTTACATGCCGTTCATTCATGCCTATGGACAGCTGTCTCTCGGTTTCAGAAATCTCACAGCTCCCGAATAGGCAACATCAGAAATGTGCCACTCAAAATAAAAGTGCATTACTTCCAAATACTGAAGGGAGATATGATCCTAAACATGGCATCTCACCTACTCTGCCGTGTAGCATTACACTGTGCTAACATTGCTCCATCTTAAACATGTATTAAAAGACTCATTATTCATCATAGATCGGTTATAGCTGGCTCATTCCCTGGAAACAAGACACACTATTCTCCGCAGGATTAAATTGGCATCTCTCGCCTTCTCAAATACCATGATTCGTCTTTAACTTATTGTCTCTCTGCAGTTTATGGCTTTACTGGGAAATTGAATCAGTTTTGTTTTACTCAGCAAATAAAACAAGCGTCAGAATAAAATGTATTGTAATCTGGTTGAGTTAAAACGTACCGTGTTCTCTGGAATAATTGAAAGTTCTATTAATGGCGTACGGTAAAAACTGTCTGTCCGTCCTGCAGATGTATGACACGGCCCTGCGATGTCTGTAATAAGCGGCCAGCTTCCCTGACACAATGTTTATGTCTCTGTGAAAGTTTATCATGATTTTATGGGCTGCATGTGAGACAGATCTCCTGTACAACTTATCATGTTTTAACAGTTATTGTGAGAGAGGAATATTTACTGGCATACAGTAGCAAGGGCTTGTGAGTATATGAATTCACAATAAAGAGTGATCTATTTGCTATTCCTTCCAAACACATTCCTTTCTTTTATTTCATATGTACAAAAAGTTCCATAGTGAAGGTTAGCTGAATGGCTTTCCTTTTTTATATCAGTTCACCATTCTGTTTGTTGCAAAGTAATAGGTGGCCTTTCATTTATTTTTGGCCAACAGACTTTTTTTCATGGCTAAAGTGAGCATACAAAATAACAGGTTATGTCTACTTTTGCTTAGTTGGAAAGCATAAACACACTATATTCTTGAAGGGTAAGTGCCTCCTTTCACAAAAAAAATGAAAAGGTAATTTAATAAATATTTTGGCCACCCCTCCGAACCCCATGGCAGCCATTGTATTGGTCCACACACTGTAATCCACAGCTCTATGATGAGTATCCATCACAATGCTCGCAATGGCAAGTGCTCAGTGAACAGTACGACCATGTGACTACACTGACCAATTAGAAATACAGTCTTCATAGACCCCTTACCAGAAGAAAATGTTCCAAATCTCTTCTCATAGGTCAGAACTGTCACATGGCTGCACTGCCCAAAGAGCCATTTCTGTTGTGAGCATTAAGATAGATACTCACTCTAAGGTTATGTATTACAGAGTATGGATGGTTAGTTCAGTTTTCATTTTTCATGAAAACGTGAACTTGCCTTTTTAATGTAAAATCAGGCAAGTTTGCAACTAACTTTTTGCCTTTTTCCCTGTCCTTGTTAGAATTACCAGACTATTAAAGGGCAAACTTTTTGGTGGCTTTCCAGCTAATTGCTTTGTCCTCTGCTCCTCCCAAGACCTCCTGCTATCTAGCTCGCTTGTTGCCTCCTCCCATGCTTGCCTCCAGGACTTCTCTAGAGCCTCTCCCTGCCCCAGTATGTCCGGTCAGCCCCTACCCTCTCCACCTTTAGGCTATCCCTGAAAACGCACTTATTTAGGGAAGCCTACCCCACGTACACCTAAGAACTGTACCAGAGTTGCCTCCATCAGATCAAACCTTACAGCTATCACCTTTTGTACCACCCCCTCCTCCCTTTAGACGGGAAGCTCCATAAGCAGGGCCCTCCCATTCCAACTGTATTGTAATTGTACTGTCTCCCCACTACATTGTAAAGGGCTGCACGAACTGTTGATGCTAAATCCTGTATAATCAACGTACAAGTCTTTTTATTTGGTATGAGTTAACAGTAACTGAAAGTTCTTGGCATTGTCCACACTTGCCTTTGTATTGAATACAAGATGCCCCCTTCAAACAAACGCAAAGGGGCACACCATTGGCTTTACATGCAAACTATGTAAATGACAGGGAGTGGGGGAGGTGCAGAGACACTGAGGGGATAGCTGTATGACGGTGGCACATAATCTGACCACACTATTCTGGATCAGCAACCATGATAAACATGGTCAGTTTAAACAGGGGAACACAGGAGCAGGCAGGATCAACCAGTTATTGTACAATAGGCACAGTGCAGTTAATTCACACAGGTTCAGGGCATCTTCAGGAATCATCCCTGATGCTGCATCAAAGTTTTTCATCCAAGAGCACAGCATTAACTGGGCACAGTCCTAGCACTGCTCCAGTTCATCATATTTTCAACATGCTGACTTCAAAATATATCTCCCATTTCTCTGAGGGCTTCTTGGTGAAAATCTAATTTCTTCAGGAGGTTACCAGTATTGCCTATATACCTCACTACTCCTGTCCTCACTGTTTCTGTAGTGTTCGATGGTGCTTCTGGGTCACAGTAGTTACCTTCTCATTCTGGAGATGTTCCTGGCTTAACTGTCTAGGGTACTAGATGTACTCAAACATCCAACAAGCTTACAGGGGCTTTTGCAGAACCATTACTTACTCCAGACTCCTCTACATCATCTGAATTCATGTAAAACCTCTTTCAGAGCCTTTAGAATTGCATACTGACTCCTGGTGTTCCCTTTGCTAAAGTGAGCTCTCTGACGGCAGATTATTTTGCCATAAGCAGGCAACTGACAGCCTAATTCAACCTGTGCTTGAAAAAACTTCAGTTTGAGGAGTTGTCCATATCGGATTAGCATTTCAACTAATATCAGTTTCTGGAGATGCTAACCCACAGCTAGGGCCTTTACTTGTTTAAGTAATAAAATGACCCTGACAAAGGCTTTTCTTTTCCAAAGTGTTCTGATGCCCTTTTCTGGACTTACCAGCTCAATAAAATGATTGGAATATCTATGTCTGCATGAAGATTTGTCCCCACCTTTAACTGACAAAGTAGGTTAAAAGATCAGAAGTTTGTCTATTTCACTGGACACCACAGTGTTAAGGTCATTCTACCTTTCACAAAGTTGAGGTTGTTGGTGAATCACAAGCAACACTATCCTTTGCTTTGGAGCTGTCAGTTTCTATGTTAGAAGTTAGATGCTTACAGTAGTGTTGAGGATGAATGAAACATTTTTCCCTTGCTTCCCAACCATGACTCTGCCTGCTACCCTGCCTACTGTCTGTCTCCACAGTTGTCGACTTCAGGATCTTTGACTGTGTCCAGCTGCTGATCCAATTTGTGTCCTGTCTTCCGTTAGGACTTTTCTATAGCCTGGCTCTATGATGACATCCTTTTTCTGCCCTTATTGCTTACCTTCAAGAGCACCTCACAATGAAGCCACATCCAGAGGCTTGTACAAAAATCTTCTGGTTGGACATTCGCCTACTCTGCACCCTTTCATTCCCTGTCCATCATTCCAGGAGTGTTTGAACCAGAGATGTAAGTTGTAAGTGAAGCCTTATCATGACTTTGGATGCTAACTAGGTATGAGAGACCTTAACCCACTTGCATATCAGAGTATTCTAGAGGAACATTCTGGCCAAGTGTAAAAGGTAGCTCTTTTTCTTAGGTAGAGAGAATCCTCTTCCACCTCAAACCAAGTTTTTACACTAGGGGGCGCTTCCCTTTTGTTTTTTCTATTTGCTTTATGCATTCGCCTGCTACTCTTTCCATGCTTTCATGGTGTGTTATTCCTAGCTTTATCAAATAGAGGCTTTTTGTCATAGCTGAGAGATTTCTTAAGGGTTTTCCAGAATTCAGTATGACTATCCCTATGTGTTTTTTGCTCTGATAAGGGGCATGTTTACCCCTGTCTTGTCGATGTTCTCTCTAGTAGAACGGTTGGAATATCCTCTGCAGTTCTATACCTAATTTGCAGAGCTACCACCCTGTCCTCTGTTTATATTCTTGCCACATTTTACTGAGGTGGATGTGGCAGCCTTGGCTGAGGAACGCTTTACCTGGAAGGTATTCCAAGTGTCTGCGTGATCAGCTAGACATACTAGTACCTACAACTACAAGGGTTCCTGCAGAGATTGCAAGGCGTTCTTTGAGCAATGAGAACTTTCTGCCCCTCAGACAAGTTCCTACTGACACCATTGATCTTTTTGGCTATGTGTAAGGAGAATTCTTCCCACTGACCATCACAATACTCTATCATGAGTTGCAGATATAGTAATTTTTAGAAGTGGTTCCCTAAGACCAGAAAGTTATTTCAAGGGTTCCTCTGTTGAAAAAGTTCTTGTTAGGTGTGAAGTGTTTTCCCCTCTCCTGATTGGAGACCACATTTGAACATCTCACTAGTCTACTGTGTTATAGTTGCTGTTTCCAGCATCCTGGTTTTGGCTGTGGAATTCTCCTTGTCTGTTTGCCCACCTGCAAGGTGTTGCATTGTGGCCAGTCTCTGGGTGGAGAACAAACTTGATTTAAGCCAGCAAAGCCTGCAGTCTCATGCTTGTGATGGCATGTACAATACCTGCTCAAGCTACCCATTTGTCTGCCCTGCTAGATTGGATTACCTCGTTGATGACCTTGGATAGGATATCGACTATTCCCTGAACTGTCTGCCTTTTGACTTTGGAGTTAGACTAGGGTGACCTGACATTCCCGGGTTCCGGGGGACATTCCCCGGACTGAGGACACTGTCTCCGGATTCCAGTGCCCTAGCATGAGGGGGAGCATCCAGTACTCGCCTCGGGTGCAACATTTAGGGGGCGCAAAATTAATACTGTCCCCCCTCCCCCTAAGTGTGCCATGTTGCAGCCATGTGCAGCATGCCTCCCTGGCCTCCTTCCCCTCTGAGGCATGTCCCGTCTCCTGGGGATTGCTCTGCATGACCTTTTCCCCCCCCCTGCCCCCCCCCTGCCCAGGGACATTTGTGGTCCAGCCTGTCCCCCATGATCCCTCTGGTGCAGTTGGCCCGTGTGTGAGAAAATGACGGAGGGGGAGGGGCGGTAAAGAGAGCGTATGACAGCTGTTATAGGAGCTCCCGGCAGGGGATACCGAGGATCAGCTGGTTGGCAGGAACAGTACTCGGTGCTGGGAGAGCCCTGCTCCGATGGATGGCCATGGAGAGGTTAGCAAAGTCAACCGATCAACACTGTACATGTGGGGGGAGTGTGAGTAGTGCAAGAAGTAGGAATCAGGTAGGTCAGTGTAGGGATCAGGTAGGCCAGTATAGTTGTAGGTTTAAGGAGCAGGTAGGCTAGTGTAGTGATCAGTGTAGGAAACTGGTAGGTCAGTATAATGGCCAGTGTAGGGATGACTTAGGTCAGTGTAGTGTTCAGTATAGGAATCGGGTAGGTCAGTGTATGGATTAGGTAGGCCAGTATAGCAATCAGGTCAGTGTAGTGGAAAGTGTAGGAATTGGGAAGGTTAGTGTAGTGGTCAATGTAGGAATCGGGTTGGTTGGTACTACTGTACTAGTGGAAGGGACTCGGGGAGTGCTAAAAGTCTGCAGGTTAAAGAGGTGCAAATTTCTTGCCTTGTCCTGGACACTGACAAACCACTCTGCGACATTGACTGACTGCATATATATTTTGAGGAAAATATGGTTATAAATAGTTTACAATTTGCCAATAAAAAAATAAATAAAAGTGTCCCGGATTTCATTTTAAAAATATGGTCCCCTTTATTTAGGCCCCGAATATTCTGAACCTTGCCTGTCTGCCAACTGCAAGTACCTGTTTGCTTTGCTCAGTTAGCACATGCCCTGGCACAGTAGCACTGTGTATGAGTCCCGGGAGCAACTGAGTACCGGCAGGCCTGCTTGCCTTATGGGAAAAAATAGGTGAAGCACACAGAAGTTAACTATAGTGTCTGACTACCTGCATTGGGCGAATGTGTGACACACTGTGTCCATCAGTGCCTACCCTAAATCTTTTTTTTTCCCAGCTTACGATATTACAGTAAGTAGACAAAAAAATCTCTATAAACTGTATGCATTTTCTTTTTCTTTTCTCAGTCTCCAGTGGAAAAAGACACATTGTTCCTATATACTCTGATGCCGCGTACACACGAGCGGATTGTATGGCGTACTTAGTCCGTCGAAACACATTTCAGCGGACAATCCGCTCGTGTGTGGGCTTCAGCGGACTTTTTCAGCGTGCAGTCCGGAGTACTAAGAATTTCGGTTTTTCCGAAATTCTGTCCGTCATACTTTGGTTTCAGCAGACAATACGGTCGTCAGTATGCTAGTCGGACGGACTAAGAATGACGCATGCCCAGAAAGGATTTACAGGGCTTTGCTGTGTCTTGGACTTCCTATTTCTAGTCCCGTCGTACGTGCTGTACGTCATCGCGCAAGCTTTCGTCGGACTGTTTGGGTATCCGTGTGTGGTCAAGTCCGTTCAGTGGAAAGTACGACGGACTGTCCGTCGGATTGTATGACGGACTAAGTACGCCATACAATCTGCTCGTGTGTACGCGGCATTACTCTCAAAGAAGACCGTCAATAATTCCTATAAGGTCCCTCTATATTTTCCATGCGTTTTTCCTTTTGCTGTAAAGCAATAATGCATGACAACATATATGGTATAAACAAGTTTTTTTAAATGAAATACTTGGTTAGCTATTTTTTTTTTATAGAACAATTGTAAAGCTTTCAAAACTGTCACTGTGGATTGAAGTTTCCAAGATGTTGGGTAAAGCTCTAGTTTTGCTTACACTCCGGAATACATTTGTAAAACAGTATGCATTACCCCAGGGCTTACTTGTTTTTCTCAAGTTGTCAATCCAAAGACAGATGTGTGTTTCCCACAGAGCTACTTCACTTGGTTTTTAATAGATGTTCGTGGGCTAGATCAAACTCAAGTAGAAAGCCTGTGGCACAATAAAAAAAAAAAATATATATATATATATATATATATATATATATATATATATATATATATATATATATATATATATATATATATAATAAATAAATACATTTTTTTTTTTTTTTTTTTTAAATATCCACTTGTATCCTGTTATCATCCAGTGTTATGGTTCAGAAACATCTGGGCTGGTTAGTACTGTGACCCGGTCTATACTAGATGCATTGCAGATTCTGACTATAACTTTAAAAAAAAATGATTAAAATTACAATTCAAAAACAAAACATTAGGTGCTGCAGCCTGCCTGCTCAGTGGCTTTGTTTTCCATCTTGGCAATATGGTATATTTGTGGCTATAAAACTGCATTTGTCTACCCCCAACTCCCTATCTACAAACTATTGTGGTTGCTTAGGTCCATACACATTGTTGCGACTCTAATGCTTCACAGTGCAGCAAATTTAAAGAGGAGTTCCAGGACCCCATGGAAAAATTACTGTAGATGCTGACTTTTAATATTGGCACATTTACCTGTCCAAGGTTCCGCGATGTCGGCATCCCAGCTGATTTTCGGATCTTCTCTTGTGTGCTGCCGCCGCCATTCGTACTACGGGAGCCCGGCAGCGAAGCCTTTTGGCTTCATAGGCAATTCCCAACTGCTCATTTCCGAAGTGCACTGTACTTTAATTTGCCCGGCAAAGAAAGGAGCAAGGGGGCCAAACTCTCAGAAGCGGGGACAGGTACCCCTCCACCCTAAATGGTGCCAAATGTGTCACCAAAGGGGGGGGGAAGTCTGTTAAAGCAGAGTTCGACCCAAAAGTGAAACATCCGCTTAACTCATAATGTCACATTTGGGATGTAGTGCTATTTGCCAAACACACCCATTGAAATCAGTAGGACTACTATATTACAACACAGATGGCACATGGTTGCAGCACAGTATTTAAATGTAAAGTCCCCTTTGGGATAAAATAAGTGAAATTCCGTAAGAATTCAGAACATCTGCAAACTGCCACTCAACTACTTCTGCAAAGTGATTCGCTGTGGTTCAGGGCTGTAAAGTCTGCCAGCCATGTGAAAGGGCCTAATGCTGCGTACACACAGTCGGAATTTCAGCCAGCAAGAGGCAGACGAGAGCTTTTAGTCGGAAAATGCGACCGTGTGTATACTCCATAGGAATTTTGTTGGCCGAATTTCCGCCAGCAAAAGATTGAGAGCAGGTTCTCAATCTTTGCGACAGAAATTCTGTTTGTGTGTATGCAATTCCGACGCGCAAAAACTCACGCATGCTCAGTTTCAACTACGAGATGGAAGCTATTGGCTAATGGCTATTGAACTTCCCTTTTCTAGTGCCGTCGTATGCACTGTACGTCACCACGTTCTTAACAGGCGGAATTTGGTGTGACCATGTGTAGGCAAGACAGCTTGAGCGTCATCCATTCAGAATTCTGTCGGAAAAACCATCAGAGCTTTTTCTGACCATAATTCCGATCGTGTGTACAGGGCATAACGCATTTCCTATCTTAGGGAGGCAACGATCACAGCGTACTGTATCTATGGAGGAGAGCAACATTGTCACTCTAGGACAGGAAGTGTTTTAGGACTACATAACACAATTCCTCTTCTGCTTTACATAGTGGGCAGGTGTTCTGTAGCCCACAGAGAGGGTTGAAAGCAATGATAACTGGCGTTATTCAACATTGGCAAAGTTATTAGCTAATGCTATTGGCTGCATTTTTATTGAACATACAAAAATTGTCCAAAAGTTTTAGGCAGATGTGAAGAAATGCTGTAAAGTGAAAATGTTTACAAAATGTATTTTAATTCTTTCTTTTTTTTTTTTTTTTTTCAATTTGCAAACTGAGTAAACAGAAAAAAAATCTAAACCAAATCAATATTTTGTGTGGCTTCCCTTTGTCTTTTAACCACTTCAATACAGGGCACTTTCCCCCTTCCCGCCCAAGCCCATTTTCAGCGTTCAGCGCTGTCGCCGCTTAAATGACAATTGTGCGGTCGTGCTACCCTGCACCCAAATAAATGATGTACCCAAATAAATAAATTCCTTCCCACAAACCGAGCTTTCTTTTGGTGGTATTTGATCACCTCTACAGTTTTTTTTTATTTTTAGGGGAAAAAAAAAAGAAGTTTTTCTGTTATACAATTTTCTAAATAAGTGTGTTTTCTCCTTCACTGATGGGCACCGATGAGGCTGCACTGATAAGGTGGCACTGATGGGCACTCGTAGGCAGCACTTATGGGTGGCACTGCTAGGTGGGCACTGATGGGGATGGATGGGGACTGATGGGTGGCACTGATGGACACTGATGGATGGCACTGATTGGCATTACTGATTAGGAGGCACTGGCAGGTATTGCTGGTGGGCACTGATTGGCATCGTGTGGGCACACATTTCCACCCATGACCACCAGGGATGCCATACCTGGTGGTCCTGGGTGGGCATCCGAGGGGGGCTGTGCTGATAAACAATCAGCGCAGGCCCCCCTTTCAGAAGAGTAGCTTATTGGCTCTCCTCTGCTCGCATCTATCAGACATGAGTGAGGAAAAGCAGATAAACGTCTCTTCCTGTTTACATGGTGATCGGCCATGATTGGACATGACCGATCACGCGGTAAAGAGTCTCCATCAGAGACTCTTTACCTAGATTGGAGTTGCGGTGTGTCAGACTGACACCCCGCAATAACAATCCTCGCAATGCGCACCCCCCAGATTGTTATCCTGACCATGTCATATGGCGTCCGATCAGGATATCACAACCACTTTGCAAACGTAATTTTGCTATATGGCGGATGGCAAGTGGTTAATTGTACTAGGTACACTTGCACACAGCTTTTGAAGGAACTTGGCAGGTAGGTTGTTCCAGACATCTTGGAGAACTAACCACCAATCTTTTGTGGCTGCAGGCATTTGGGGTCACTGTCCTACTTCAGAATAAACATATAGCCAAAGTCATTAGCTATCATTGGTGTAAAAAAGAGCAAGGAGTTTTAGAAGTGAGGGTTTAGCCCCCACAGAGCCCTGATCTCGACATCAAGTCTTTCTAGGATTACATAAAGAGATAGATTTGAGGCAGCCTCCATCAACAGAAGACCTCTGGTTAGTTCTTCAAGATGTTTGAAATAACCTATCTGCCCAGTTTCTTCAAAAACTGTTTGCAAGTGTACATAGAAGAACTGATGCTGATATGAAGCTAAAGGTAATAAAAGATCATTGTCACGGTCTACATACACTTTAACCACTTCCCACCCAGCCAATGTACATATACGGCTGGGTATACGGCCGGGTGGGAGCTCTCTACTTCTGAGAGGACATTCAGGAACGTCCTTCAGAAGGAGGGGGGATCACGCACGCGCAGCGATCCCGATGCGCTCGTGTCACCCGGACACGGCGCATCTCTGATCAGCAGGAAGGCTCTGTGATTGGCCCTCCTGATCACATTACGGCCGTGTCCAATCATGGCTGTCATGTGATGTAAAAAAACAGCCGTTTGCATTGGCAATCGGCTCTACTCTCCTCACACGGAAGTCGTCGCTGAGGAGAGCAGATCGCTGCAGCCGGCTGGTGATCAGTGAGTATGAGCTGTTTTTACAGCTTTTTACTAACTGATCACCAGTCTAGTATAAACCTACAATGTAAACACACATGTCCCCAAATAAAAAAACATATGTCCCACTAAAATCACATGTTCCAATGATTATCTGCACACATATGCACATGATCATTTGCATACATATGTCCGTGATCACACAAACCAATTATTATACACTTAACGGAATTTTTTTTACCAAAAACATGTAGCAGAATACATTTTGGCTTAAATTTATGACCAAATTTGATTTTATTGGATTTCTTTTAAAATAGAAAAAAGAAAATATAGTTTTTTTTTTTCCAAATTTCCACTTTTTTGCACTTATATCGCAAAAAATAAAAAACGGAGTCGTGAATAAATACCACCAAAATAAAGCTCTATTTAAAAATGTCATTTGGGTACAGTGTAGCATGACCGCGCAATTGTCATTTGAAAGTGCCCTGTATTGTAGTGGTTAAAAATGCTATATGTGGTAGAAAGCCAACACTGTCTATTATCCTGAAAAGCATCATCCCCTACAATGAAGCCTGTTGGTGTTAAAACTAGTGATGGCTGAACGGTTCGCCTGGCGGTCGTTTCGGGCCGAATTTCGGCTGTTCGCGGTCCGCCCGTTCGGCGGACTATTGGCGCCGTTCGCCCGGCGGACTTCCGTGTTTACTGTGTAAAAGAACTTTGACCTATGATGACACATCCATCATGGGGTACAGGACAGCCAATTGAGACATTACAGCACTTGGACATTCCCCCTAACTTGTAAATACACCCGATCCGGCGGCCATTTTACATTCTTTCTTCTGTCACTATAGGGAGAGGTTGCTGTGTGGAGCAGGGAGAGATTACAGTGACCCAAATCGCTAGCTATTTGGTACACAAAAGTTCTTTTCAGGACTGGTATAGGTGTTAGGTGTAGTTCAGGATAGGCAGTGCTGTGCTAGTGATTGTTGCAGCAGCCTGAGTGTCTTTTGTCAGTGTAGGGAAAGGGACAGGACGCTGTGTGCTGCAGGGACAGCCAATTTAGTCATTAGCTGTTACTATCAGGTCCACAAAAGTGCTATTTCAATTATTGTTCCAGTAGCCTCTGTTTTGTCAGTTTATATAGGGACAGGCAAGAAGCAGTGTGTGCGGCAGTGAGGGTCAGTTTAATCATTAGCTGTTACTATTAATTCCACAAAGGTTCTTTTCAGGACTGGTATCAGTGGTATGGTAATAGGCTTGTACACGTATAATATTCTTTCTTCCAAATATAGAAAGAATATTATACTTGACTGCTGCCCTTCTGCTGCAGTCTGCTAATCATTCACAACCCACTTGTTCCACAAAGCTCCTTATAAGGACCGGTAACTTGGTCTGTCTAGGGTGCTACAGTACATAGGGTTGAGTGAGGTACAGTCTGCCATTCTATAAGGACTGGTATAGCTCCACAATACATAGGGTTGAGGTGCACTACTGCTGACCGCTGCCCTATACTGCAGCAGTCCTTCATCGGTATAGGGACTGAGAGTTTTGTCACAGGGTCATTTAAAAAATGACAGGCAGAGGAAGAGGCAGGCCCTTCCACAGGGGTGGTAGGGCAGGAGCAACAGGCTTGAGCCAAAGTGGGAAGTTGCAGAAGGTGCGTTCAATTACTTTAAAGGACGCACCAGACTTGGTTGAGTGGCTCGCTCAGCCTTACTCTTCTGCACCCTCCTCATCCTCTCGATCTGCACCCTCTTCTTCACTCTCTGCTATGTGCACCCCCAAAGACACTACTAACAACAACACCACCACCACCACCACCACATACCTTCCGCTTGAGTCACAGGAATTATTTTCCGATCCATATCAAGACATTTCTGATGCGCAGCCACTCTTGGTATTGGATCAGGAAGAGGAGGTAGCAAGAACCGTCACTCAGCAGTCTAACGACAGTACCCAGATCAGCCCAAGGAGGAGGTTGGTCCCCGGTGTTGCTGCCTACTCCGAGATCTCTACTTATAGCGGTGGGGAAGGTGACATTGATGATGACATGTCTAGTGATGTCACGTGGGTGCCCACAAGAGAGGAAGAGGAGGGCAGTTCAGAGGGAGATATGGAAGAGCAGATAGGGAGGAGAAGCAGGAATAACTTACATTGCACAGGAGGGACAAAGCAGACTGCAAATGTATCAGGAGCTAGTCATCGACCATGTACGATCACATCCGGCGCTCCCAGGACACCGGCACATGGCTCCGCAGTGTGGGCTTTTTTTAACGTGTCCGCTGCTGACAATAGCATTGCCATCTGCAATCTTTGCAGTCAACGCATTCGTCGCGGTAAGCCCAACACTCACCTAGGGACGACCGCCTTAAGAAGGCACATGAGCAGCCATCACCGAGCCGTGTGGGAGCAATGTAACACACAAAGCCACACTGCAGGCTCTCACCGTCCAGCCTCGTCTTCTACTTCTCCTCTCTCCTCACAATTGTCCTCCACTCCACCTTCCATCACGCCAAGCTCACGTTTTTCTGCAAAAAGACAGGCTTCTGTGGGCCTAATGTTTGAGCGTAAAAAAATGATGACGCCGGATAACCCTCTTGCCCAACGGTTGACGGCTGGCTTGTCAGAACTCATAGCCCGCCAACTACTGCCATATAAACTGGTGGACTCGGAGGCCTTTCGCAAATTGATGGCCATTGGAACACCACAATGGAAGGTCCCAGGAAGGAAGTATTTCTCAGAGAAGGGCATCCCAGAGCTATATGGCCATGTTCAGCGGCAAGTGAATGTATCTCTGGCACACAGTGTCGGTGCCAAGATACATCTGACCACAGACACGTGGTCTAGCAAACACGGGCAGGGAAGGTATATCACTTTTACTGCCCACTGGGTGAACCTTCTGACGGCCGGCAAGCATGTAACACGTGGCACCCGTGTATATTTGGTTTTACCACCACGGATTGCATGCAGGGCTGACTCTTCTTCTCCTACTCCATCCTCCTCCCTCTCCTCCTCAGCTGACTCCTCCTTTTCCGCTGCTAGCGTATCTTCCACTGCGCGGCCCAAGCTCCCCAGAACCTATTCAACATGCCAGGTGAGACGTTGCCATGCCGTGCTGCATCTGTTGTGCCTGGAAGCCAAGAGCCACACTGGCCCGGCACTCCTATCAGCTTTGCGTTCACAGGCAGATCAGTGGCTAACACCGCTCAATTTGACAGTTGGTAAAGTGGTGTGTGACAACGGTGCCAATCTGCTTAGCGCATTGAAACAGGGCAAAATCACGCACGTGCCATGCATGGCACACGTCTTAAACTTGGTCGTGCAGCGATTCATTGTCAAATACCCTGGGGTCCAGGACATCTTGCGGCAGGCAAGGAAAATCTCGGCCCATTTCAGAAGATCTTACACGGCCATGGCTCACCTTGCTGACATTCAGCGGCGACACAGTCTGACGGTCAGATGTCTTATTTGCGATTGCCCGACGCGATGAAACTCAACCTTCTATATGCTTGATAGGCTGCTCCAGCAGAAACGCGCAGTTAACGTCTACCTGTATGAACTCTGCGGCAGAACCGGTTCTGGGGAGCTGGGTTTTTTTTCACCGCGCCAGTGGCTGCTCATGCGCGACGCATGCAGAATTCTGCGCCCATTTGAGGAGATCACCAAACTGGTCAGCCGCAGCCATGGTGCCATCAGTGACATGGTACCTTATGCCTTCTTTATGGAGCGTGCATTGCGTCGTGTCATTGATCAAGCTGTGGAGGAGCAGGAGCGGGAAGATGAGGAAGTCGCAATGCTGGATGAATTCCCAGGGGGGGCTACTCTATCTGAGACAAGTGAACAACAGGAGTCTGAAGTGGAGTCAGAGGAGGATGGTGCCGGGGCGGATGAGGAGGAGCAAGAAGAGCATGCTTTAAACCTTTCTGGGATCCCTGTTGTGCGTGGATGGGGAGAGGAGAATGAAGAGGACGACATTATCCTGGATGATGAGCAGGAGCCAGGCCACCACACCGCTTCCACTTTAGTGCAAATGGGGGCCTTCATGCTTCAGTGTTTTAATAGGAACCCCCGTAAAAAAATCATAAGGGTCAAGGACCAATACTGGGTGGCAACGTACTTAGACCCCCGGTACAAACACAAAATGGCAGAAATGTTACCGCCGTCACAGAGGGCTGTCAGAATGCAGCACTTCCAGGCCTTGCTTCGAGAAATGCTGCATTCTGCTTTTGCGTGCGCTGGAAGAGGAGAAATTCCCACTCCCAGAGAAGGAGTTGTGGGTACCAATCAAACAGCGTCTGCAAGAAGAGGCCGGTTTGAAGATGTGTTGGCGACTTCGGATATGAGGTCATTCTTTCAGCCGACCCATCGACAGGTGTCATCCGGATCTAGCATCAGGGAACGCCTAGACCGTCAGGTGTCCGACTACATCGGGTTAACGGCCGATGTGGACGCTCTGAGGAGTGATGAACCCCTGGACTACTGGGTGGGCAGGCTTGACCTCTGGCCAGAGCTTGCCCAATTTGCAATCGAACTGTTGGCTTGCCCCTCATCCAGTGTCCTGTCCGAAAGGACGTTCAGCGCAGCAGGGGGGATCGTGACTGATAAGCGTACTCGCCTAGCTCACGACAGTGTTAACTACCTCACATTTCTAAAAATGAATGAGGCATGGATCTCGGAGGAATTCAACACATATGACCAGTAGACCATGTATATGTCTATAAACAATTTTTTTAATCGAGCACAGAGACCTTCTTTCTTCATTTGGCTCACTTCCTTGTCCAAAAAAAGCACACCGTACTATATGCCCGTACCCTCCTCTTTGAAGAGGTTGAGCGGTGTCCTATTTCTACTGGGGCTGCTTATTATGAGGGGCTCCCACCATCCCTGTGCTGTGCTGACATCCTCCTGGGGCTGTACCTCTGCTGTGCATATTTTGAGGTGCTCCCACCATCCCTGTGCTATGCTCATTATGAGGGGCTCCCACCATCCCTGTGCTGTGCTGACTTACTCCTGGGGCTGCTTATTATGAGGGGCTCCCACCATCCCTGTGCTATTCTGACATCCTCCTGGGGCTGCTTATTATGAGGGGCTCCCACCATCCCTGTGCTGTGCTGACTTACTCCTGGGGCTGCTTATTATGAGGGGCTCCCACCATCCCTGTGCTATTCTGACATCCTCCTGGGGCTGCTTATTATGAGGGGCTCCCACCATCCCTGTGCTAAGCTGACATCCTCCTGGGGCTGCTTATTATGAGGGGCTCCCACCATCCCTGTGCTATGCTGACTTCCTCCTGGGGCTGCTTACGGTGCTGATGTCAGTGCTCTGTCACGGTGCTGCTGTCAGTGCTGTATATCACGGTGCTGGTGTGAGTGCTTTATGTCACACTGCTGATGTCAGTGCTCTCTATCACGGTGCTGTTGTCAGATCACTCTATCACGGTGCAGGTGTCATTGCTGTATGTCACGCTGCTGGTGATCATCTCCTGCACCCTCTTCTTTGCCTACCCTGGTCTCTGACCTTCCCTCTCCTCCATTGCCTTCATGTGCTCCACAGTCCTGAATTGTCACAACAATTTCCCATATAAAAAAAGAATGCTTGTAGTTGTCGATCCCAGATTCACCTCATACATGTGCTACGTCATTGGCCATGTGGTGGGACGATGTTTGCACAACTATTAATTATTTTGTGGCTGCAAATTTGACCTGTAGGTTTGCGAAGTTCGCCTCCCATTGAAGTCAATGGGGCCCGCCGCGAACGTTCCGGTTCGTGAACTATCGGCCGCGTTCGCGGTCGCAAAACGTCCCGTCGGAAGTTCGTCCATCACTAGTTAGAACCATATCAGCAGATTATACATTTTTATTGATCAGGATAAGCCAAATACAGGGCACTTCCAGAGGAATACGTTTCAGTATGCAAAATTTGCCTTCCCATTCTGGAATAAAATCACCCTCCTAACCCATCCTTTCCCTGAAGCCTTTTGCCTTGCCTAGTGCTGGGACTGCACTGGGCAAAGTGGCCCAGTGCAACTGGTATGAACAAGCCCTTACTTGGAAAAGACTATGCAACATTTTTTTTTCTTCCAACTCCTGTACCCCTCAGTTCTGGGCAGGCTACTGAACTACTGGAATCTAAAAGATTCCTCCATCTTATGCTAAACAGCCCAAGTATACAAATGTCCCCTGTATGACAGCAAGGGTCACCCTTTTTTTAAGCCAATTAGAGCCTCAGGCTGTAATCATGTGCTTCAAAAAATAAAACCCATTGGAATCCATGCATCCAGGGCCCCCTGCATGTGGATTAGGGGGGCAGCGCCCCTAATGGACGGGTCGCCACTGGAGGCTACTGGTTTACGCAGCTAATCGTTTTAGTAGCTATGCAGTGATCACTTGTGAGCGACTGACCCTAAACCAAAGGCACATTCGCAGCTGTGATTGTAGCCTGACACTGACGAACGATGAGACAGATTTTCACCGTAAAAGCAATTTAGAAGTGTTCATGGGCAGGTTTTATTCTGTGTCAGTGCTACTTTAGAGCAACTGAGGAAGAAATAATGAATCAAGCTGCAATATTATATTAAGTCTGTCTCCTCTGTCTCATTGTTCCCGTTGCATTGATGTATGACAGGATTTCTACATGTGCCTCTCTGATTAATCAGGGCTTAAACCTACAACTGTTTATATAACCTGCCCAGCCACCAGCTTCCAAAAGTCATTTTCATTTTGGCTAGCGTAAAGGAGGTTTTTAATCCGTTTTTTCTTGCCATCTGTGCCCCATTGGGGAGATTTCCCTTTGCTTCCTATCCCAGAGTCAAAACAGGAAGTAAACTAAACGCTGGTTAAAAAAATAAAAATAAAACGATTCAAGTGTGTTATTAAAACGGAACTTCTGTAATTTTTTTCATCTTTCCAACCATTAAATCCTCTACCCTTTGTTTTAACTTTGGATAGTAAAACTTTTTTTTTCTGCCAGTAAATACCTTTATACAGCACACTTCTTGTCTCTTGTCTGGTAAAAGGCCTAGGCTTATGACATCATCCACAGTTTTCTCTCTCACTCTCAAGAGAGTTTGCCAGGAGGGGGGGGGGGGGGTGTGAGTCATAAGAGGGCCAATGAAAGCGGTGCGGTGTGCCTCTGTGTGTCTGTGTAAATGCAGGAAGTGAAAAGGCAGCAGCTTCAGCTGCCCACAGTTAAAATGGTTGCAGCCAGACTCAGTGGAGGGAGATTTCTGCAGCATATTTGGCAAGTACGGAATCGCAGTATATATAAAATAGGCAAAGTGGTTGGAGGGAAGTTTCAGAATGGCGAAGATGTTTTTATTACACATGATGTGTGCAGACTTGAGTTAATTCTTAAAGAGAAACTTCACAAACTACCTTTTCTCAGCCGCCTCCAAATCTCCAAATAAAATTTTTATTTTTTTTAGATTTGCTTAGATCTGACTTCCTGTTAGAGGGTGACTACATTTGTTCTCCATGGCCCCACTGTATATATGAATGTATCCACACTCTCTAGCTCAAACTCGAGATGGGCTGAAGACTATGGACAATGAGATTTGGAGCATGCATAGAGCAGTACACGTGATAACAACTAATGTGTCCTGTTTATTCCAAACAGACAGAGGTGCAGGGGAGCAGATATTTCAGAGCTCGCAAAAGGGCACTACAGGTGGAAAACGCAGTAATAAACAATTTAACTTGTTCGGATCTGCGCTACAGCCGAATGATGGCTACAGCGTGGATCTGCTTTGCCGGGAGTAAGTCTATGATCACCTGAGTACGTCTATTATCACCTGAGTCAACGAGACTCTAGTGATCACAAGTCTAAGTAAGGGGCTGATCCCGGCCCCTTACCACGTGATCAGCTGTCAGCCAATGATGACAGAGATGTAAACAGAGGATCAGTAATTATTTTATTTTTTTTCTTCTCGCGCTGATAGCGTGAGAAGAAAAAAAGCTGATTGCCGGCTTTTGTTTGAAGGGACATCGGTCCCGAAGAGGAAGAGGTGAAGATGCCTCATATGTGCCCGCAAGTACCGCTTGCCAGAGCCACAAATCAGTGCCCACAAGTGCCACCTTTCAATGCCCACCAGTGGTGCCAATCAGTGCCTCCCACCAGTGCTGCCTTATCAGTGCCCACGAGTGCAGCCTATCGGTGCCCATCAGTGTAGCCTCATCAGCGTACATCAATGAAGGGGAAAAATTACCGGTTTGCAAAATTTATTAACAAAATATAAAACGGTTTTGGATTAAAAAAAAATGTATTAAAAAAAAAAAAAACGAAAAAAAAGAGGTGATCAAATACCCCAAAAGAAAGCTCTATTTGTGGGGAAAAAATTATAAAAATTTCATTTGGGTACAGTGTTGTGTGACCGCGCAATTGTCGTTCAAAGAGTAAGAGCCCTAAAAGCGGAAAATTGGTCTGGGCACGAGGGGGTGGTTTAGGTGCCCAGTAAGCAAGTGGTTGTAAATCCTTACATATACCCAGTGAAGTGACTGGCCTCAGACAATACATAGAGATGAAACCAACCCTCCCACATAAAAGTGTGTTTTATATACAGTCCAGAATTTATAAAACTTGTCTAAGCTGTCAGGAAAAAAGGGGGCAGAGAGCTGAAATTACACTCTTCGAAGCTTAGTGAGGAAAGCTCTAAGAGCTGATTGGAGGGAAGGGGCACACCCCCTTCACACAGCACACAGGAACAGAGATAAGGCTGTCAATCAGCTGGAGTCGAACCCCCCCCCCCATCACATTTTTTTTCTCTTGGTGTCAGAAGTTACTCATGCTGATAGAAAAAGAAAGAAAGAAAGAAGCAGACAGAAATTACACCTCTTCAGCCCTGGAAGATTTGGCTGCCCAGTGACCGGAGCACTTTTTACAATTTTTACAAACTTTAACTGGTAATTGCGCAGTCATACAATGCTGTACCCACAAAGAGCTTTCTTTTGACAGTAATTTATTGCCTGTGGGTTTTCTATTTTTTGCGATATTTTTATATTTTCTACTTTTTGTTATAAAAAAAAATCCAATAAACTCCATTCTAGTCATACATTTAGGCCAAAATGTATTCAGCCACAAGTCTTTGGCACAAAAAAAAAATGTATATTATGTGCTAAAATGGCAGGGCAGTACAAAAATCGCTCGGCTCTCGGCTGCTGCCGGCACCATTCTAGGTGAGGGAATCGGGAAGTGAAGCGAATCGGCTTCACTTTCTGGTTCCCTACTGCGCATGCGCGAATCGCGCAGCGCAATAGGAATTGTCCGCGCTGTCTCTGGGACCCGTGTGTGTCCCAGCAGACAGCACGGCAGGACAGGAAGAGGCAGACTCCCACGGGAGTCTATGCCCGGAAGTGGGTGTAAATACCTGTCTTTGACAGGTATCTCCACCCCCCTCCCCCCTGAAAGGTGCCAATTGTGACACCGGAGGGGGGGAGGGTTCCGATCAGCGGAAGTTCCAAAAACACTTTTTTATGCACTAAAACACACTATATTGCCCAAATGTTTGATGAAATAAAAAAAGATGATCTTATGCCAAATATATGGATACCAAACACAACATGCTTTAAAATGTGCACAAACATGCAGCGGAGAAACTACAAATCTAATATTTTTAAAAGCCTTTACAGGTTACCACTTTACAGAGGAGGTCTACTGCTAAAATTACTGCCCTTGATTTAACGTTTGTGGTGCTACCTCACATGCATGGTGAAATTGCTGTTTACATACAACACGAGACCGACGCTTGCGTTCGCCTTTGCGCGTAAGCACAGGGGGACAGGGGTGTCTTTTTTTTTTTATTTTTTTTTTGCTTTTTTATTTTATTTTTAAACTGTTCCTTTCATTTATTATTTTTCTTGGGCCATAGAGATGATTGGAGCCTCCAATCGGCTCTATGGTCAGCACCGGCTGCATTCTCAGGTTCCCTGGTGGGAAAAGGGAGCCAGAGAAAATCATGGAAGACTGTGTGTGTGTGTGTGTGTGTGTGTGTGTGTGTGTGTGTGTGTGTGTGGTGGGGGATGGTGTTGCTTGTCTACAGGCCAATTAGCCGCTAGGATTTCTTTTACAGAATGATACCTAAACCTGCAGGCATCATTCTGGTATAACCATTTAAAATCCAGCAACATACCAGTACATTGCTGGTCCTTGTTGGGCATATATTGTACTGTTCTTTTTTTCATGCAGCCTGTGGGCTAAATGAAAAAGAGATTGATTGGTGGGTATGCCCACTATTATAATACCGCCCTTCATCCACCCACTTCTAATGGACACACATGCACTATTTAAAAAAATATATATATATTTTAAACTGTGGTGGTTAAATCGCCTCCTACAGCGCTAGAGTCGCTGATTTGCGTATCGTGAGAGCAAACGCTGTTGCTGTCAAGATAAATAAATCAATGCTGCAGCTCAATGGCGTAACTGTAAAACCAACAGTGGTAACAATAAAACAGTAACTCAATAAAACAACGTTTTTTTTGTTTGTTTTTTTTATTGCAATCTGTGCCTAAAAAATTTATGACAAAGCATGGGGACAATCCACCCCTAATATTAGTCGCAAATTGCCCCTCCTCCCCTGCCCCCATGCTTTGGCATATATGCTTTTTGGTGAAATCACCTCCTACAACGCTGGAGTCATGGCTTTACGAATAAATAAACCTGTGCTGCAGCTGAGTGTACCTGCTAAGCAAATGATGGATTAACAATAAAGTAACTTTACAATACAACAGTAAGACATACCATACCTGCAAAAAAAATTACAATAAAACACAGTATAAATAAAACATTACAATTCTAAAATACAGTAACACGAGAGAACAATATATATAGAACAATAGAGAGCGGACAATGAGATCAAACGTAAGAAAGAGAACAATAGCGGAAGAAAAATAAAACGATAACTCTTTTTGGCTTTTTTTTTTTTTTATTTTTTATTTTTATTTTTGCATTTTTATAAGCTGTAAACTAACTGTAAACATTCCAGATTAGGGTCTCTCAAAATGTGATGGCCATCTCATCTTTCGAGACCCTGTGTAAATGTGCACTAGGACTGCAATGCTGTACCCTATGCTAATACTCCACTAGTGTGGGGTAGCATTTGAAACGGTCACCAATGCTGAGACCAGGTTGGTCAGGACAGGAGGGACAATAAAAGTGTCTGTCACGCCTATATTTGCGTTTTCTGCAGACATGACCTCTTCTTTGGGTAGGGGTACCAGGGAACATATACAGAAAATGCCTCTCATGCAGCCGCCTCACTGCATTTTTGTTGGGAAGTTGGGCCACAGCACCAACTGGAAACAGAGCTGTGATGATCTCTTCCTGGCATTTTAGGAAGGATCCAGTTTGTCCTGAAGCTTTGTATAGCACAAAAGCATTCAGCAGAGCCAATTGGAATAAATATACAGGTGTTTTTTTTATACCAGCGTCTGGCCTTACGGGCAATCGGGTACGACGCCAACAACTGGTTCCACCCCTCCCATGTTAAGGTTGTATTTATGGACAGAGGGGTTTCTCCACAACACCAGTTGCCGTAGAAATTTGGACAGTTGTATCTACTTGAAGGGAGGACAGAATGAAAACCTTCCGTGTATCCCTCCACTTCACTGCTAACAAATTATTACATTTCAAGCAGGCTCTTCCCCCCCCCCCCCCTCCCCTCTAAGTCAGGATCCTACAAGTCCTTGAGGGAAGCCCTGGTGATTTAGATAGCATGGAGCCAAATGCGCCAATTCCACAATCAAAAAGGTGACTAAAAAGTGTCACTCTTGTGTAATAATTGTCCACGTACAAGTGATAGCCCTTTCCGAATAAGGGTGACACCAAGTTCCACACAATCTTACCAGCGCTCCCTATGTAGTCTGGGCAGTTCTCCGGCTCCACGTGACTATCCTTTCCCTCGTAAACCATAAAACTATATGTATAGCCTGTTGCCCTGTCACAGAGCTTATACAGCTTGACCCCATATCTGGCACGCTTGCTGGGAAGATACTGTTTGATAGACAAGCAGCCGGAAAACTTAATCGGGGACTCATTAATGCAGACAACGTGCTCGGGAAGCTTCAAACTGCTGGTTGAAGTGGTTTACGAGTGGCCGAATTTTATGGAGCCGATCGTTTTCATTGAAATGCATGAACCGCAAGATCTGCTCGTATTGTGTCCTGGTCATGGAGGCAGAGAACACGGCCATATGGTGAATTGGGTCAGTGGACCAATATGACCGCAACTCACTTTTCTTCACTACGCCCATGAGGAGAGATAGGGCCCAGGAAGGTCTTAAATTCGGAGACTGTAAGAGGTCTCCAATCTCTGGCAGGGGGCAACTGGGGATTCACGGTGATGAATTGACCTGCATACAAATTGCTTTGGTCCACAACAGATCTATAGAGATCTTCCTTGAAAAAAACTGTGAAAAAAATCAAGTGATGTAAAATCAACTGTTTCCACCTGAATTCCGGGTTGGCCAGTGAATGGGGGAAGTATGGGTGCTTCAGAAGTGGTGGGCTCCCAATTCAGATTGGCAAATGCAGCAGGAAGGGCACTATGGGCTCGACAGACCTTTGGGTCTTCTTGGTGGCTGCTGGACACTAGTTGTTCTAGCCACCTCTCCAACTTGTGATATACTGCAGTAACACTTATGGGATGCTCCATGTCACCAAGTGTTACTGCAGTGCTGGATGTACGACCAAGATGTACTATGCCGCTGGTGCTTGCCAGCTCACCATAAAAATGAGCGATACTAGTACTGGCTCTTTGCGCCATACAAGAGCCCTGCGGGTCTTGCACCTCAACAGCAGCAGAAGAATGGGGTCTGATATGCCTGACTTTGTCAGGGACTACTACTCCATTGTCCGAGCTATCAGTCAGGGTGCCGCTGCTGTCTACTGGTAAATATTCTGACCCTGAATCAAACACATGAGTGACTCTCTTCACTCTCATCTGCCAGGCTCATAAACGTGTAGGCCTCTTCACTAGTGTACCTTGGAATGCACATTTTGGCCTCTAAATTTACGGGTACACTAATGTGACTCACAGGAAAAGAGCACTTGACTGTCAGCGACTGTTTCAAATGCTACCAAAAAACTGTTGGCATTCGCAGGGATCAGGCCTGACTCTGTGAATGCTGCAGTTATGTGTTTTGTAAGTGACAGTGATCAATTGATACTGCACTTGGGTGGGCTGGGTGGAGGGGCTAAATGCAGGTGCTAGCAGGTATCTGGGCTGATCCCGCTAACACTGTTTTTTAGGAACCCTAAACTACTGGGGACACTAGTATAGACCTGATCAGATATTGATCCGTTCAGACACTATACTACTAAGGGAGGTGTATGGTGGGTGTTAGCGCTACTGGCACTAATCTGACACTGCCTGGGGCAACGCAGACCCTAACTGACGGTGAAACCTAACTGATATCACCTGCCGGGTGATCAGGGGGTTAAACCCTTTATTAGGTAGTATATGGCGGGTGCCCTGATGCTATAAAAAAAAAACAACTAACCAGCGTCACCTGGGATACTTATATGGTGATCACTGTGGACAGGGGGTGATCAAGGGATTAAACCTCTATTAAAGGGGGCCACTAGACCTATCTGAGGCCACTAGTAAGTACCCTAATGCTGATTAGTGTCACAAATGACACCAGTACAGTGATCAAAGAAAAATATGAACACTGCACTGGGTGACACAGTGACAGGGAGGGAAGGGGTTAATGGGGGTGGGGGCGATCGAGGGGTGAAATATGTGCCTATGTGTACTGTGTCAGTGTAGTGTTGGTGCAACTCACGTTTGGATGTCCTCTCTCCTCTCTGGAATGGAAAAGAATTCCAGAGAGGGAGATGACATCACTTCCCGTCTGTGTTTATGCTTACAAAGGAAGGGGAGGATTTCATTCATCAGAACCGATCAGCAGGCCCACTGGCCTGGAGACTGATCGGTCCTGAAGCGAATCCGATCGGTGCGGCCGCCTAGGGGGTGGGCGCTCATGCCTGACGTCAGGTAGCGTCGATTTGCCGAGCCAACCTGCCGCAGTAAAACTGGGATGGCTGGTCCGGAAGTGGTTGAAGAAGAACCGTAATCTGCTCACATAATTTGTAATAAAAAAATCTTTGCCATTCTGAAGCTTCCCTCCAACCAGATAAGAAACGGGAAGTAGCCTGTATAAGGTATTTACTGGCAGAAAAAAAAATGTTTTACTATCCAAAGTTAAAACAACAAGGGCAGAAGATTTAATAGGTGGAAAGTTGAAAAAAATTACTGAAGGTCCGCTTTAACCACTTCAATACAGGGCATTTATACACCCTTCCTACCCAGACCAATTTTTTTTTTTAGCTTTCAGCGCTCTCACACTTTGAATGCCAATTACTTAGTCATACTACACTGTACCCAAACAAACATGTTATCGTTTTTTTTCATACAAATAGAGCTTTCTTTTGGTGGTATTTAATCACCACTGGGTTTTTTTTTTTCGACATAAGTGAAAAAAGAGCGAAAATTTAGAAAAAGGAAAAAACCCTTTTTTCGTTTCTTTGATAGCATTTTGCAAATAAATAATTTTTGTTCATAAATTTGGGCCAAAATGTATACTGCTACATCTCCTTTAAAAATAACCCAAATTAGTGGATATTATTTAGTCTCTTTGAATGTTATAGTCTACAAGCTATGGGGCAAATCATTGAAAATTGATCACACCTGAAACACTGACGGCCTATCATTTCTTGAGGCCCGGAAATGTCAAGAAAGTACAAATACCCCCAAATGACCCCTTTTTGAAAAGTAGACCGTCCAAGGTATTTAGTAAGAGGCATGGTGAGTTTTTTTTTTTCTCACAATTCTTGGGAAAATTAAGAATTTTTTTTTTTTCCCACAAAATTGTCATAATTTATTTCTCACACCCAGCAATATGCATACTCGCAATACACCCCAAAATACATTCTGCTACTCATCCCAAGTATAGCATACCATGTGTGAGACTTTTACACAGCCTGGCCAAATAGAGAGGTCCAACATGCAGGGAGCACCATCAGGGATTCTAGGAGCATAAATTACACCTCTAATTTCATAATGACGCATTACATTTGTGAAGGCCCTGGAGTACCAGGGCAGTGGAATTGCCCACAAAGGGACCCTATTTTGGAAAGCAAACACCCCAGCGTCTATTCTATAAGGCGTAATTAGTCTTTTGAACAGTTCATTTTTTTTTTTTCCACACGTCTTCGGAAAACCTGAAAATAATTTTTTTTTTTTTTTTTTTTTTTTTACAGAATGCAACACATTCTGTAAATAAAGGAGGGGAGGGTGAATGACCAGATTCTCTCCTTCATTCACAGAACTTATTGAATTCTGTAAACACAAGGAGTTATTTAAATAGAGAAGAGGGCAGAAAGTGGAGGGCAGTCATCGGGACTTCTTCAGTGTATAGCATACTTGGAGAGGACTGGTCAGCACTACACTAACAAGCAATACATTACAGTATTGTTCTGAACATACATACCAGAAACAAGTGTTGAACTATACTTCATCTAAAACCAGTGGTGGCTGGTGGGGGGTGGCAGCGGGGGCAAACAAACAACCCCCCCCCCCCTCGGGCAGCACTAACACAACTGCCCCTAACCTCCCTCTCCCCTGCACGGCACTAACACCCCCAGCAAACCCCTACCCACTGTCCTTGCCCTGGATGCGGGCGGTGAGGGCAGTGGTTGGAGCTGATGCGGCCATCTTCCATCGCGGTTGCCCCTGTTCTTAAGCGTGGTGGGCTCAGTGAAACCTGCTCCGATGTCCTCTCCTGAAACAGCTTAAGCGGTTTGTCTCCTCTCTGCTCCCCCCGGCGCCCAATAGGATCACCTGACATTTTGACCAATCAGGAAACCGGTTTCATACCTGCTTCCCAATTGGCCGGGAGGAGGATCAGTGTTGCAATAGCGAATTTTCATTTGCTGTTGCAACACACCTGAATGAGCTCCAGTTGCATCCTCTGCGACCCAAGCCCACCCTATTTTGAAGCCTATTAGAGCCTCTGGCCCTAATCTGGTGCTTCAAAAAAAAAAAAACCTGGCCGCTGCAATTCATGCACCTGGTGCCCTTAAAGGGGCCTGACACATGAATAGGGGGCTGCGGCTATGGATAGATTCATGCTATGCATGAATTTATCCACTGCATATAGGGGGGTGGCACCTGAGCGCCCCTAATGGATGGGCCGCCACTGCATAACTAACACCCCATCCAACCCCTGTCCAGCGATCTCCATCCCCTGGGGATCCTGACAGCCTGAATTATTTGTTTGCAACCACTACAGATGTTTGCAAAAAGCCATTAACTG
Organism: Lithobates pipiens; assembly: GCF_037356315.1. Taxonomy (NCBI): domain Eukaryota; kingdom Metazoa; phylum Chordata; class Amphibia; order Anura; family Ranidae; genus Lithobates; species Lithobates pipiens. Next base: position 182,772,603 of record NW_027507685.1, on the reverse strand, counting down.
GTTAAACGCTTAATTGTCTCAATCTTCTTTCTCTGTACCTAATATGATGGAGTTTGTTCTAATTACAAACACAGAGTGGTTGTTTATGTCAGCGCAGTTGCCTGAAATGATGATTAATTGTAAAGACTGTAATGTGAATGGAGACGTGTCCCAGATTATTTCCTGGGGGGAACTAGTCTTTATAGTGGTATTTCATTTGCCATATGCTCGTTCTTCATGTGCAAGATCTGAATCTGAAAGCTTTTACTACTGCAGTTAAAAAAAAAAAAAAAAAAATGTTACTTGTAGTGCAGTGAATGTAATACATATTTTAATTAAAATTGGCTTTCCCTAGCATCCAGTCAGTTTCGGTGGACTTTTATTAAAAGTATGGGTTATATGCTGATAGCAAGAGATAAAACAATTTGTGATCTGGAATTGCAGAATAGGTTTAAATCACACTAATTAGCATATTCTCATATGCCATTTTGCACATCTATTAGTGGAAGCCGCTGTAAGCGAGATTGGCAAAAAGTGCATTTCTGCTGGTATAAGTTACACCAGGCATTTGCCTTAACCTCCCTGGCGGTATGATTCAGTCTGGAATTAGGTGCTGAAAGCGGTACAATTATTTTGCATGGAAATCTGGCGTTTTATTTTGTAGTCCTGTAATTCTTAGGAATAACGCTCTTAAATCTGTTCAAACCAGAGTCTAGCAGACATCTCGGGTATGATAAAGTTTATAATATAATAAAGAATAATAAAAAATATTCAATAATGTAATCAAATCCTAAAACACTGAAAAGGGACAAGTTTTGGTTGCTATGGACAATCTCCAAATTCCAGGCAGAAAAAACAGTATTTATAATATAAAAGTGCATGCAGGGCACTGCACAGACCACTAGGGACAAAGGGGGTGTGTATTTTTTAATACAGCACTGTAATCTGTAAGATTACAGTGCTGTGTGTGTTTTGTGTACTTTTACTTTTTTGAATTTGCCGCCGTTCTCTGCTCCCGTGCGCCGTAACGTCGCAGGGAACGGATCTCGGCGGCATTTGGCACTGTAAATCGAGCGGAGGACAGCTCGCTCACACAGCGCGGCGGACATCGCTGGATCCAGGGGACAAGGTAAGTAACTCTCCCTGTGTCCTCCCCTGCATCCAGCGATGTGATCCCGAGTCTGGCTCGGGGTTACCGCTCCTGTAATTAAAATCCGTACCCGAGCTTACCGCTAGGGGGGTTAAAGCCTGATTTGAGTCCAATTGGAATGTGAACGCTCCCTGCTGATTGGAGAGCTCTGGGTCTGACTCAACTGTGATTATGTTAGACCTCTGTAGAGAGACTACTGTTTCCAGAGCAGAGCGCAAAGGTCCTTCTCTACAATATGCTGGCAAGTAATAGGCTTTTCTTCCCAGCATGTGGTATCACTATAAATTTGTTTACACCTATCACTTTCCTATGAGACAAAGTACTACATATACTTTTTCCCATATATTTCTATATGCCCTGTAAGGCTAAATGTGATGTTGAACAGGGTGACCCTCCACTAGAAGCAATACCGCCTGATCACAACTAGCTAGAGATGGAGGCTGCTTTTTCAGCCATGCTAATTTCTGGCATGTGCCACATTTAAAGCGGCGTTCCAGCCACAAGTTTTTTTTTTTTTTTTTGTTGTTAGTCAGCAGCTACAAGGACACTTACCTGTCAGCCCCCTTAGGCCAATTCAGCCACTGGCTTGGGTGCAGGTGTTGCCATTACAACTAAGGGAAACTGGCAGTGGAGCCATCAGGCTTCACAGCCGGTTTCCTACTGCACACACGCAAGTCGTGTAGAGCTTTCTGAATGGCCACCCCTGCTTCTGGGACACACACAGGTCCCAGAATGAAATATATAAAACACACACACACACACACACACACACACACACGTCTTTAGTTTAAGACCACCTTGTAAAGTTAGGTGAATCTCCGCTTTAACTAAGCTGACAGACCTTTTGCAAGTATATCTGTGTCATCTATGCCAGTTTCTATTTCAAAGTGAAATGGAACCTGGTGCAGTTCTCACCCTTAATTATTTTAGGGAATACAGCAGCTTTCAATATATAGAAAACTAACAAAGCTTCCTGCCAGGTGTCACCTGTTGTATGAAATGTGAGCACTCGCATACCTGTCCCGGCTTGTGCAGTAATTTCACTACATGAGCAGAGCATGCAGGGCTTACACCATCTTCTCACCTCCCACTCTGAGGTAAGTGGTGGGCGGGGATGGCAGAGAGGTTGGAGCATGCAGCTTCAGCTCTAATGTTCTCTGTGCTGCCTGTCACAGACAAGGCAGAACAGAGAACTCCTCAGAGACAACAAAGGGGCTATTATTTTTATTATTAATAATTAGGAGCTGCATTTTTTTTTTTATTTAGAAGAGTGTGCTTCATCACTCTTTTTTTTTTTTTTTTTTTTTTTTTTTTTTTATTACTTCACTCAGGATGTGACAAGTTATGCAGCACTAGAGAAATGTTCAGCAGCTGGTAATCAATAACTTATCGCATTGTGCGGTTCATTTACAGTACTAAAGGCAAATAAATGGCAGAGTTTGCAAATGTAGTTACCCTGTTTTTCCTAGAAAATTTATTTGTGGTGAAACTTCACTTTGTAAAGAATACCCAATCGGGTGCAATAGGAAAAAAAAAACATATTTGCTTGCACATTAGTAAATGTGGTAAAGCTCTGCTGATTTCCATAAACTCTGGGGGGAAATTGGTGCAATTGCACTTGCAAAGTGCAGCGCCTGTTTGTCTTTAGTAACTCAACCTCATTGAGGTTGACTTACTTAAACTGGAGATTGCAAAATCAGGTGCAGCTCTGCATAGAAACCTTTTCAGTTTCGTTCTTTTTTTTTTATTTATTTATTTTTTTTTTTTGTCAAAGCCTAATTGAACAAGCTGAAGTTAGAAGATTGGCTACCATGCACAGCTGCATCAGATTGTTCACTATCCAGGTTTAGTAAATCCCATAGTATCTATATTCCAACAGGTTCAGATTAAGGGGTGATGTCTGGCCCCTAAAATGAGCTGGCTTTTGTAACAACTTTAGAATAAATTTCATTTTGGATTTGAGCATGTCAATTTCTGGCCTAAACTATACCTCCACAACTGTTCACATATATGCAAATCAGATGCGTTTTGAAATGCATCCGATCCGCATAACACGTGGACCAGATTGGCTTTCAAAGGAGCCGGTTCACATATATGTGGGCCGGTTGCGGCGCGAATGAAAAAGGGTCCTGTGCATTTTTAAGTCTGGTTCAGGTGCAATTTACATGTCAAATTATCACCTAAATTGCACCTAAACTGCTGACTGGAAACTACACCGGCTCTGAACCTAAACCGAGCCTCAGTGTGCAGAAGCTGCTTACCTATCATGGATGCTCCACAGTGAGATCATCAGTACATCGGTAATAACAAGATAAGTGTCAGTACTCAGTGTTATTTCAATGTTCCAATGCCATTAATACACCGTAAGACCTTTTTTAAATGACATCCTGATGAGTAGCCATGCATCGGCTTTACTTCTTCTTTTTTTTTTTTTTTTTTTTATTATTTGTATTGGGATTTTTTTAAAGTGTCAGTAGTTAACATTTTACAAAATAAAGGAAGATGGTACAATCACAATACTATTCAAAACGGGGGTTAGAAGGGTCCTGTGCATGAGAGCTTACAATTTAAAAAGGAGGGGCAATGATACCACAAGGTAATTACTTTGGCATGAATTGATGGAGAACATTAATGCTAAAAATGCATACATTTTTCTTCTTCTGATTGTCTTGTGTTATGTCTGTAAGGTTCTCAAAGGCTATCTGCTCTTTCCATTGATCAATTCTTTGGCTCCTGCACTTGGCTATATTTGCTTACCTCTGCCCTGTTACCATTTCACTCTTTCAATTATCTGATTATTGCACTTGTAGTCCAGATCAGCAGCAGAAAATACACGCTGATTATAGCCAGCATTAACGATTCTTCCATCTGAAAAATGGAATAATGAAAACTTTATTTATTTTTTTTTTTTTTTGCTAAAGCTGACCTCAAGGTATATGATCTTATTTGCATACTTAACCTAAGTATATCGCATACCTGGGGGACCATGGTGGAAGATGACAATCGCTGTAGTAGTCAGCACTACTACAGTGATGGCCACAATCTTCTGGATCCTTTGCAAGCGGCTGCCTTGCTGCCCACTGACCACAGGGGTTTGCTTACTCGGCGCTTCCACCATTCGCAGAACGCCTTTTATTTTTATTTTTTTTATGAATTCAAGGTATTTCCTGATTGAAAGAGGTGGAGAGAAGGGGCAGTGACTTCACAATCTCCACCTCATCGAATCAGAGAAGTTCTTGGGGTTGATTTACTAAAACTGGAGTGTGCAAAATCTAGTGCAGCTGTGCATTGTAACCATTCAGCTTTTAACTAGGCTTGGTTTACACTAGTGCGAATTGGATTCTGGTTTCACCCGCATCCAATTCACATGACAGGAGATTGTGACCAGTTCTCTATGGAGCCGGTTCACACCTCTTTTGGGCAGCTGCAGAGCGGCTTGCACAGGAGTCCTGTGCGTCTCCTGGTCGGTTTCAGGTCTGAATTTAGGCAAAAATTTGTCCCCGATTTGTCCCTGAAATGAAGAACAGGGACGCACTGGACCCCTGCTGTGAGCCGCATCCGTCCGCAGTGTGAACCCAGCCTTGAGCTTTGATTGGAAAAAAAAACCTGGAAGCTGATTGGCTTCTATGCAGAGCTGCACCAGATTTTGCACAGTCCAGTTTTAGTAAATCTCCCCGCTTGTATTCATTGAAAAATATACAGGGCGTTCTGTCAAGGGAGGTAGTGCTGAGCAAGTGACCCCCTATGGTTAGTATGCGCTGCAGTGGGGAAGCTTGTAGTTCTGCACAGCATACAAAAGATTGCTTCTGCGACTACTACAGTGATCGTCAGCTTCCGCAATGGTTTATCAGATATGAGAAGCTGTATGCATACATTATACCAAGCTGGACCAATGTAAGTATGCAATTAAGACCATACCTGGAGTTCAGCTTTACATATACCTAATAGTAGTTGGTCACATTGAATCAGACTTGTGTTGTGATGTTGAAGACATTTCCTAGCTTATTCAAGCCACTTCTTCAGTTCTAAAATATCCCAGCATACCCCGTACTGGGGTGTTTCCCAAAAGCTCATTAGAACTGAAGTATACTTGAAATGGTAAAAAAATATCTTCAATATTACAAAAGAAGCCCAGTTGTATGTGATTAATACCAGATATACCTTGGATAAATGAGAATGGTCCCAGACATACTTGTTACATATAGCAGGGGTGACATCTAGAGGGCAGCAAAGAAATTACAGCATTTCATATATAAATAATGAAAGTAGATGGCTCCTTTGCACATAATTTTCATACAGTGTGATGGCAAACAACATATCACATCCATAGTCACATAGTTAATCAGGAAAAAAGACACAAGTCCACACTTTTTTTATTTTTTTTTGGTTGAATTAACAAACCTATACCCACAGTTGATTCAGAGGAAGGCAAAACCCCCTAGCAAAGCATGATCCAATTTGCTACTGCAGGGTGGAAATAAAACCCTCCTTGATCCCCCGAGAGGCAATCACATTTTCCCTGGATTGACTTTACCTATAAATGTCAGTACCCAGTTATATTCTACATATTTAGGAAAGAATCCAGGACTTTTTTAACCACCCTATAAGCGGCACAGTGAATGGGCACCTTGGATTGTGGGCTCCTTGAGGGTAGGGACTGGTGTGAGTGTGTAATGTAAAGGGATAGGGACAATTGTAGACACTCTCAGGTTAAACTCGATGGACTGGTGTCTTTATTCAGCCTTACTGACTATGTAACTATATGTAACCCTGGCGGTATGATCTTTTCAGATTTTTGATGCTCATAGAGGTACAATGTTTTGCATGGAAATTTGGCGTTTTTATATTGTAAACCTGTAATTCTTAGGAATAACACACTTAAATCTGTCCAAACAAAAGTCTAATAGACATCCCGGGTATGATACAGTTTGAAACACAAAATCATAAATGATAATATAATAAATAACTATAAATAATTATAACAAAGAATATAATATTAATAAAAATTATTCAATAATGTAATCAAATCAAAAACACTGAAATGTGCCAAGTTGCAGAATTGTCGCTGTCATTACTTTCAGTGTTTGACAGATTTCCCCACAAATCACTATCGCTCAGTTCTGCAAGTGATTCTAAGTTATTATCGCTGTTTTCTAGCTGGTCTAAAACCGCTTTTGATGTAAAGGGATGGTTTTGGTTGCTATGGACAATCTCCAGTTTCCAGGCAGAAAGAACCGTATTTATAATATAAAAATGCATGCAGGGAACTGGATAAAGGGACAAAGGGGATGTGAAATCATTTGATACATTAATGTAATCTGTACGATTACAGTGTACTGTATATATTGTGTGTGTGTGTGTGTGTTTCACTTTTTGAATTTGGCGCTGTGCTTTGTCCCCGTGCGTCGCAAAGCTTGCAGGGAACGGAGTTCGGCGCTGTGATGAACCAAGCAGAGGACGGCTCGCACACACAGCGGGGGGACATCGCAGGATCCTAGGTTCAAGGTAAGTAATTGTACCTGGATCCTACCATGCGATCCCGAGTGTTGCTGGGGGTTACCGCTTTTGGTACTGAAAAAAACACTGAGCTACACTTGGGAATAGCGCCAGGGAGGTTAAAGCAATCTACTGAGCTTGCCAGGACCACCTCTGGAGGAAGTCTGTTCCACGTTTTCACAGCTCTTACTGTGAAGAAACCTTTCCGTATTTGGAGATGAAATATTTTTTCCTCCAGACGTAAAGCATGCCCTCTTGTCCTCTGTGAGGACCTTAGAGTGAATAACTCAACATTAAGTTCACTATATGGACCCCTTATATATTTGTACATGTTAATCATATCCCCCCTTAAAGTGGATGTAAACACGAAAATGTTTTTTTTTTTTTCAATGTCATAATGTAGAGTATAAGATTTCCTATCATTTGAGCCCAGTCTTGCCACAAAGAGTTAATCCAGCTCTGAGCAATCCTCTTTTATTGTTCAGTGAGATAAATCTTGACAAACACAGAAAAACATTGTCAAATCCTCCCCCTTGCTGTGAGTGACAGGTGATTTACATATCTCATGCACTAGCCTAAGAGACATGCATTATTTTTTCATTCCCTCCCACTCCTTTCTTCTGCTCTGTCAGGATTGGATGTTCCCCACCCCAACATAATTGGGCATTCTGAAGTCATGTGGTTACTTTCCTGTCTTTTCACTGGATGTTGGAGATCATAGCAGAAGTTCAGTGTAAGAAATACACAGGAAAAAATGCATATTGACAAGGGGAGTGTAGAGGTGGGCGGGGAGTCTACTGACATCATGACTCCACCCGCTGAGCTCCAGACAACAGACCCACCCACAGAATCTGCAGTTTTTCGGTTCTCATAACAGACAGAGGGGAGAAATTTGACAGGTAGGGATACATGCAGGAGGCTTGTATAGCCTTATAGATAACCCCTATGGCAGTAGTTTAGAAAGGATGACATTGGGTTTAAATCCACTTTAATCTCCTCTTCTCAAGAGGGAATAGATTCACTCTAATATTTCCTCATAGCTGAGCTGCTCCATGCCTCTTATCATTTTGGTTGCCTTTCTCTGCACTTTCTCCAGTTCCCAGATATTATTTCTGAGAACCGTTGCCCAAAACTGTAATGCATATTCCAGATGAGGTCTTACTAATGATTTGTACAAGGGCAAAATGATATCTCTTTCTCGAGTCCATACCTCTCAATACAAGAAAGGACTTTGCTCGCTTTGGAAACCACAGCTTGGCATAGCATGCTATTAAAGTGGTTGCAAACCCTTACAGACCACTTTGACCTACAGGTAAGCCTAGATTAAGGCTTACCTGTAGGTCCAAGAAATATCTCCTAAACCTACACGGTTTAGGAGATATTTGCAAATGACAGGCACCGCTGTCTACGGTGAATGCGCCATAGACAGCGGCGTGCAGGCACACAAAGCATGCCGCTGCTAACGGCAATCATGCCATTAGTGATGGCTCCCGCACGCATGCATTGGGGTGACGTCATTGCTGCTCTGGCCAGTCACAGTGCTGGAGCCGTGATACCCGGAAGTCACTCCAAGTATCATGGCGGCGTCGGAGGAGGATGACAAGGGTTGCTTCGGGGGCTTCCATCTCAGGTAAGTTATTCATACAAGCACCTTGTCCCCCTGTTGATGAGGACAAGGGCCTCTTCCCGACATCCCTGGCCGTTGGTTGTTGGGGTCTGCGGGCGTGGGGGCTCATCGGAATCTGGGAGCCCCTTTAATAAGGGGGCCTCCAGATCCCGGCCCCCCCACCCTATGTGAATGAGTATGGGGTACAATGTTTTTAAAGTAATTTATTAGGCAGCTCCAGGGGTCTTCTTCCGCACTCTCCGGTTCTTTGGGCCATCCGGTTCTTCTGCCGGCCATGAGAGCCCAGGACTCTTGAATATAGTATCATGCAAATGCTGACTTCAGGCTAAAAATCAGGAATTTGACCTGCCCCCTCCTGTAAAGCTAAGGTTAACATTTGTGCAATGTGGGAGTGCTAACAAAATCCCTGCAATGCAAAAAAAAAAACCTGTATCCCTTTTGAGGGTGCACAGCAGTGCCAATAAATTTTAATGGCACTGCTTAGCACCTGCAAAAGATGTGTTTTTTTTTTTTTTTTTTTTTGTGCCATTAAATTGTTAATGTGCACCAAAGCACATGGTAAAAAAGAATCATGCATTTTGGTGTCAGGCATTTTTTTTTTTTTTTTTTTTTTTTTTTTAAAAGGGATCATGCACTTCTTTTGTGCATGTTTTTTTAATTTTTTGCATAGGGAAGCCCATTGAAAGTAATGCCCAATGTCTCACCTGCTAAAGCCAATCAAGCACAGGACTGTGCTTGATTGGCTTTTTACCTGACATTTTAAAGAGGAAGTAAACCCTGATGAGTTTACTTCCTCTTTTATTCCCTGCAAAGGCAAAGCATAATGGACTACTATGCATCGCATAGTAGTCCATTATGTGTCACTTACCTGACACAGGAGCCAGCGATGTCACCGCTGTCCCCTGTAGTCCGGCGCATCCATGTTGTCGGTGGGGTCTCGCAGCTCCGCGATGACGTCACCCCCGCGCATGCGCACGGGAGCCGACACGCGCGGCAGCTCCGTTCTTGGAAATGCCGCGCTCAGTGCGCCTGTCAGTGTGCCTGTCTTCGGGCAAATATCTCCTAAACCGTATAGGTTTAGGAGATATTTCTTGGACCTACAGGTAAGCCTTAATCTAGGCTTACCTGTAGGTCAAAGTGTGTTGTAAGGGTTTACAACCACTTTAACTGGGATTTAAAGTGATGTTGCCACCAAAAAATACAAAATTGTTTAAAAATCTTAAAAAAAAAAAATTGGAAAAAAATAAATAACATTTACTCACCTCTAAATACCTGTTGCTAGGGGGTCCCTCGTAGTCTGCCTTCTTCCTTTCCTGGGCTGGTGACATCACTTCCCCTCACGCCGCACAGTCACCTGGAACCTGTCACATGTCCCAGGTGACTGTGTGGCGTATCACGGTGCCCTGCGCCGCTCGCGCATGCTCAGTGGGTGCCCGGCTGTGAAGCCACAGCCGGGTGCCCACAGTATGAATGACGGCGCCGCGAGCGGAGTGGGGAACGAGGGGGGGGGCTTCGTTCCCCCGCGTCGCTGGACCCTGGGACAGGTAAGTGTCCTATTTTATTAAGTCAGCAGCTGCAGTATCTGTAGCTGCTGACTGTTAAATTTTTTTTTTTTTTTTTTTTTAGGGGGCACCGCACTTTAAGCTGGCCATACACTTAGATTATGTGCAGATTTTCTATGGTTAGATGGAAAAAGTGCAACAGATTTCTCCATGTATGCTGAACTGTGTGGATGGAGGAATCTCCCACTGGACCAAGCTTCAGTATCTTGCTAGTCGGCCCTGCTGGCTCTCAACCTAAGCCAGGGATATGCAATTAGCGGACCTCCAGCTGTTGCAGAACTACAAATCATAAGAGGCATAGCAAGACTCTGACAGCCACAAGCATGACACCCAGAGGCAGAGGCATGATGGAACTTATAGTTTTGCAACAGCTGGAGGTCCACTAATTGCAGATCCCTGAACTAAACAATGCCTGCACCCAATCAGAATGTTCAGGTATTGTGGGAGCCAGCAGGGCTGACTAGCAAGATATGGAAGCTTGGGCCAGTGGGAGATTCTTCCATCCACACAGTTCAGCGTAGATGGAGGAATCTGTTCCACTTTTTCCATCTGACCATAGACAATCTGCAGGTAATCTATAGGTGTATGGCCAGTCTTAGACATCTAAACCCAGAGATGCTAAAAACTGAGCGCCTATGGGTTCTTTGATCGGAGAATGTTCCCTGATCTACACCCACTCATCGTTCTGATGCCATTTACTGCAGTCACAGTCCCTTAAATGTTTTAATCCTTTGTTCACCAAGAAATTTATAAAAGTTTTTCATCGCTATATCTATTAACTATTATTCATTTAACATCATTAAAATTGTGGTATCCTTAAGCACTCACAATCTGACGTTGCCAACAGCTGGGCAAAAATCTATTTTAACTAAAGCCAGTCTCATTGAAGCCGACCTGGCATTACCATTCATAAATAAAAACAATTAATAGGACTTATGACAGCAATATCACATTCTGTTTGTATTGCCTTGATCAAAAACTTTCTGTTCTTGATGTACCTTGTGTTATCCATAGCTGGCTATACACTGGATTGTGTTCAAAAAGCTTCATTTTTTAGAAATTTTGTTTGGTTCTCTAATGGTTAGTGTGGTCAGACAGACGTGGTTTTCACAAGAACATTCGAAGCAGCAGGATAGAAAGCTTTTTCAAATTAACAAAATTCGAACAGTGTATGTGGTTTTCGTTTGGGGAAAATAGTACATATTGTAATGCGCATGTTCTTGGCACAATAGAAAACCTGTTTAACCAGTTGCTGACCGCCCTATAGCAGTTTTACTGCTACAGGGCGGCTGCGCTGTGCAGGATCATGTATATAAGTAAACAATAAGGAAGGGCATGGATTCTGTGTCTCTGCAAAGCAGGGACAAGGGATCCATGCATTCCCCTAGTAAAAGCACCTACCACACTATTATTATTATGCAGGATTTATATAGCGCCAGCCGTTGACGCAGCTCTTTACAATATAAAAGGAGACAATACAGTTACAATACAATAAAATACAGGAGGATTAAGAGAGCCCTGCTCAGAAGAGCTTACAGTCTAATAGGATGGGGCAGGTGGTACAAAACGTTGTAACTGTGGGGAATGAGCTGATGGAAGTGGTAGAAGATTAGTTGGAGACGTGATAGGCTTTCCTGAAGAGAGGAGTTTTCAGGGATCATCTGAAGGTAGCAAGGAGTAGGGGATAGCCGGACAGGTGGCGGTAGCGAGTTCCAGACGATGGGAGAGGCTCTGGAGTAATCCTGGAGATGAGCATGGGAGGAGGAGACAAGAGAGCTTGAGAGTAAGAGGTCTTGAGAAGAGGAGAGTACAATTTAGGTGATATTTGGAGACTAGATTGGTGATGTAGTTCGGGGCAGAGTTGTGAATGGCTTTGTATGTTGTGGTTAGTATTTTGAATTTAATTTGCTGGTGACTGGGAGCCAGGGTAGGGATTGGAGGAGAGGGTTGGCAGACACTGAGCGGTTGGTAAGGTGGGTAAGTCTGGCAGCAGCATTCATGATAGACTGAAGAGGGGATAGCCTATGGAGAGGCAGGCCAGTGAGAAGGGAGTTGCAATAGTGAAGGCTACACTATGCTAAAACACTGGCTAGGCACACAGTTAACCCTTTGATCGCCCCAGATGTTAACCCCTTCTCAGCCAGTGTCATTATTACAGGGACGGTGCACGTTTTTAGTGTATTGTGTCAATGGTCCCCAACAAAGTGTCAAAAATATCAGCATCCAATTTGTCCAATGAAATATCGCAGTCCTGTATAGCGGTGCTATAAGTCACTGATCACTGCCATCACTAGTAATAAAAATAAATACAGAAATAAAAGTTCCATAAATATATCCCATAGTTTGTAGACACTATAACTTTTGCCCAACCCAATCAATATACGCTTATTGGGATTTTTATTTATTTATTTTTTTACCAAAAATATTTAACAGAATACATATATGCCTAAATGGATGAAGAAATTCGATTTTTTTTTTAAACATTATTTTATTGGATATGTTTTATAGCAGAAGGTAAAGTTGTTTTTTTTTTTTTTAATTGTCAAAGGCACTTTTGTGTAGTCCACTGTGTAAAATTGATGGCGCTATACAAGTACCTGTAATATATAAATCAAAATAATGTAACCTTTTGGGGAGGTGGATAAATAGCAAGGAGCTGCATCTTTTACAATTAAATTCCTTTCAAATCCTATCTGGTAGAGACAGTGAGCAAAGAGGGTCATAAAAGTACACTATTGTTCAGTATTGCTCAACAGGAAGCAAAGTCTGTATATGGTAAGGCAATTTTTACATAGTTACTGTGTTCCCTTGTTCCCGCATGGACCAATTGAACCATGTATATTCTATACTTGTGGAATCTCCCTGGAAGCTGACAAATTACCGTAACAGACACCAAAACTACAATGCTCTCCATTATCTTCCGGGTCCCATACTTGGCAGCGGCCCAGCTGCTTATTGAGCACAGAACGTTGCTGGCCTGGCAGAGATGGCATTCACAGAACACTTTACATTTTCTCAATGAATGCAAAGTGTTCTTTGATTGGATGAGATGGAAATTGTGATGTCACCACCCAGCTACCTCATCTAATCAGAGAGCACTTTGCATACATTGAGAAAATTCAAAGTGTTCCCTCAATGGGGACTGTATTGAGCGGGCAACTTCTGGTGTTCACAATGCAGGAGGCCAGCTGCTCTGCACAGGACATGGAAGCTAGTGGGAAATCACTGTAGAGGTCTCTACTACAGTCATGGAAGCTTTAGGGGGAACCCATGGGTATGGTCCAAGCTGGACAAACTACCTAAAAATGTTCATGCCAAAACGTCGGCTTTAAGAAAATTATTTACAGGACAGCTATTGCAGTTTAAGGTATTGGATTGATCTATAGGGCTGAAATGGTCCTATTTCGACAATTCATGGATTGTTTTAAGTTATATATTATTTTCTTTCAGACATATATCTCTAACTCTTCCTGCAACATTCAAAGGTAGAAATAACACTCGGCCAGACTTTGAAAACCAGCAGTCTAATCTGTACGCTATCTCAGGTGAGTTCATCACTGATCTGCCATCAATTTTAATGCTTTAAAGTTCTTCGGAGTGATTATTTAAATTGATTTCTTTGGCTCTTCTCCATCTTTATGACCCATGTATTTTCTGAATATCACCTGTAATAATAAGGCCTCATGTACAAGGACTGTCAAAGGCTGACAATATGCTCTAGTGTAAAAATCCCAGTACTTTCCCTTCACTGGGTGGTGCTTACAGTTGACCATAGAAGTAAATAGCAGTAGGCACCTAAACATCTACGTTTATATGCATCATCTGTGTGTACCCAGCTATGGACATGTAGAGCCATTAACATCAATGGCTGTCTGTATGCACCATCACCATCTACATCTCCCAGGTGCTTTTACTACAGAAAGGCATAGATCAGTGTCCCCGCTTTGCAGGCACACAGGATCAATGCCTTTCCTACTAACAGAACAGCGATCTCCCTTGTTTATATAGGCAAATTGCTGTTCTGCCTGTGTACTGAACAATTGGTGGGTGCTGGTGGACATCATGTCCACTGTACCCGCCGCTGGGCCCCCGCTGTGGTCACAGTAGAGTGGGTCACCAGCAGCGCGCGTGTGCACCCCAGACCCGGAAGTGTCAGATCACATAGTACATGATCTGGTGCAAAAGGCTGCCCTGCCATAGTATATCTACCTGGGTGGTCGTGAAGTGGTTAAAGCCTTAGCCCCCTGACAAGCTGTTTTGTCTGAGAGACACATGCTCTCTCCATCTGCCTTCTGCCTGGGAGTTCTGCAACAATGCCCTGCAATCCACATGGTCAGTGTTTCCCCTCCCAGCAAGGTAGCAGTACTTAGTACTGTGTAAAATAACAGCCTCCCCAGACCAGTTCTCTGCCCTGTGCACTCCCTCACTCCCATTTATTTTCCCAACCCCACTACATGCTATTATATTTTTACTCCAGGAGTATATAATGAGTTTGGAAACTCTAGAGAAATGTTTAACCACTTGCCGACCGCCGCACGACGATGTACGTCGACAGAATGGCACGGGCAGGCATAAGGGCTTACATGTACGTCCTTGCCTGCCCGCGGGTCGGGGGCCCGATCGGGCCCCCGCCCGGTGCCTGTGGCGGTCGGTATTTGTTCGGGAGCGATCCCGGACGAGGGGACGGCCATTCATTCATGGCCACCCCCTCGCGATCGCTCCCGACGAATGAAAATGTCCGGTGACATCACTTCCTCTCCTGTAATGTAAACACAGGAGAGGAAGTGATGTAATCTCTCCTCCGTGTCGGTATTTTTCGTTCCGGCACCGAGGAGAGAGCATCGGTGAGTTGCACAAGCACTACACTACACAGTAGAACATGCCAGGCACACTCTCACCCCCCCTTTACCCCCCGATCACCCCCCAATTACCCCTGCCCCCCCCAGTCACAGTGACACCAATTGCTTTTTTTTTTTTTTTTTTTTTTTTTTTTTTTTTGCATTGGTGTCATTTGTGACTGTAATAACTGTTAGGGCAGTTAGGGTTAGCCCCCTTTAGTTCTAATGTGCCCCCCTAACCCCCCCAATAAAGGTTTAACCCCGTGATCACCCCCCCTCGCCAGTGTCACTAAGGCTGGGTTCACATTGCAGCGGTTTATGAGAACGAATGTGATTCGCACCGCACTGCAGTGCAAATCACATCCGATCTCTGTGCGATTCGAGTTCAGCCATACAGATAGTATGGCTGAATTCGTGTCGCACCCGCCGCAAACTCGCACGGGACCCTTTTTTTGGTCCGCAGCAGAATCGGATCGCATGGGTGTTCACACCATGCGATCCGAGTTTGCAGATCGCACTGCGATATGCGAACTGATCTGGGGGTGTCATTAACATTTCACTGACACTCCCAGCAGTTCGCATAGGGCAGTGTGAACTGCCGCCGGGAGGCATGTGATGCGGGAACCCGCCGTGCATTCGTGGCGTTCCCACATCGCTCCAGTGTGAACCCAGCCTAATAAGCGATCGTTTTTCTGATCACTGTATTAGTGTCACAGGTGACGCTAGTTAGGCAGGTAGGTATTTAGGTTCGCCGCAGCTTTTTATAGCGCCAGGGACCCCCATATACTACCACATAAAGCCCCCTGATTGCCCCCTAGTTAACCCTTTCACCAGTGATCACCATATAACTGTTACAGGTGACGCTGGTTGGTTAGTTATTTTTTTTATAGTTTCAGGGCACCCGCCATTTATTACCTAGTCTCACTAGTGTACCCCTAAATTTAGGGGTGTCTACTTTCCAAAATGGGGTCATTTGGGGGGGGTTTGTGCCATCTTGGCATTTTATGGCCTTCAAAACTGTAACGCCCTTAGAAAGCCTGAAGGCGGTGCTTGGTTTTCGGGGCCCCGTACGCGGCTAGGCTCCCAAAAAGTCCCACATATGTGGTATCCCCGTACTCAGGAGAAGCAGCAGAATTTATTTTGGGGTGTCATTTCACATATGCCCATGGCATGCGTGAGCAATATATCATTTAGTGACAACTTTGTGAAAAAAAAAAAAAGTTTGTAATTTTCCCGCAACTTGTGGCAAAATATAAAATATTCCATGGACTCAACATGCCTCTCAGCAAATAGCTTGGGGTGTCTACTTTCTAAAATGGGGTCATTTGTGGGGGTTTTGTGCCATCTTGGCATTTTATGGCCTTCAAAACTGTAATAGGTAGTGAGGAGTGAAGTCAAATATTTACGCCCTTAGAAAACCTGAAGGCGGTGCTTGGTTTTCGGGGCCCCGTACCTGGCTAGGCTCCCAAAAAGTCCCACATATGTGGTATCCCCGTACTCAGGAGAAGCAGCAGAATTTATTTTGGGGTGTCATTTCACATATGCCCATAGCATGTGTGAGCAATATATCATTTAGTGACAACTTTGTGAAAAAAAAAAAAAAATTTTTTTTTGTCATTATTCAATCGCTTGAGGCAAAAAAATAAAATATTCAATGGGCTCAACATGCCACTTATCAATTTCCTTAGGGTGTCTACTTTCCAAAATGGGGTCATTTGGGGGGGTTTTGTACTGCCCTGCCATTTTAGCACCTCAAGAAATGAGATAGGCAGTCGTAAACTAAAAGCTGCGTAAATTCCAGAAAACGTACCTTAGTTTGTAGATGTGACAACTTTTGCGCAAACCAATAAATATACAATTATTGACTTTTTTTTTACCAAAGACATGTGGCTGAATACATTTTGGCCTAAATGTATGACTAAAATTGAGTTTATTGGATTTTTCTAATAACAAAAAGTAGAAAATATCATTTTTTTTCAAAATTTGCGGTCTTTTTACGTTTATATCGCAAAAAATAAAAATCGCAGAGGCAATCAAATACCATCAAAAGAAAGCTCTATTTGTGGGAAGAAAAGGACGCAAATTTTGTTTGGGTACAACATTGCATGACCGCGCAATTACCAGTTAAAGCAGCGCAGTGCCAAATTGTAAAAAGACCTCTGGTCATTTACCAGCAAAATGGTCCGGTCTGAAGGTGGTTAAAGTGTAGTAGCAGCCTGGGTGAAAAAAAAAGGAAGTCCGCAGCTACAAATACTGTAGCTGCTGACTTTTAATATAAGGACACTTACCTGTCCAGGGAGCCCACGGTGTTGGCACCCAAAGCCAACACATGCATCAGCTCCGGGTGCAGGCGCCAGCATGCTTACTAAGGGAAACGTAGGTGAAGAATTGTGTATATATATTTTTTCCCAACCCGACTATATTTAGGTTGAAAAAGACACCAGTCCATCCAGTTCAACCAAAAAAAAAATGTAATGTAACTAAGCCCATTAGATTTTAGTTGACTAAAATATACTGGAGATTTTAGCCGACTAAATTAGCATTTTAGTCAAGACTGACTAAAACTAAATTGAAGTTTAATGTCAAAATGAACACTGCTGTGTGCATGAGGCCTAATCCTTAAAAAATAAAAAATAGTGCTTGCTTGCACATGATTGGATAATGGAAGTCAGCAGAGCTTCACCTTATTCACCATGCTAAGGGAAAATTCCCTTGCAACATGTCAAGCCTTCAAATTGTGCATGAAATGGTTATAAAACGACTATACCCAAAAATGTCCATTCATTATAGAGGCTTTAAAGATGTAATTCAGGTGTTTACATAGTTACATTGGTCCAGAAATAGGAACCCCCCAATGTAATGAAGTTTAACAGCAGTTACTGTACCTACATTCCTTTTAGAATTTTATTGACACTACTATCTCCATTCCATTTAGCCAAAAGATTACAAGCCTGTCACCAAGCCCTCTTAGGAGCAAGACCTAAAATAAATGCTGGGGTCTTATGCTTGATGTTATACATTATTATTCTACTGTGTGTTGGAGGTGTGTTTGCTGTAGACCTCACACTATACTTGTGCGATCTACCTTGTGCCACTTTGGACTTCCATCTTTGTGTATCTTGCTATTAGTTTATGTCTCTCAGTTCCAACCATATGTTAATTCTGATTACTCCAGTAAAAACCCTATTTATTACAGAAAAAAAAGGGGGGGGGGGGGTTATGATTAATGGTAGGTGCCCCTGTATACAGACTGTCACCAACTGTCATGCCGAATAATGTTACTGAGTGCGGTCTGACACCAACTGTCATACTGACTAATGTCCTTGTATGTAATCTGTCACCAATTGTTCTATCAACTAATGTTACTATATATCATGTGTATTCTGTCACTAACTGCAATACTGACTAAGGCAATTGTAGAAAAGGTACACGCAATCTGCAACCAACCATCATAATGTTTGTCACTTTATAAAATTTGTGAACCTAGTCATATATAGTCAGACCAACCGATATAACTGTTCTAATGCAGACTGGGCTGTATACGACTATAGTGTGTGTGTGTGTGTGTGTATATGTGTGTGTATATGTGTATATATATATATATATATATATATATATATATATATATATATATATATATATATATATATATAATATTTAATTACACACACTATATTACCAAAAGTATGGGTACACCAGCATTTACACCTTAATGGCATCTCAGTCCGTAGGGTTCAATATTGAGTTGGCCCACCCTGTACAGCTATAACATCTTCAACTCTTCTGGGAAGGCTGTCCACAAGGTTTAGGAGTGTGTCTATGGAAATGTTTGATCATTCTTCCAGAAGCGCATTTGTGAGGTCAGGCACTGATGTGGAGGAGAATGCCCGGCTTGCAGTCTCCGCTCTAATTCACACCAAAGGTGTTCTATCAGGTTGGAGTCAGGATTCTCTGCAGGCCAGTCAAGTTCCCCCACCTAAAAACTCGCTCATCCATGTCTTTATGGACCTTGTTTGTGCACTGGTGAGCAGTCGTGTTGGAACAGGAAGGGGCTCCCATAAATATGGGAGCATGAAATTGTATAAAATGTAACTGGAACTAAGGGGCCAGTGCACAAAGCAAGGTCCATAAAGACATGGATGAGTGAGTTTGTGGTGGAGGAACTTGACTGGCCTGCACAGTCTCCTGATCTCAACCAATAGAACACCTTTGGGATGAATTGGAGTGTAGACTGCGAGCCAGGCCTTCTTGTTCACATCAGTGCCTGACCTCACAAATGCACTTTTGGAAGAATGGTCAAACATTCCCATAGACACACTCCTAAACCTTGTGCACAGCCTTCCCAGAAGAGTTACATTTGTTATAGCTGCACAGAGTGGGCCAGCTCAATATTGAACCCTATGGACTAAGACTGGTATGCCATTAAAAAGTTCATGTGTGTAAAGGTAGGCGTTCCAATACCTGGGGCGGCTTTGACTTTTGGGCTTACCGGTTACCTCCGCTTGGCTTGTATTTCCACGTCTTGGGGTTCCCAGGGTTAGTACCCAACAACTTTGGATGCTGATACCATAAAAGTCCTTTAGAAAGGTTTTTATTTGCAGGGGTAACATCCAACAGACACAGTCTCGTATGGGAACAGAGGGCAAGGGTGAAGAAACTCTGGCACCTTGAACTGCTAATCACCAGAAGGTCTCTAATACAGCCCAGAGAGTAGCCATTCGCAGCTGGGCGCTTCAAGGATGAACAAATCTCTAGCCAGAGATTATGGCAGTCGGCGCTTTGATCCGGAACTTACAAAGTCTCTGACCTTGAATAAAGCTTGCAACCGAAAGAGAACAGGAACCTTCCCACAGTACCTGGAACGTTCTCCGTCTCCTTGGCAGTACTGGAAAAGCGTGGATTCGTTAGTGTCCTTGACAACCCAGCAACCAGGCACTTCTTGGGATGCCAGCTTGTTGGCCCTCCTCCGAAGAGTCCTCCCTGGTAGCTTACACGAGCTGCTGTGCCCCTCCAAGTTGAGAGCAAACCCGGACGCCTTGAATCCTCCTTCAGTTACTGTGCCTCGGACCAGCCGGTTCCTGAGACTCGGGAACAGATGGATCCTCACCCCAGACCATGTGGGTCTAATGGGGCTAGTCAAAAAGACCATGTTGCGGGGCGGTACACGCTCCCGTGACCAAGACCCCTCGCGGGGCTACCCCGGTCCAGATCCAGGAACAGGCAGCTATGGCCTCACAAACATACCCTGAACAGGTGACTTCAACATCTTAAGTACCCTTCCCCAGACTCCTCGGCGGGGGCCAGACGCACCCACTGATTGGCTCCGGGGAACGCTGATACCAACCGTGTCCAACCAGGCCTGGTTCTGGGCCTGTCATTTGCACCTAACTGTACACATGACCAGGCAGAACTCTAATACAGCCCAGCCAAACTGATGCCAAAGTTAAACCTGCACAATCAACCCTCAGAACCCCTTTACTGTTTTGAGGAAAAAACTAAATTTGTATATAGCAGACACCTTGTCCAAAGTGTCACCGCTACATATATTTATATTACACACACACACGCATACACATGCACACTATGACAAATGCAATATATAATCTGTCATCATAGCAACTAATGTCACACTTTATAATCTTACAACCAACTAATGTCGTCATCATTAAAAAACTGTCACACATTCCCTGTCTAATGTCACTGTATATAGTTTGTACATGATCTGTCATCACCCATCAGGAAAAAAATAGCCAATGTATATAGTCTGTCATCCAGTGTCATACTATAAGTAATATGCCACCAATTGATTTGCTGACTAATATAACTGTATATACTATATTATATAATCTGTCAGACTCTCTTTGTATAGTATGTCTCTCATAGACATTCACCCATTATATATGCAGTCACCGATTCCCACGTCATTATACATCTGTCACTATCACACCCACTGATGTCACTGTATATAATCTGTTTGGGACTCACAGGGGAATGGCAAACCTTTAATCCAAGTATTAGAAGAACTTCACTGCCTCCCCCTTGGTTCCCCCTCCTCAACTTTTATCCAGGGTTGTCCCCAATTCCTGTAAATTGGGTCCAGAGATGACCTGCTAGTATATGCCAATTCCACACGACTTGTCTTGTTGTTCCATTTTTTTTGTTTCTGGCATAGCCTGAAAAGATAATTTTCTCCCTAGTTAGGCTGGGAAAAAATCTTTCTCCTGCAAAGTTTTTATATGGGACACTTCTCTAAATGCGTTCTTGGACAAGAGGCGGGCCAAATTTATCTGCATCATTTCTTTTCACTGCAAGAGTTGCTGCATTAGCAATTTTCTCCAGCCCCTCCTTCATACCAATGTTTTCCAGCTGCTTAAGATTAGAACCTGGTTGAAAGATGCAGCTATAGCTGTAGTACCTTGTCTATGGTAATGTTCCTCAGACCTCCCTGCTTGGTCACCATTCCTCACTTACTTTAAACTCAGACTGTCATGGACACACCTTCTGCTTTTTCCTAAAAAAGTGGAGATGTTTTTACAAGTACTCTTGGCCCTTCAAAGACCCACTTTGCACCAACAGTGTCATCACCCTCCTCAGAACACTCTGTATACAGGTGCACCTGGTTTTTAGGTACGCCTTATTTTGGAAGGGTTCCTGGCTAAAATACTCATCAGGTTCTCAGACATATGTCTGGGGCTCTTGTAAGGGGCCCCCCTCCTACCCCCCGCTCTCTGCTTTCTCTGTCTCAGTGCAGATGGAGCCCTTAGACCCCTTTCACACTGGGGCGTTTTTCAGGCGTTTTTCATGCGCTTTAGCGTTAAAAAAAGCGCCTGAAAGAAGCCGCAACTGCAATCCCAATGTAAAAGCCCGACTGCTTTCACACTGAGGCGCTGCGCTGGCAGGGCGTCAAAAAAAAGTCCTGCAAGCAGCTTCTTTGCAGCACTTTTGTAGCGGTTAATACAACGCTCCTAAAGCGCCCCTTCCCATTGAAATCAATGGGAAGCGCCTGAAAAACGCTATTGGCAGCAGCGTTTTGTGGGCATTTTTAACCCTTTATTTGGCCACTAGCAGGGGTTAAAAGCGCCCCAATAACGCTCGAAAAACGCAGGTAAAGCGCTGCTAGTTTAAGCAGTGCTTTACGAGCGTTTTTCGGGCGCTGACATTGTGAAAGGGCTCTTAAAGCACTTGGGCTTTCACATTGGGACTGCAGATGAGGCTTCTTTCAAGCGCTTTACAGTCGCTTTTTTTAACGCTAAAGCGCCTGAAAAACGCCTGAAAAACGCCCCAGTGTGAAAGGGGTCTTAGGGTAATCTACCATGAACTGATTGCACACCTATGCAGCCTC
The DNA here is from genome assembly GCF_037356315.1 of Lithobates pipiens. NCBI lineage: Eukaryota > Metazoa > Chordata > Amphibia > Anura > Ranidae > Lithobates > Lithobates pipiens. Next base: position 182,750,609 of record NW_027507685.1, on the reverse strand, counting down.
CTCTTAGCAAAGGTGAGCTCCTGAAATTCACTCGCCCCAAGTAGATGAAAGACTGCCTAATTTCAAGCAGTGCTTGAGACATTCAGATTTGAGGAGTAAGCTACCACTGACAGTAGAAGGTCTATCTGTTAAGATCAGTCTTTAGGAAATGTTAGCTCTTGGCTAAGATCAGTTTTGGGAAATGTCTATCCTGACATACATGTTTGACCCTTGATCCTTACCAGATCCTTTCCAGAGGATAGGGGGAAAGAATTAGACAGCAGTGAATCTTTTTTTCCTTGGCGCAGCTATACACTGTTCAAGATCTTAAAGAATCTCATCTATCAGGAAGTCATGAGGTACCTTCCAACATCCTGTCTCGCCAAAGAAAGCAACATGATTTCTTTTGCAAGTCACCTTTTGTTGCACTTTGCTATTCCATTTTGTTTTCTTAACAAATCAGTGGGGGTTATTTACCGAAGGCAAATCCACTTTGCACTACAAGTGTGCTGGAAGTGCAGTCGCTGTAGATCTGAGGGGAACATACAAGGGTAATAGAAAAAAACAGCATTTTTGCTTGCACATGATTGGATGATAAAATCATCAGAGCTTCCCCTTCATTTTAGAGCTTCCCCTCAGATCTTTAGTGATCTACTGCGACTGCACTTGTAGTGCAGCGTGGATTTGCCTTTAGTAAATCTACCCCAATGTCTTCCTTCTGTTCTATACTTGCTTTTTGTTTATCTCCTTCCTATCTAAAAGGAATTGTGGTTTGCTCTGTACATTTTTCTGCAAGTCAGATTAGCCGTTTGTCATTCCTAAAGGCCTCTCTGGCATTCAGCGAGATTATCACATTGTGGGGTGAACTGAGAATTTCTTATGCATATTCTGTTAAAGTGCTAAGTGCTAGTAAAAATAAATGTTTTACTTATTGGCAAAAAAACAAACATTTTATCTGCTTATATTTTTATATATAATAGTGTGTGTGTGACCTCTTTTACAAGTTTTTATTAATACTTGATCCAGACAGTTTTCTGTACGTCCCTATTTAGAGTGGCAACACTATTCCAGCTAATACTCCATCTTCTGCATTGCCACTCTCTCTGTGCACGCTCTATAGAAGGAAGTCGTGCACTTCCTCTTTTTTTCCCCCCCAATTGGCCACCCCATATGACACTATTCATCGGCTTGCTTGATGGCTTTAGCAGCTTATTTGACAAAGGCTCCTACCAGGGGTCTTGTCTGTTACAAACTGAGCTGAACAAACTGTGTGTGGCCCTGGGCATAGGGATGTCCTGCTGTGATGTCTGCAAGGAGTGTCATATGCTCAACTGAGATCTGCCCAACAATTGGAATCCGAGGTGCATGAGGGAGATCATATAATCACAATAAAAAGATGCAAAAGAATACAAACCATGCAACCTATGGACAGTTGTTCCCTTGGTCTTATGAACAAATGGGTTTACATGTGGACCGGGCTTAACGTGCTCAGATCTGGAACAATGAACATCGCTCACTAATGCCTGCACAGGCAGGTGGAGAGCACGGTCATGTGAATTCAGCATTAAAACCTTACTCCTAACTTAAGCGAGCAGAACAAGTTGTACAATTAACTCTTCTGCCCAGTACACTTCCTGGTGATTCACACTTCTTTCACTTGATGCAACACTTCCAAGAGGATATAGTAGAGCCTGTGTCCCGCTCCACCAGCAGAGCCATCAGCTTACCTCATTCCCATTGACCATCCAACTTCTCACTGACCTTTTAGTGATCAACTCTCCATGTACCCAAGCCTATTGTTCTCCCTCTCTCACTCTTCTCTCCTGTGACCTACAGGCTTCATACCTACGGATACCCCCTGCCATGATATTGGTTCCATGTGTGTGGGGCATCCATCGCTAGGGAGGTTAAGCTTGCAAACCCCTCACTACCAGGGTATTATGTCTTCTGTGCCAAGTTACTACACTTTACGCTGGCTGCTTTAGCACCCAACATACCCATAGCAAGACTGATATGGTCTCTCCTTCTCCGGCTCCGCTGTCTGTTAAACCTCTAATGTTTTTTCACCACTTCCTCTTCATCCCCATTATAAGCCCTGTTTTATACACCTTACCCTTTTCCAAGAAACTTCTGAGCAGGCACTTTCTTGGAACTGTAGAACTTTTACATGAAACGCGTATAAATAAAGAGCAATATAAAACAGTCTCTCACATATTTCTCCATACACTCTAGTTAATCCTGTCTTCAGGCAGCCCAATGCATACCTCCATAATAAATGTAAAATCCTTTCAATAAAGTCTACAAGCCGTCTTTGGTACCTTGACTGGGTACTCTCCAAGGGCAAGCCCCCCAAGGAATAGAGTCCAGTTACATGTGCCTGCAGCCCTCCTTGTACTTTCCCAACCAAGAACCCAGGACTCAGCTAGGTTTCCTCCCCTTGCATTTGTAGCCCACCACAAGGAGGCAGAGCCATGGACACTCAGGATTTGGTTGTAACCCCTTCTTAACTTCCAGGCAGCCTATTAGACTAAAACGAACTAGAATCTGCCTACATACACTTTAAAGAAAAGTTCTCTTTTTTACCTGTAACTGCTCATTGCGCTAGAGCAGTAGCATTACCTTGGTCTGTTCTACAAAGGATTCTCTATCTACTATTGTCATTCAACGATCTTCAATATACAAGCTATCTAAATCACAGGCATAGAATGTCTTGTGTGTGGACCTTTAGAGTAAGATGGGTCTTGAAGAAAGCTTTTACCACTCTGACTGTATATCCAAAACTCTACAAGTTTTTATTTTTGAGCATTGCAAATATTTTAGCACTACCTTTTTTAAAATTCTACTCCTGACCTAATTTTAGTATTTGTAGCTTCTTAGATCTTTTATTGTTCTTAAATCCTGTAACCTATATGGTTGTTAACCCAGATAGCTTACGTTGCCTAGCACAGATTTGCTGACTGTGCACTGGTACTTGTGGGAAATAGAAAGGTCACTGACTTTATCTTTATCCACACCAAATTTTATAGCGTTTTTTTTTATTTTTTATCTGGTCTCTGTTGAAGACAAATTATCTGTCAGGACGAAGTGTATATTACATATATATACATTGTGTGAAAGGAAAGGGAATTTGTGGGGCACACTGGTTCTATTGTGTTATTTGTAACCTGTTTGGGAAAGCAAATCCAATCTTTTCCCTTGTGAGAAATGAGCAGGGTTGACTTGCCTTGCAGGGGTAGGAAAGTGAGATTGTGAAGCTGGCTAATCAGATAGATACTCAATATGAGCAGTATGTGCTTCCAGCGACTGCAGAATACTTAGTATGTGTTAATACATTTTGTTTTTAAATTCACTCTTGTAAAGTGAGCTTTTCACACGTTACTTTGCCCCTCAGTATATAATTAACTGCTATTTTACTGCAGTGTTTTTTTTTTTTTTTTACCTACTCTTTTGTATTTTAACATTCCTAAATACCCTAAAGCCTAAGACTGTACATTATTTGAGCACCATGCTGTTGTCTCAGAGAATACTAATTTTCTGGGGAAGCAGTCTAGAGCTTTTGATGATTTTTTTTCTTTTTCCTTGGGCCCAACATCCAAGGGATTCCGATGTGTCCTGAGTGCTCCTAAACACATCCTTTGATACCTTAAGGGTTCTTGGACTTCTTGTACGTTTACTTTTTCCTAAGTTTCTTTGCTGTATGGTTGGGATTGTACATACCTTGCCTTATCAGCCAAAAGAGTTTGAATCTCCCTTTAATTTCAGAGCCACTTAACCCATCTCACTCTCTGTTTAATGGTACTTCTATGATGCCTGTTAAGGCTCTTCATTGGATAGTGTTGGGGAGTGTATACCAAAGCTCTGGAATCGGCTTGAAGTAGAGTCTTTTTTTTTTTTTATACAAGTTTGGCTTGCAGGCATTAATTGATAAATTATATTAATTGTCCATTCCATGCTAAAGATATTTTAAGCTGGAGATGAAGTCTTAGCTACTCCATCAGTGGGATCTACCTTTTAGAATTCTCAACTCTGTTCCTTCCCAATCTGGTAATTTTATTAAGTTCCAGAGTTTTAGGCTTCATATACACGGGATGTTTTCACAACCTCTCCTGTACGTTTTAACTGAACAGATAGTAACCCACTTTTAAAACGTCCATTTTGCCACATTTGGCTGCATTTGTGTGTAGAGGCATTTAAAAAAAAAAGAAAAATGTCGTTAAACGAAACCCGGCTAAACGTGAGTTATTACTCAGCTTCTGAACCCATTTTTTGCTCTCCAAAAAAAGACTCTAAACTCAACTGCCTAGAAACTACTGTAAATGACTCTGTGTACATGTACTGATAAGATAACAGAGGAGAGTTTAGGAGCAGCCAGGCATTTTTTTCAACTGCTCCTGAACGTCCCTTTAGCAGCCGTGTACATGAGGCCTCCACAGTGGTTCTACAGACATTTATGTATGGAGATCTAACTAAGAGTCCCCAAAACATAAGAAAAAACATTTCTGGTGGTTAACCTCAACAACATCTATCTAGGCCTAAAATACCTGTTTTAAACCAAACGCCCCTTAAAGCTGCCCTTTCCTTTGCATATTTATACAGAAACAACTGGCACAACTCTTTTACCTTACAACCAACTCGCTCAACACTGCTTATTCTGCAAGCAAAACTCTGCTTTAGTTTTTTTCCCCCTGAGAACCAGGTACTCCTTTATTGGGTGCCACCATCTTTAATCTATTATAGCATTGAGAAAATAAAGCCAGACTTTAATTCACAGTCTACTTTTTGAAGGAACTTAAGCCCTTCCTGTGATGGTCCTGTGTCACCACTGACTGCATACGTCACTGTGGAATGTGGTTAGAGATGGAAATGAGGAATCCGTTTTTGGTTTTTGCCAGAGTCAAAATAGTATAGCATTCTAGTAACACTACATGTTTAGTCTGCTTAGGACTCATGCACTTGGACATATTTGCTGGCGTGTGGCTCTACAGCGTAAAATACACCTGTTTTGGTGCCCAGAAGCCCAATCTGCTGCATAATTCTGCCCATTCAAACGAATTAAAAAAATGAAATTAAAATTCAAACAAATTAAAAAATGCGCTGTATGCTGGTATATGCATGAAAATGCTGGTACTGGAGTGCACATGTATGTATTTTCTCAAATGTTCCCAGTCACCACAAATAAAGGCATATTTTAAGCTTTATGGCTCTGTGCCTGCAAATACGTCCATATTCATGAACCTTTAGACTGCACATCTTGGGAAAGAGAGCGAATCTTAAACTGGTGATGGAGCGGATTATGAATGTTTACATGCTTGTGTAACGGAAATGCTCACTTCAAGGGTTGCCGACCACAGAACACCTCCATTTCCATAATAGGAGTTCTGTAGTCCAGCTAGGAGAATTTTTTGAGCACATATACCCACCTACCATGCACAGGTAGAATTAAGGCCAGGATCATGGCATTTGTCTCTCCAATGATGTCATCATAATTGTCAATCTATTTCTGCTTTCAAATTACCTTACATTAGCAGGGAGTTGGGCTACTCACTTTTGTATGTGCAGGTACTTAAAGAAAATACACAGGTGTCTCGGTGTGCTAGTTAAAGCGGAGCTCTGCCCAAAATGGGAAGTTTTGCTTTAAGTACTCCTCCCCTGCCACATTTGGCATGCCATTTTTTGGGGGTTGGGGTGTGGGTACCTAGTTTTGGACAGTTACCAGCTCTCGCTTCATATCCGATTGCCTAGGTGATCCGAGAGGAAGTTCTCCTCTATCCCTCCCTCCCTGCAGTCTTCTGGGACATGTGGAGAGAGAAGAGTGCCAGACCATTCAGGAGGCGCAGCATGACTCATGCATGCGCAGTGGGCAGTTGGCTGTGAAGCCGCAAGCTGTCGCAGCCGGGTGCCCACACTTGAAGTGCTGGGGGGGGGGGGGGGGGGCAGAGAATCCTGTCAAAAGGGACATTTTGTGTTAGCACATCGCTGGATCCTGGAACAGGTGAGCATGTGTTTTCTAAAAGTCAGCAGCTAAGTTTTTGTAGCTGCTGACTTTTAATAAACCTAAAATGACTGGAGCTCCTCTTTTAAAGTGGAAATCCAATGGAAAAATATAAACAACTCTTGCTACAACGCGCATTACCTCTCCGATGTTGTCCCCTGCAATAAGTCCAGGTTCCAAATAAAATGCCCTCTATTTCATCTGGTTTGGGCTCCAAGGAGAATAAGGAAGAGACTAGTGCCTACATTGGTAGCCTTTTTGGATCTTTAGGGACTAGGCAAAACCTCCTAAAAAGGACCCTGCACATCACATGGGGGGATGCTGTAATGGGGTATCCACATAAAAAAAAGGTGGGAGAGCCCTTATAGTGTAATAAGAATGTGGAGCTATTCGTTACAATAATAGTGGTTTAGAAGTATTCAGAATGATAACTTTTATATCTGTTAAGGTTGAGGTGACCCTGTCTGATAAGACACACAACCTTCCTAGTATGTGAGTGGGGAATATTCCTGTCTCCACGCAGGATGGGACTGATTGCTCTCAATGCCGTTGGGGTCCCGGTCCTAGGCCCTTGAAAGGATCTGGGTCATTGTGTTGAATAAACATCACATGTCTTTATTTCACCAAAGATATGATTTGTTACTCAAAACTGCCACTTCCTCAATTTAAGCCCTGCCCTGACTGCCCAGTGTACTTTTCATTTTGCTTCCAAACTACATATCCTGATAATTGTGTTACTTGATAATGAGAGTCTGGATTGTTTTTTGTTTTTTTGTGCCTAAAGAAAGCCATGTCATTAAAGAGGGATTCCACCTAAAAAAAAAAAAAAATATTAAAAGCCAGCAGCTGTAAATACTACAGCTGCTGACTTTTAATAAATGGACACTCGCCTGTCCCGGGTTCCAGCGATGCCGAGGCCGATCGATCGCTCGGCTCTCAGCTGCTGCCGCCACCATTCTAGGTGAGGGAATCAGGAAGTGAAGCGAATCGGCTTCACTTCCTGGTTCCCTACTGAGCATGCGCGAGTCGCGCAGCGCAATAGGAATTGTCCGCGCTGTCACTGGGACCCGTGTGTGTCCCAGCAGACAGCGCAGCAGGACAGGAAATGACATAGACTCCCATGGGAGTCTATTCCCGGAAGTGGGTGTAAATACCTGTCTTTGACAGGTATCTCCACCCCCCTCCCCCCTGAAAGGTGCCAATTGTGACACCGGAGGGGGGGAGGGTTCCGATCAGCGGAAGTTCCACTTTAGGGTGGAACCCCGCTTTAAAGTGTTACTAAACCCAGGACCCTGCATTTACTATATCTGGTCTCCAACAGTACACAGGACATGGAAATGAAATTATTTTAGTCAAATGTAAACTGCTAAATACCTGTTCTCATCTGTAGTATATAGCAGTCTTGTTATTCTTATCAGTGTCTGGTTAAAGCTTGTAGGAAGAATTTTTTTTATTTTTTATTCTGCTCTGACTGTCCTATTAGGAGGCAGGACCCCTGACCCTCTGTCTGGACAGTGCTGATTGGCCCGGTGCTGATCACATAAACTCTAACAAGAAAAAAAAAAAAAAAGCATGTACAGCTTGTCTCTGAGATCAGCAGATATACTGGGTACAGTAAAAAGGTGGTGAGTAACAGAGGACAGGATCAAACAGCCTTTTTACACAATGGAGAGGATTACCCCTTAGGTTCCAGAGTGAGTATAACAAACATGCTTTACTGCATATACACACTGATTTTACTGTTGTGGATTTATTAACACTTTAAAGTGTTGGTGTTGAAATTGCTCCAAACTTACGTGCCAAAATGTGTTCACCAAATGCAACTAATCCATTCTTAAAATTCCGACTTATGAGCCCGCCTACCACCCTGCATTGGTACAGGTATAAATACGCGCTCCCATGCTTTTCTTTTATCCCGCACTGAAATCCCCTTCCTGTATGATGTCTGGAGTTCCTGTTGTTCCAGCTCAGGAAGAAACTTGGCACACGAAAGGTTAATCTACATTTTTTAAGCGAATGGCAGCCAACAGATTGCACAGACAGATTTTGATTCCAAAATTGTTTCGCATCTCAACTTCCACTACCTCTGCTCAACAACAATGAATCTGCGCTTCCCACGTCCGCTCGGAAATCCTTAATACGCCGCCTGCATCTGCTTTTAATTTACTCCTAATAATTGAAAGATGCGGCAGAGTTTTCCAATTAAAGCCCTGCTCGGCGCTGTTTGTGAACATCCTCCGTATCGCTGATTGCAAGCTGACAGGTGAACTTGCCCATGAATTATACATGAAGCTAGCTCCCAGCGTCCGCACTAAAACCTGTGCCATCATGGAGGATTTTAAATACAGGATGTCATTTGCATAATATTAATTTCTTTATCAAGTGCTCTTCTGTATTCAAAGTTAATATCGCTCTGACAAGCTGCAGAAAATGGCTTTTTTCATTTTTTTTTTTTTTTTTTTTTTTTTGTTTTGCAAGGATTTATTGCTTGTATAATTCCAGATCCTTAATAATATAATGTGAATGGCTCTCAGATTTCTATAGAACACTTTTTAATTGTTCCAGATGGTACTTGCTGATTATGCAAAATTATTACCATTTTTTTTTTTTTTTTAATTCCTCTGAAGATATTTTGGAGCAAATTAATTTTTTTCTCTATAGATTTCTTATCGTGCCATTTGTATCTACGCTGAATTTAATCTGCTATTACATTTGTCGGAACTCTGGTTTCCTTGTTCTATTTTCTGTTCTGACAAAGAAGGATTAAACCCATTTTTCCCCTCTTTGTGAAGCAGTACAAAGGCCCGCGCCGTCCTATGAGTTCATATCATTTTTTGTCTGCGTTAAAGTTGAATTCTGGTTAATTTACTGCAAGCAGAGCAGAGAGGAGGGAGCCTTTTATGCTTTACAGCAGTTATATTTTTTTAGAAGTTCTCAGCCATGTAACACCTCATCTGTTAGAACTAGGACAGAGAGTCATTTACTGTTACTGAATGTTCCGATACAGTCACGATTTTTGATCTTTCCATTAGACCAATAAAACAATTTTAATTTATTTTTTAATGTATATCTGATAAACAGACTTTTGTATTTAGTTGCATTAACTTGTAAAAGGGAAGTTTCATAAGCTTGCCTTTCCGCCTGCCCTGGCATCCTTTTTAAAAAGTTCTGAATGGCTGGAAGGTGGGAATGATTGGCGAACATATTATTATATAGTTGGGTTGAAAAAAAAAGTCACTAGTCCATCTAGTTCAACTAATAAAATAAAAAAACAAATGCACAAAAATAGAAAACCTCCATATGCACTATCCTATACCCACGGTTACCCTACATTCACACCTATGTGTTTTTTTTTTTTTTTTTTTTGTTTTTTTTTTGTGCGCTTAACCATAACTATTTTAACAAGGTTTCCTATGGTACACGTTCACATCTATGCGTTTTTTTGAGCCGGTACATTTTTGGAAAGGGTCGGGGACTTTTTTCCCTGCACCAGATTGTGTTTTGCGTGTAATAAACTTCAGTGGGATCACACCATAAACGCAATTGTTGCATTTTTGATGCATTTTTCCCCCTCTTTAAAAACACTGTATCTAGCTGGTTACTAAGGAGTGGGCTGAGTTATCAGCTATCAAGGGGATTTCCCACTGCCAGCTGAATGTAAAAGAAAGGAATTGCTGCCTAAAAAAAAAATAGTGAAAAAGAAAAAAACGCATGGGGTCCCTCCCTCCCAATCCATACCAGGCCCGAACCCCACACCAAAATAAAAAAAAATCGGAATTGGGAAGCCCCCCTTTAACAAGGGGGGGGGGCCAGATCCCGACCCCCCCCCCCCCCACCAATGTAAAAGAGTATGGGGTACCCCTACCCATTTACCAAAAAAGGTGTAAAAGGGAAGACAGTACAGAGTTTTTTGACAATTACTTTATTTAAAAAAAAAAAAATAATTTCCCCTCAATGTAGATTCATAGTCAATCACGACACCGACGCCACAGCCGGACCTGGGGAAAAAAAAAACTCTGCTCGCTATGAACGCTGCCGCGGTTATCCTGCTCCACCGTGTGACATTTCTTAAATAGCTATGGGGCGGAGCCATCCGGGGATGTTGCCAGGTTGCACCGCCCCCTGTGATGTAATCGACTGCTGCATGCTGGGCCACCAATGTCACAGTGGGGCGGCGGCATTGTGATTGACGTTGAAACTACATCTGGGGACATTGTTTTTATTTATTTTGTGAAATGTTGCCGAAACTCTTGTTCTGTCTTTATTCACTTTTACACTTTTTTTGGTGAATAAGGTACCCCATACTCACATGAGGGGTGGGATCTGGGGTCCCCCATGTTGAAGGGGGCTTCCAGATTCTGTTAAACCCCTTGGCCTCAGACCCCCACAACCACAGACCAGGGTTTTGGGAAAGAGACATAGTGGTGTTGAGGGCATGCAGCCTGGCATGGTCCAGGAGGGGGAGCACTCGCTCATCCGCTCCCTTTTCTGACTTGCCAGGCTGCATGCTCGGGTAGGATTCTGGTATAGATTTGGGGGGAGGGTGCCCCACTTTTTTTTTTCTTTTGGATTTTGGCATGGGGGTCCCCTCTGATTCCATTCCATACCAGACCCAAAGGGCTATTTTTTCACAATTTATTTGGGCAGCAATTCTTTTATTTTTATTTTTTTTTAAACTCCGCTGTCCCATTCCCTGGTTTACACTGTATGTATGGTCACATGGTGTGTAGAAGGAAGCTCTGAATGATTAGCAGCCTGCTTGGGAGTTCAGTAGTGTGCCGTAGGAAGTCCTGATAACAGATAAGACATGGAGAGTGTGCCATAAATCAGGGGAGATCTGGGCATGCTCAGTGATGTCATTCTAAAGATCAAAAAGGATTACAACAATACTAAGCAAGTAAGGAGATATCTACAAGCAGTGTTCATTAGGTTTTTTTATGCTGATTCACATGGGACAAAGTTGTAGGGGAGGGTTTACAACCACTTTAAGGACCTGGTCTGGTCCTTAGCAGCCAGCTATATACAGTGTTTTTAAAGGGGAAAAAAAGAAAACGCAAGATACATGAAAACTGCATGCAAAAACATGGGTTTAAAATGCAAAACATGAAAAAGGCATCAACCGTAACCTCATAGATGTGAGCCAAGATATAACCCAGAGGAGAGCAAAAAAGCGGGATATGATTTGCTCCAGTGGAAGAAAAAAAATCCTTCCTGGTCTCCCAGGAGGCAATCGGATATTCCCCAGATGAACAATCTCTGTCGTGATTACATCTAAAAATTTGTATATGTATTAAACAATATAATTCATGGTTCTTTTACCTTTATTTTCATCAGGTAATCCTGCGAATAACACACTTGGGTGGCTACAACACTCATCCACTGTATCCTTATAAGGAGCCATGGTTGTCGCCCTAGGTTGCTCTTTTGGTAGGACAACAAACCTGCCTTTCTTATTCGAAACATCACAGGACACAGAGCCATAGTAGTTACTATGTGGGTTATATAGGCCACCTTTAGGTGATGGACACTGTCAAACCCTAAACAGGAAGTTCAACTCCCTATATAATCCCTCCCCCTACAGGGAGTACCTCAGTTTTTCGCCAGTGTCTTAGGTGTTGGTCACAAGTAAAGATTTGCTGTGCTGAGCTCCACTGGAGTATTCCTTGCTGGGGCAAGCCATGTAACTAGATCCATTCAAAGTGTCTTTTTCAGGCAGAATTGAATGGCACCCGGGCTTTGTGTGCGAAGAAATTAGGTTTTACCTGTAACGCTTCTCTTTTTTAGAGCGCTGGACTCCAGGATCCAGTATTTGTTTTTTTCAGCCATATTCCTAGCGGGGTGCTTTTTATAGGCCCAGGGCTGTGGACCCCACGATGAAAAGGGGGCCCCTGTCCCTGAAGATTTTTTAACGGAGCCCAGCGTGAGCGGTGAAGATTGGGTCTGTTTTACCACAGAACCTTGCAGCTGGATAAGGTAAGGGAGATTCCTAAGGAGTTTTTCTTATCCTTGTGGGTTTTCTCCTTTAAGTAAATGTTTGCTATGCCTAAAGTTTCCACCCGGGGCTGTCAAGAGCCACGTACCTGTTCCATGCTGGTCAGTCTTGCTCAGTGTCACAAGCTGCACGCTTCCTTCGAGCCCAAGCTTTAGGTAGGATGTGGTAAAGGTTTTTTTTTCTTTTTAAGAATGTCCCTCCACAGCTTCTCCTCCCGGTTAGAGGCCATGGGGTGGTTGGCGGTATGCCGCACCGCTGCCATTATAGCGGCTCTCCATCCACCTGTCCTCTCTCCTTTGCCCCAGCCCCTCCTCTACGTGCAATCTTATCGGAGCCCCCGCTCACGCGTGAAAGCTTTTTTTTTTTTTTTTTTTTAAATGAGGGGGCGGAATGGGTGGTCGGAAGGGGGGGTGGAGCATTAGGTCCACAAGCGCAGGCCATGCTTCGCTATAAAGGGGTGCTTTTTGCAGGTGCACATAGCTAAAGGAGGGATTCAGAGCAGATGGATTGCATGTGAAAGTGGTTGACACAGGCTTTCCCAGGCACATTTACTTAGCATCAGACTGAGCCTTGATAGCAGCGGCAGTTGCTGAAATACATTGCTCAGCAGTTAGTGCATTTCTGGTAGTACCTCTGCATTTGTGCTTAGCACTATGGGCAGAAGGGGAGGTAAAAATACCACAAAAAATAGGGGCTCAAAGGGATCTCCCTCAGCCTCTGAGGACCCTCCCTCTGCAACGCCATCTCCCCCTGAAAAACCTGGGGTGGCTTGTCAGAGTGAGCCATCAAGGTTTGGGGTTGCAACTGGTTCCTGCATTTCGGCCCCTGTATATATTTCTCTGGAGTTTTTTTCCTCAGCCATGAGTGGATTAGAGGAAAGATTAGTGACCTTAATTGCATCTTCACAAGTAGAAGAAAACACATTAAGGACCCTTTTATCACCCAGGACCCTCAAACAGAGGAATTCTGGAAGAAGATGGATGATCCCCCTCAGGTGACCGGGAATAGATTGAGGACTCCTCTAATGAGAATCAAGTTGGGAAGGACCCTCTTCAACCTCAAAGACTGAGAAATTGCTGGTGCAATCTCTTACTGAAATGGTCCGCTCCACATTTAAGTTACCCGTGACTGAGTTTGTTGAAAAGCCCACTTCTGGTTCCCTGAAGCCTCCTCAAGCGGTGCATGCCTTTTCTGTTCACTCATTGCTGGAGAACCTTATTTATTCTGAGTGGGATCACCCAGATAAGCATTCTTTTCCTCCTAAAAAAGTTTTTAACACTTTATCATCTGGAGGAAAAAATTTACTTAGAGGTGGAGTATACCGGCAATTGACGCTGCTATTTCCTCTGTAAAATTTGACTTGTCCGGTTGACAATGCTCAAATGTTTAGGAATCCATCTGATGAAAAATTTGAATTCATGTTAAAAAATATTTTCTCTTTGGCAGGTTCAGCAGCTCAATCTGCAGTGGCGGCAATTGGGGTATGTCAGTCCCGGAGAGACCATTTGAGACAGGTGCTCAAGGTTTTCCCTGAACAGCTAGCCCAGGATTTAGCCAAGCTGCCAGGGCCTTGGTATTTTGCAATCGACCCACTCAGACATTCTATTCTGCAAACCTCTTGCTTTATGCTTAGGTTGGGGTATGTACGTAGACTTTTATGGTTGAAAAGTGGTCAGCCAAAGCGCCATGCAAAAGCTCCTGGCTATTTTTTCCTTTCTGCTGTGAAAGTATGTTGGGGGGGGGGTGGGGGGGGGGGGAAATCTACAAAGCAGAACGCTAAAGCTTCTAAAGAAGGGGCACCCCGCTTGCTCGAGTGGGGGGAAGACTTCTGCAGTTCTCAGGGGTCTGGCAGGAGGAGTTTCTAGACAGATGGATGGTCTCCATAATAGCTCTAGGCTACAAACTAGAGTTATGATATTTCTCGTCTCCTCGCTTTTCTCAGGGCAAAGGTCCGTAGATCCAGAAAAAAGTCTCCTTTTTTCAAGCATTAGTCCGACTTTTGTCTCAAAAAGGGTCATGGCGGTCCCCGCAATGGAGCAGGGGTTGGGGTTTTTTTCAAACCTTTTCACCGTGCCAAAGATCAAATGGGGATATCAAACCCATGCTAGATCTCAAGGGTCTAAACCGGTTCCTGAAATAGCCACCTTTCCCACATGGAATCAATCTAATCTGGCCATCGTATAAGGAGGAGAACTTCTGACATCAGGGATGCATACCTGCATGTGCCTATTTTTCCCCACTCATCAAAAATATCTGTTTTTGAAGTAGAAAAACTCACTTTCAGTTGTAACATTGCCTTTTTTGGTCTAGCTACTGCATATTGGGTCTTTACAAAATTTCTGGCCCTTGCTTTGGCTAGATTAAGGACTCGACGAATAAAAATTGTAGCATACCTAGACGACCTGCTCTGAATAGACAGGTTGGTAGCCCGCTTAGACCAAAGCATGGTCTCCACAATAAGCTACCTGGAATACCTAGGTTGGGTCCTCAACCTAGAAAGATCTTCTTTAAAACCATTAAGAAGACTAAGAATACTTGGGTCTAGTTATAGATACAGCCCAGAAAAGGGTGGCTTTTACCCCATGCAAAGATCAGTTCCATAAAAGAGCTGGTTCTGTTGGTCAGGGCAAAGAAGGGTCATTCTATTCACCTTTGCATATGGTGGTTGGGAAAGATAGTGGCTTAATTCGAAGCGATTCCCTATGCTCAGTCTCATTTAAGACTGCTGCAAAACGGTATCCTGTCTAAGCGCTAGATTACGAAATCGTCTGTCGCCAGAGCCTCAGTTGGTGGAAGATATCCAAGAATCTGCAGAAGGGGAAATCCTCCTTACCAGTTAACTGAAAGCCTTTCGGGTTGGGGAGCAGTCCTGGAAGAGGCAACTGTCCAAGGGAAATGGCCCAGAATTGCCCATCAACATTCTAAAGATTCAGGAAGCGCACCTAGCCCAAAGGGCCTGGAGATTCAGGTTGTGGATTTGTCCTGTCAGGATTCAAACCAACAATGCCACAGCAGTGGCTTTTGTCATTCACCAAGGGGGCACCAGAAGTCATGCAGCCCAGGGAGAGGTAAACCATATCCTAGCCTGGGCAGAAAAGCAGGTGCCGCGGATATCGACAATCTTCATTCCAGGGGTAGAGAATTGGCAGGCAGACTACATGAGTCGCCAGCAGTTGTTCTTGGGGGAGTGGTCCCTTCACCCCGAAATCTTTCTGCCTATATGTCAAAGATGGGGGATTACGGACATAGATCTGTTTGCGTCCAGGTTCAACAAAAAGTCAACAACTTTGTGTCAAAAACAAGGGATATACTCTCATATGGAACAGATGCATTGGTGACCCCGTAGGATCAGTTCTCATTGATTTATGCATTCCCTCCTATTCTCCTGCTACCACAACTTCTTCGCAGGATCAAGCAGGAAAAGAAGTCGGTGGTTCTTGTGGCCCCAGTGGGGCCCAAAAGATCTTGGTATGCAGAGGTTGTAAGGATGGCGGTAGGGGACCCATGGACCCTACCACCACGTCCCAGACCTGCTCTCGCAGGGATCAGTATTTCATCCTATCTTACAAACACTATATTTAACGATTTGGTTATTGAAACCCACCTTCTGAAGAATTGTGGGGTTTCAGGCTCAGCGATATCTACCTTGATTAATACAAGGAAGCCAGCTTCCAGAGTCCTTTTATTATAGCTTCTGGAAGGCATATGTCCTGGTGTGAGTCCAGGGGTTGGCATCCTAGAAGGTATATTCCTTGCCTTTCTGTAAATAGGATTAGAAATGAAGCTGGCTTCAAGGGCCAGATCTCGGCCTCATCAGTATTATTCGAACGACCACTTGCCTTGTATTCCCGGTGACACATCTTAATCCGCCGGTTAGGTCACACTTAAAACCTTGGGACTTGAATTGAGTTTTGTCAGGTTTACAAAGACAGCCTTTTGGGCCGATATGGCATACTCCCTTGATCCTTTTGACAAGGAAGTTGGTTTTTCAGGTTGCCATATCTTCTGCAAGAAGGGTATCAGAATTGACTGCTCTTTCTTGTAAAGAGCATTATTTAATTATTCACAAGGATAAGGTGGTATTGCGTCCTGATCCTAGCTTTCTGCCGAAGGTGGTTTTAGGTTTTCATCTAAACCAGGATATTCAACCTTCATTTTTTTCCAGAACCCTGCTCTAAAGGAAGAAAAGGATTTCACAGGTAAGCCGGTAAATATAAATGAAGAGATAAAATAGGATATTTATAACGGCTTACCTGTAAAATCCTTTTCTTTGAAGTACATCACGGGACACAGAGCCATAGTAGTTACTATGTGGGTTATATAGGCCACCTTTAGGTGAACACTGGCACACCCAAAACAGGAAGTTCAACTCCCTATATAACCCCTCCCCCTACAGGAAGTACCTCAGTTTTTGTACCAAAGCAATACTTGTGTATACCCAAAAAGAGAGGGGGGGGGAAACCTCTGTGTCCCATGATGTACGTCAAAGAAAAGGATTTTACAGGTAAGCCGTTATAAATATCCTATTTTATCTCTTCATTTATCTTTATCTCTTATCTTTATTACATGGAATGGAGGTGGGCACGGCAATTGGTCATGTACAGAAGATGGCTAGGTGGGAAAATAATCTTCAGTGTAGCTCACAGGAAGTGACAAGGACAACATTTTGGGCAAGATCAACAGGTATTTTCTATATTTATACTAAAAATATGCTTAGCTTGTTAAAAAATAAATAAATTCTGCTACTACTACCACATATAGTGACTGTAAGCTGCAATATATTACATTTTTGGTTCTTGGGTTTAGATACCATGTAAATTCAGATCTAGCCCTATTTAACATGCAAAATTACTTGGTATACACTGTATGGTACTCCAAGGCACATACTGTAAGAAAAAAAAAACTCACACAGGTGTAAGTGTGCTATGCATTATGGTGCACTGCAATGCCAAAAACTGTACAGGTGTGTTGTATGCCCTACTGTATATGCCTTGGACAGCCCATATAAAGTGAACAGGCCATGTGACGGGAGGCCTGATGTAAATGGGAATCGGTTGATGTAAGGCAAGACTTTAAAGGGGACTTTGATTGGAACCCTATTGTAAGGGGGGGGGGCTTTGATGGGAACCCTAGTGCGGGGGGAATGTGATGGTGACCCTGATGTAAGGAGAACTCTGATGGGGACCCTGATGTAAGGGGCGCTTATTCATTTATAAGTGAATATTCAGACTGCAAATACTTTTAAAATTATATAATATGGCCCTCATACTGAAACATTTGGACATCCCTGGCTTCAGTGAAAACAAAGTTCTAAATGAGCCCTGAAGGTTTAAATCAACAGGGATTTCCTACGTTGAAATCACCAATTTCTAATAGGTCCTTTCAGGTTGCACTGAGCCAATCTGGGGCTGTGCAGCAGGGTTTAATTGAATCCCTAAAAAAGACTTGCGTATGGAAAGATCTTGCCTATGAAACAATCAGCTCCTATGCCAGACTGTCAGATTGTACATGGAAATAGCAGGCAACGAGGCTGATTTATTAAAGAAATTAATAATGTTCACACTATAAATTGTGTGAATTTTCACTTAATTTATCCAATAATGTTAAATTCCCATTAACTTATTTAATCTGAACATAATTGGATAACTTAAGTGAATATTCACACAATTTGTGTAAAAATTCTCAACCCCCTTTAGTAAATCAGCCCAAAATGGCTACAAAGAGAAGTCAGACACTTCTGCCAACTTCTTGCTGTTTCCATGCCAATATTATTCAGCAGCTATCAGCACCCCACATATAATGGTTATAAGTATCCCTAGTTTTGTGGCAGATGGCATTTACGCAACAGTTAAGTAATGGGAAGAATGGGTTAACTAAACCATGCATTAGTCCAAGGCCTAATTAGTGTAGAGAAGTAGTGTATGTCACACTCATTAAACAGAGTTTAGCAAGATTTATGATTCCCCTTAAGTGTGACAGCTATTTAAATGGGGTATTTGGTTTAATGATATTCAATATTAATGTTGGCTATAGGAGCATTTAGTGAAAACAGTATATACTTAATTCCTGCAGTTATCAAGATTATTCATATAAACCAGCCTTTCTCAAGCTTTTTTTGTTGTTTTTGTTTTGTTGTGTTTTTGTATTTTTTGTTTCAAGGGTTCCAGAGGAACCCTTGAAACAATTTATAGGTCTTGGGGAACCCCTTCTAAAATTAAGTTATTGTGTCAGTGGAAAAAATTCCTTGACTTTAGTTGTCAGGGAAAAATGCCCTTGATCCTTATGCTGCTAAGTCATTGGTGTCATACTGCTGACTCTACCATTTGGCATTGAGCCTGGCACCATCAGATGGGAGATCAATCAGCAGCAACCCAAGGAACCCTTAAGCAACCTCTTGAGGAACCCTAGGGTTCCATGGAACTCTGGTTGGGAATGACTGATATAAACTATCAGTGGAGATGGCACTGGAGAATATTTGGGATATGTACGGTGGTTAAACCTAAGTTTAGTCAAACATTTTTAAAAACTAGCACAAGGGACATTAGTCACTAATTATCCAATGTGTCCTTTATGCTGTTGGCTCCCAAATTCACTGAACTCTTCCTCTGTCAAGCCCCACCACCATAATCTTTCAGTGTGGCTGGGGCTAAAACAGCCAACAGACCTGTGCCCACCTCCTCCCTTCCCTACTATAGTTTCTATATATTAAACACAATCGATGAATTGAGGGGGTAGACCTTTCAATAATCCACCCATCCTCCATTCATATTTTTATTTTTTATTTATTTTATTCTTCATTTTATAGAAGCTCACATTCTCTATTGCTTTACACAGCAATAAAACCCCTTTTCAGGATGACTACTGTAGTTAAAAAAACAAAACAAAAAAAACACTCTAATGACCTTTTTTGCCCACCTTAAGCCACGGTCACGTGATGCTTCTTTGGTTGTCCATGCCACTGCTTTTGTGATGTGAATACTTCCTATTGTCCAACTCTGGGGATCTCCCAGTATGCAGAAGAGGACTGATGTCAGCAGATATGAGTTGAGGGGACTGGTGGTCTTGGACACCATTGCAGCTCTGGATTAGCAGTATATATTTTTTGCTTGGAGTGGGGCTTTAATATTCTGTCATTGTACACAGCTGGCAGGTTTGCCTGATTACCAGTGAGAGATCAATATAAGTATTATCCCTGGAAATAACTTTAGCATTAAGGCCCCTCCTTGTCTGTAGGTTGGCTAATGGTTTACATTATTTTTTTTAAGTAAATATATTCTTAGGAACAAATTTTAAAAATAAAAGTGTTGTCTCTATAACTCCAGTCCAGTAATGTTTGCCAGTATAATGTTACATTGGTCCCCACAGGCAGTGTTGTGTATGACCAGCTTTAGAATCTCAGTGGTTCTCATGTTAGTTTTAATATTTTGGCAGCTATAATGGTCTGTAACTTAAAAATATATATTAGATGTGGTCTGTATTTTTACTGCTTTAATTACGTTTTTTCGTGATTGTAAAATTAGGAGGATTTCTTAAACGATAAAGGATCAAAAGGGCTGATCAGCAGCCAATGTGACTCCAGCTATTGTAATTTTTCCCAACCAGGCCATATTTCAATTTCTCTATTTTTTTATTTTTTTTATCTGTTAAGAGGAGGAGTTTTCCGTTTAGGATAGAAATCATGGCACCCCAATTTTCCCCATATAAGCAATAAAAAACTAAACATTGCCCCAATAGAAAACAACTAAACGTGTTTTTTTTTTTTTTTTCGGTTTGTGGTGCTAAATACTGAACTATTATCTGAATATCTTGAGATCATGCCTGTAGCCTTCGACTATATGGGCACAATCTTTTAACAATATTTTTATAATAAATGTGTGAATAGTTTATGTTCTCTCTTAAAGTCCTTTGTACACAAGCCCCTCCATCTGCAGTGCGTCCCTCCAGACAGTTGTAATATCCAGCCACAATGCTGGCTGCTTGTGAAAGCGCATTTAGATGTCCAAAGTGATATTACATTTAATGGAAAGTTAGCAGTCATTTATTGAGTCACACATATACAGATCAATCTAACGTGTTTCAGGAGAATATGCTTCCCCTTCTTTGGTTCTTCTTTGCCTCTTTGGCTGTTGGTACACATCAACTGAGTTGAGTGGGCTCTACGGGGGTACCTGTGTCTCTTAGGAGACTGGTGCAGAGAAGATGAAAGCGCATTGGCAGGCTGCAGCTGGTTGGAGCTGAACGCTGTACCAAGTGGTAGGGCCCTGTGCATTCAGGGGTGAGGTTTCAGAACTCCAACTTTGAACTTGTCTGGTCATGGTTGAGGTTCTGAAATCTCATCCCTGAACCTTTAAGCCCTTAAAGCCGGCACACCTCGGTAATTCATTTAGCCCCATCCAGCCACAACCTGCCACTGGTTTCGACTGGGGTTGGACATTGCACCTGTCCCTCCCAGTTACACTGAAATGCTGGGAAGTATGCACAGAAACTGGACAGCCTCATGTGCATGGGGCTTTAAATCATATTCATTATGTTGGGCATGTTTTACACAGTTGTTTTGATCAAATGTGCCTGTCAGGTTTTTTTTTTTTTTTTTTTTTTAGGCGACTTTGAACGGAAGCTGTATGTTAGTCTGTGTGCAAGCAGATGTCATTTGCTAAAAACTGAATCAAGTTCATTTAAGCTTGGGGAAAAAAAAAAAAGTTTGTGACCTCTTTCGTTTTTTCGGACCTAAGCATAATGTAGCGGAGATAAAAAAAAAATGTATATAAATGGATGTACATGCTTTTACCTCCACTTGCCCATAAACCTAACCTGGGTATGTTAAGCTACATTTTTTTTTTTTTGTCCTCCATCACAAGATGAAGAAAAATATGACAGAGCATTTTTGTGTCCATTCTTATTTCCACATATGCAAACTTTTATATAAATGTATTATTGATTACCAATCCATATGGCTGCAAATATAAAAAAAAGTAAGTTTGCAGCATCTGGGTTAATTTAATAATCTGCGTCTATATATTAAGCTATAATGTTTTTAGACTTGCTCGTACAATTAAATATTCTGAGCAGATTGGGAAAAGAAACCGAGAACCCGTCAAGCACATGTGTAATAACCGTATTGTCTGTAGCT
>NW_027507685.1:182119516-182124516 GCF_037356315.1 Lithobates pipiens | reverse complement strand
GTCAGCTCTTCTGTCTAGTAAATCATGTCTAGATGTTGCATGCTTCAGAAATTCCAAAACGATAGACTACACTCACACTACACTGAGCCTACTACAGGAACTCATTACATTAGGGTTTCTGGGACAGTTATCACACACCTTACAATCTTATTACACAACCTCCTACAACAAATATGTGGTGTATGTGCCTGCATGATTGGATACAAACTGCATAGTTTAGGCAGCTCGTCTTATTACATCGTTTTCAGGAATTGCAATATCAGATTGGAAAGTGAATGGTGAGCCTAAGACCCCATACACACTATACAACTTTTGTTGTCTGATTTCCTTTAGATTTACCAAAACCATGTAGTGCAAGGGCCTGCCTTATTGCATACAAATTGAAACTCTAAGGTTTGACCTCATATTATATGGTTTTGTTAAATCTAAAGGGAAAAAAAAAAAACTAAAGACAATTGTATAGTGTGTATCCAGCTTTAGGCTGTATTGTATATATTATACAATTTTCTAACAATGTTCTGTCCAACTTATGTACAATTTCCTTTAGATTTACCTTCAACTATGTAGTGCAAGGGCCTTCCTAATTGGACACAATTGAAAGTGTTTTGTTTTGACCTCATAGTATATGGTTTTTGGTAAATCTAAAGGAAAGTTGTACAAGAAAATTGTATAATGTATGGACAGCTTTACACACATTTTCCTTTTCCATTCAATCTCTCCTGATAGGAATAACCAATCGATAGTTGACAATCCAATCGATCGATGGGCCATACACAGAGAAGTGGATTTCGATCGATAGTTGGGCGATAAAACTATATAAAATTGTGAATCGTATTTCTGTTTCCATCATGCAATCTCCTAATCTGATCGATCGAAATACGATCAGATTTAGAACCAAAGGATTTTGGCGCTGCCAATCGGTTCAAAACAATCGTTAATTTTCCACCTCAGCCAATCAGATCTAAATCGATAGGAAGGAAAACTATGACTGATAATTTTCCACCCTGACCGATTTGATCATTTTGATTGAATCACACATTGATTGGATAATAAAATCGAAACATGTATAGCCACCATTACAATAATATAATATAAAATAGCCTAAATACATAATAACCTAAGAGAAAACAACATAACCTAATATAAAATAAAACAAAATAGCAAATGCAAGTAGCAGTTATCTTCTGTCAAGCTACACTTTGTACAGATACAAAGTAACTTTTCTATAGTTTGTTCAGCACCATACAATACATAGCTAAAATACTAATAAAACAATCTAAATTAAATACATACTAAAAACATTGTAGTGTGTAAACACTTTAAATTAAATATATGCTAAAACAATGCAGTGACATCCCCTCTAAGCAAGCACAGTATGTATAGCCAATGTTTCCATATATATGCTTTAATACAAAATACTTCTGTACTGTAATGTAAAAATTACTATTTATTTTTATGGGCTTGGATAACTGCATTATTACATCTGCCCTAAATAAGAAACATATGTAACTCTGCAGTATATATAAAATGAAGGTTAGATACATATTGATATAGATATGTATATTTTGAAAATAAAACAATACCAGTGGTATTTTGGTATATATTATTATTATTATTATTATTAGATAATAAGTAAAACAAAGCAGCCAGGATACATAGCTAAGTCAATCTGTAGGTCTCTGTTATATTGGGGTTATTATTTACATTACATACATATACAATACATTGTTTTATACATGACTGTAACTTTCTGTTACAGTTGAAAGCAAAATAACATGTTATCTAACTTGCAGATACATATCTGTAGGTTTATTATTATAGAGTATTAATGCACTTAAATGTACATCAGTAATGCTCAATAAGGCCATTCTGGTAAGATATTATCATTCACATTTGCTGTATTTACATCAGGAGGACTAATATATTGTTATATGACAGGTATAGGGGAAAAAAGTAACTGCCTTGTTGAAAAAAACATCCCTACAGGTTATACAAAAGAATATTTTTTTTTGTGTTAAGAACATACACAGTTTACATTGTATATAGGGAGATTTGCAGCATTACAGTATGGAAAGAGTCGAGACAGTTGTTTTAGGAAAAATAAAATAAAACATAATACAGTGCTGTTTACATACACAAGTTATGTGTGTGTGTATATATATATATATATATATATATATATATATATATATATAGAGAGAGAGAGAGAGAGAGAGAGAGAGATTGTATTATTAAAATATAGTAATACAATATATTATTATTATTTAAAAAAAAATTATATTTATATATATATATATATATATATATATATATATATATATATATATATATATATATATATATATTGTATTATCATTATCATATTATTAATAAATATATATATATATATATATATATATATATATATATATATATATATTTTTTTTTTTTTTTTTTTTTTTTTTAACGTAATACTATTTGTATAGTATTGAGTTTAATTGACGACAATGGATACACATAAGGTTTTGATCTGCTGCAAGACTTGTGGTAGGTATAATGACATCTGAGAGATAAGCATGTCACACACGTGTTTTATCTATCTATCTATCTATCTATCTATCTATCTATCTATCTATCTATCTTAAATTGATATCTTATTGAGCATTTACTGATACACAATGATACATCAATTGATACACACGAGGCTTTAATCTGTCCTGAGTGAACTTTTAGTAGTTATAATAACATATTTTAGGGGATAAGCCTGCTACACACGTGATAGATAGCTAAGCTATAGCTCTATATATACCATATATATCTATAGCTATAGATAGATAGATAGATAGATAGATCGATAGATAGATAGATAGATAGATAGATAGATAGATAGATAGATAGATAGATAGATAGATAGATAGATAGATATTTCATTGCTAAATTTCTTCAGCTCCAGTGAATACACAAGGCTTTGATCTACTGTGTGGACTTTTGGTAGGTATAATGGCATCTAATTCTGATCTTCCAGTATGATGTGACCACCACCATTGATCATAGGTGTCCTGTGTCCCCCCCCCCCCCAGGCTCAGAGTGCCAGCACCAGGCAGTGTGCGAGGGTTGCCAGCGACCCATCTCAGACCGCTTTCTGATGAGGGTGAATGAGTCGTCCTGGCATGAGGAATGTTTGCAGTGTACAGTATGTCAGCAACCTCTCACCACCAGCTGCTATTTCCGGGACAGAAAGCTCTTCTGCAAGCAAGACTACCAACAGTAAGCAAGTTTCATGTCTATTACCTGATATATACATGTGGTACAAGGTATTATAACTTTCAGCCCAGCCACTGATTGCACATGGGCAACAGCTTGGCATGCACCAGTGTCCATGGCACCTGGGCATTTACACTCTGTGAATCAGCTTCTTTTTGTTGCCATACTGACCTTAAGACTATTATTACTGGTTTTATGCTCTACATAGGTAAAGTATATTACCTATAAGGTAAAAGATACTACAACTTTCAGTCCATCAATTGCTGTCAGCCTGGCAGCAACCTGGCACTAGGGTCCATAGCACCTAGGCATTTCCATTCGGTGAATCAACTTCTTTCTCGTTGACATGACGACTTCGATTTTTATTGCTAGTGTTATGTTCTATCCTACATAGGCATAGGCAATGTATATATATATATCGGTACTACAACTTCCAGCGCAGTCACTGCTCATCAGAAGTACCAGGGCACCAACCTGGTACCAGGGTCCATGGCAGTGGCACCCGGCTATTTCCACTCTGTGAATTATCTTCTTGTCCAATGACCTAATGACTTCCACTTTTATTGCTAGTGACCTGTTCAATCCTGCATTATTACTATATGCACCGACAAAAAAAAAAAGGTACTACAACTTCCAGCACAGTCACTGCTTTCACATTTCTCAGAAGTACCAACATGGCACCAAGGCCCATGGCACCGTGCAACTTCCACTCTGTTAATCAACTTTTCTCACCTTGACATATTAATTGCTATGCTCTTTCCTATATACGCGTGTTATATAACACAATCAACACGATTTTTTAGGACATTTTTTGGAAAACAACTATCTCAGTGTGTCTTTTCCCTGATCTACATAACTTCACTTTCTATTAATGAGCAGAGTGAATGATTGAAATTCAGCCTAGGATAATGGGAGGGAGGGAGGTAGATCTCTCAGATAAACAGTCTATTGTTCTGTAGTCTGATTCGGCTGTAGAGCTCTATTTGTTCACCTGCATCCCTGAGCGGGGCATTCACCAGCAGGTTTTACCTACAGATGGAGGAAAAAATGAGGTATAATGAAATTATAGACATATAAAATAATTATATATAATATCATATATACAAAAACAATACATTTATAAATAAAGAAGAAGGCCGGGACATTCAATACATGTGTATGTACATAACGTTCAATGATATATCATACACAGGCAAATTAATTATTAATAATAATAAAAACATATATATATATATATATATATATATATATATATATATATATATATATATATATATATATATATATATATAATATTCTATTTTATGTGTGTGGCAACAGCACACAGCAAATCCATTGAAAGTAAATTAGTAGTAGTATACAGAACACAGGAAATATCCATTGAAAGTATATGTTTAGTAGTAGTAGTAGTATACAGAACACAGGAAATATCCATTGAAAATATATTATTATATTATATATATTTACTCAAGGTTCCCATTCTAATCCAGTTAAAAAAAAAATATTTGAAAGTTATGTGAAAGTTGTGTGAAAATAAATAAATAGACCCCCTCCAGTCCTACTTTATATGGTAAAAGCCCCTGTGCTATATATTTCCTCCCATGGGACATTAAACATCAGCGATGTCTTCGCCACACTCAAAAAGTTAACTGTGGCCGAATTTGAATGTTTATGACACCTGCTCTGCCATTGTCTATAGATAAATAATCATATCACGGCAGGAGATCAGAGGATAGAAGGATAGTTCTGTATTCTAC